>NW_008824763.1:442618-446194 GCF_000699105.1 Pygoscelis adeliae | reverse complement strand
ACAAGTTTAATTCCTTATGCTGCATTTCAGATCGACAAGAAGAGTATGGCAGCTGAATTTCCTTCTTTCCTAATTCCCTACCCCCATTTGATGACGCTATTGTTTCCCTGGGCGTATTAAAAGAGAATTTGACTTCACTCATTGTCCGTTGTCCCCCGCGCTACCTCCGTGTAATCGGCTTGCTGTGCGCTCTCAAAATCCTTCCCTTTGTGCAGCAAGGTTTGCTAATGAGCAGAACGTAATTCGTTTTCTTTAGGAAATCATACGAAACGGCATACCCATAAAACCTTGTGATTCATGATGGTTTGTTTTGTTCTCGTAACGCAACCCAGGCTAAAAAGCCATTCATCAACCGGCAAAGGCCGCTCGTGGCTGTCGCGGGGTAGCAGGCAAAGGACAGTTCATCCCCAACCAGAGAAAAGCACGTGCTCGCTGATCCATTTCCAGGCGCGCTGTTTAGATCTCCGTATTCAGGGTGGTGACGGGAAGACGAGCTGCTACCAAATTAAATACAGGCGGTAGGAAGACGAAGTTTTCCTGGTTGAAGTAAGCTAGCTCATTTTCGGTGTTAAGCATACGGTGTCTGTGTCAAAGCGTTTTTCCACAAAACGCCAGTGTTTTGTCTCATCAGCTGAGCTCAATAAATTCCGTTCGCGGGATCGTTATTCCAGGGTAATGAAATTTCAAGCAGCAGCCCAAGGAGGCGGGCTGCCGAGAGGAGTTGCGCTCGCACCTTGCGCTTGTTGCAGAGAGGATGATGTTGCTCAAGTCTGGGCGAGTTATTAACGTAACTTCGGAGGCGGAACCCTGTGGGCGCCTTGTGAGGATTAAGTGATTTACGATAACCTGCAAACTGGTGTAACTCTTCCAGCTACCGGCTAACCCGCGCTACCGAAAATATTTCGGCAATGCACAGCCCTGGCAGGTTTAAAAAAAGCCAAACCAAGAGCACCTTCAGTATAGAAGCCACCCAAGCGGCGTTTCAGCAAAAGCCATTTTCAAGTCTATACAAACAGCTTTTAAAAGCCAGATTGAGGCAGGCTGTAATTGCAGTGACTTGCTAGAAAAATACCCGAGATGGATTGCACGTAATGTCTGTAGCTGCAAAACGTGGTGCGTCACACGGTTCGTTGACAGCAGCGTTACTGAAAGGTCGGGCTTTCTGGGTTTTAAGGCAGGGTATTTTTGACAGACCTGACTGGAAGTTAGAGGGGGTTTATAAAGTGTTTTTTAAATGCTGCAAGTGATTAAGGGGGGGGGGGTTTGTTTTTGATGCAGATGCATGCGACTGCTGAATAAAACAGTCAACTGCTGAAAACTCAAAACTTTCCCGCCTGTGCTGCCGAGTTATTTATTGTAGAGTACTCCCTTTAAAAACGAGTCTCTCTTTTAAATATTCTGCCCTTGATGCGCCGCGTACTGGAGGGCCAGTCTTGCAGTTCCTTAAAAGTTGGCAAAAAGGAGCAGGCCTCTTCAAGCTGTTGGGGTTTGAGAAAAGAAGGGTGAAGAATGTGTATAACTTAAGCTGTTCTTTCCAGAAACGCGAAGGAAACGGCTGGTAGATTTTCAGCTGCTGTTGGCAACACCTGTAAAAGGTCTGGTGTCCCTCTCGTCAGCGGGGCGATTTGGGTGTGCTGAGCTTTGAGAATAGGAAGACACAGGTAAGCTGCGAGAGGATGTGATTTTGAAATACAGTGACTGTATTTACAGATAAAAAGAGGGGAGGCGGTTTATGCACCGGACCGTCCGCTTGCTTCCTTTGAACGACTGCTGGACATGGCTCTCTCCGGGCCGGACACCCGTGCGGGCTCCCCCGCCACAGCAGCAGCGTTCAACGCAAGCTTCGTCCTGCGCGAGCTGAACGGTTTGACCCGGGGATTCACGAGAGCCGCAGTGCAGAGAGGCTGCTCCCTCTTGGGCAGTCCCGGCACGAGAGCGCGGTTTTATGCAAAACTGCAGCAAATAACAGCAGTTCATCAGGATCCGTCTGGCTGCTGGCGTTACCCAGGCTCGCGCCGGAGAGACGATGGGACTTTGCAGGGAGGAAGGGGGAGAGCGGCGGGGAGGGGAAAGCAGGGCACCAGCGTGACCCCAGGTGGAAAAGCCGGCCTTTGAACGTGGGTGACCGGACCAGGGGATCCCTCCAGCTGAGCGTCCCTCTCTTGCGCCCGTTCCGGGCTCCCCGAGAGCGTTTCGGAGAGCTGACCCGCGGCACTGGGCGGCGTGGGGTGGCACTGAGCACATACTTGCTGCTTGTCGCGTCGAGGAACTTTGTCGCTGATTGCCGCGATCGCCTAATCCTGGCTAAAAGAAGTAAGCCCTGCCGCGAAGCCAGGCGCGGCAAGAAGCTGCAGGCTTTTTGAGGTTGCTTTGTAATCCTGGCCACACTGGCGCTGCGTGCGGGGAAGGAGGGGCTTCATTTAATTCTAATAACGGTGGAGATAAGGTTGGCTTTGTGATCGTCCCGGGCACAGCTGTTCCGTAATATCCACGTCGGTACACGATATGAATGGCTAGCAAGGTATCGAGCCTCTAGGATGTTTTCCTTGCTTTTCAGCACTTGAATGGATTGCGTTAGTTTATTGGAACAGCGCTGACTTTGTGCTCGCAGTAATTAATTCCCTTTTCCGGGCTGGGGGGAAGGTTGGCTATAATTTCCTGCGTTCTTTTATCATAAAGGCCAAAGGAGAAACTCAGAGTAGCGAACGGATAGGAGCGCTGCATACATGCATTTTAAATTCCGTTTCAAGCAGTTAAGAAGACAGATTTTTATTTTTTTTTTTAAGTGAAGTGGTCTCTCTCTGTATTTGCACGCAATCTTAAAGCAAGGTGACCCAGAGGACCGGTGCCAGGATATAGTGTCCATTTCCGAGATCGCTGGCCGTACTTCCAGCTAGCTGTAACTGTAAATCTGTACCCCCCTCCTTTTTAAGGGCAGCTGAGTGGGCTGGAAGACGGGAGCTTTATCTACTAGTAGTTTTCGTGCTGCAGGGTGGGCGGGAGGAGGGTTGTTGGCGGGGGGTACAAACTGGGACCGACCAAACTCCTTTCACCTCGGAAGCCTGGCCTTTGAGCTTCGAAATGCGGCAAATGAGCATCACGGAAAGCGTGTCCGCCTGCTGTCCTCCCTGCCCGCGCTGTCCTTAAGGACATCCCTTCCAAGGACTGCCAGCCGAGGGCCTCCCGCGAGCACGGGAGAACGCTGCGGTAAGAGAGGGGGAAAAACTCGCGTGAGAACCAAAAGGGCGAAAAAACTGGGGGAAGAATGAGTCCCTTGGACATTTTCACCGATTTGTGGGGTTTTCCCGAAGATGGCAAGCACCTCGCAGCTCTCCCTCTTCTCAGGTCCTCTCGAATACCGCTTTTGCTTCGTGGCCATTGCTATCCACGGGATGCACTGCCATCGGGAATAAGGTTGCCTGCAGGTAGGCAGCGTGGGCAAACGCACGAGCAAAATGGCCGAGGTAGTAATTGCTCGAGTCCTGGCAGAAACCTGGTTTTAATACCGGTGTTTGCGATTTCCAGTAAGGGCTGCTCAGGGTTTCCCGTGGCGGCTCTGAACAGTCACCGGCTGCC
>NW_008824763.1:438840-442287 GCF_000699105.1 Pygoscelis adeliae | reverse complement strand
ACAGATGAAAAGGGAGATGAAATTCAGGTATTTAAAGCACTGCTTGATTGCTGCGGTCCTTCCCGTCTCCCCTCTCTGGGCGCAGATGCGGGAGCGAGTTCCCCGAAGCCCTGCGATGCCTGTTGCCTTGCCAACACGGGTGCGAAGGAGATGTTTGAGCAAGGAGACGGTTGCTTCTGCTGCAGAGCTGTAATGCCAGGCGGATCAGGGCAGGGGGGAGAAAAGGAGGAGGAGGATCTCACCCGCTTAAAAACACTCCTTTACACAACTGCAGAAAGGCAGAATTAATAATACCTACTCACAGAAACGTTCAACACTCGCTCCTTGCTACTTCTGGATTTGTACGAGAGCGTAATTTTTTAACGATGGGTAATGATGAAACATCGGTTTCAAATCTGGGGTTTTTTTTGCCTTTTCTTCTGTCCAAAGCTGCAAAGTCGGGGAGCTCGACATAGTTTACAGTCAAGCGGGTGCCTGCGATCCTTATTGATGGAGCTGATAACCTGCTGGTGTTTACCACGTGAATATCAAGGAGGGGCAGTACATTGAAAATTGCTTCTAATGGGCTCAGTTTGCATGTTTTAATGCTTCTCCAGGAGCAAACAAGAAGTGTTGAGAGTTGGAAGTAGAACAGGCACAGCAGTGTCTGGGTACTGCACGCTGCTCGTGTTTTTCTTTCTTTACAGTTCGCACCCCTTTTGCGGTACCTCAAACGCCCCCTCAACCAGAAAGCAGACGCAGAAATGTCATTTTTGTCTTACGCTTCCTACCTGCTGCAGCAGGAACACCGTGGCGATCGGCGTGCGTCCGTTACGTAGCTCCTCTCGTGCAAACGGGCAGCCCGATAACGATACGCCACGGAGCTGGTGACGGTCGCGCCGCCCCGAGGGAGGCGGCGGTGGCACGGTCCTGCCATCAGGCAGCGGCAGCCCTGCCACCAGCGTAAAGGCTGCGGGCTTTGGTTTTACACCGTCTCGGCAGCCGGAGATGCGGAGCTTGAGAGGGTGGGAAAGCAGAAGGTGCTAGGACAAAGCAGGATCCTAAAGAGCAAAAGCAAACTGCTGACGCTCACCAAAGTCCAGTAAATAATTTCCGCCTCTTTTCGTACGACTTTAGGGAGCAGCGCTGGACACGCAGGCGTTAACCCGGCAGAAGCGCTGTCGATGGGGTCGTCATTTTGGGACCGCTGGCAAGATGTTGTATGAGGTTGCTCGTCCTGCCCCGGCGTCTGGGGCTTCTCCTGGAGTCCCTTCCCTAGCGTTAGCACGCGGTAGTTACACCTCGCCCGTCCAGCCGTGTACAGGAACGCGGCAGAAAATTAACGTTTCGGTCAAAAAGATGGAAATACGAAATGTGAAGGCTTTTCTTGCTGCAGTTTTGCCTGGGAGCACGCTGCTTCAAAGACAGCAGCGAATTGGAGTCGCTAGCTGTAGCTGTCTCGTTCTTTCTTGAGGCAGTGTTTTGATAAATGCTGATGAGTTTAACTGTAAAACTAAGTGACATTTATAGCACGATGTATGCTTTACCCATTGCTTAATTATATCTAATGGTGTTGCGTGTAAAAGGCATTCACCGTTTTACTTTTGTTTAAAATGACAATCTAAACCTCAAGGCCTATGGGTTTCTGTAGAAAGACGAAGGCTTAATTAAAAACTAAATACAACCCATTTTTAAAAGGCAACTGCAACTTTAAGGAATATGCGATGGCATTCACGGAGCGCTTGGCAAGAGAGGAGTACTTTGAACTCGGAGGTGTTGGGCTCCTGTGGCTCCTGGCAAGCCGGGCGAGCGGAAAGGTTGACCCTTTTTCTCTTGGCCTCTCCCTTCCGCCGTGGTAGGGTGCCGCCGAGCCCCCGTCTCCATCCCTGCCTTGGGTCCCCGTTGGGGCCGGGGCAGCCCAGGCGGCGTGCGATGCTCAGCTTACCTGCTTTGGGATGGATCGAGCGTTTGAGGGGGCTTGGGGCGCAAAGTGCGCCCGCTGATTCGAGCGGGACCACATCCAAAAACGTTTTCTTTCTCGGTATTTCTGTATTGCTTTTATGGTCCCGTTGCCGTAACTCTAGAGGCAGCGAGGGGGACTGGGCGAACGCAGTTTATAAAATCGTGGTTTTTATTTCTGCGGTGCGGCATACGCTTTCTTTTCCCTTCCTTCCAACTTCGCCTTTGTCCTGTTAGCCAGCAGACAGACGCAGATTCTCTCTTGGAAACGAGGCATGAAGAATGAGCACGTATCAAGCAAGCTGCATCTTCAAAAATAAACGCTGGATCAGAGCTTTGTGCCTTCCACTCAGCTGGCAAAGCACTGACAGCAGGCAGTAATGTGTTCACAAAGAAAACCCCAAAGAGGGGGGGGGGGGGGGGGGAATAAATACAAAAACGCGTTTTATTTCCCCTAGCCTGGAAGAACTACCAGGCGGAGGCTGAAGGGGGGGGAAGTGCAGAATCTGCAGCGAGTAGATTAATGTTTAAAGACATTAGCATTGGTCTTTTACTAACATTTATAAATCCGGCGGGTGGCAGATTGAGGGCTGATTCCACATTTTTTTCCCTCCTCTTCTGTAAAATAATAAATATGGTGAAACAGCTCTCAAAACTGCCTTTATCGCAGGGATGAATCAGGACAGTTGGTGTTGCAAGAGACTTAAAACTTACAAATATGTTGCCCTTTAGGCTAGCATTCATCACTTGTGTCTGATCTGGAATCTAGACTAAAGGCTTTTGTTGTAACATACCTTTTTATCCTTTCTCAGAAGTATAAATTGGAAGGAGTTCTCACTTTGATTGTAACGCTGCTGCTGAGATTTTCCCCCCCTGCCTCATTTTTGGGGGTGGTGGGGGTGCATAACCCTGGCTGATGGTGTCTGTCATTCTCCCTTTGACAAAAGATCTTGTCTCTTAATCGCTAAAAAAAACCTAAAGGGGGGGTGTTGTGTTGAAAAAAAAGAAAAGAAGGAAAGGAAATAGACCCCTAAACCCAGTGCCCCCTCCTCATCGAACAGTGCGCGTACCGATGACGCGTGGCTATTTAAGCGACCCGTCTGGTCCTGCCAGCGGGGTTTCCCACACCCCGGACGGCAGCAGAGTCACTCCAGGAAAGACGAGAAGTGGAAGCTTTCTCGGCTCTTTTATGGGAATGTTGGGGGTATTGCGAACAGGCAAACATAACGGGCGCTGCTAGTGCGTCTTGTTGCTGAGGCCACAGATCTGCCCGTTGTTCCGCCCCTGCCCCCCCGTAAACGTGGACTTTGCAGCAGAAATGCAGAATCTGCGAGGGCCCGAGAAGTCCTGATGCGCGGGAAAACTCGGGCTTATAAAAATTGGAAGCGTAAACCTCGCTCTGCCCCCGAATCCCTTGGCGAGCTGGCCGGCGCGGGGCTCCCAAAGGCGGCAGCATGCACCCCGCTTGGCTCGGGCGAGCCAGCGGCAGAGGCCCGCCCCGGGCCGCCG
>NW_008824763.1:437150-438767 GCF_000699105.1 Pygoscelis adeliae | reverse complement strand
CGGTCAGCCCTTGGATCCCGTGCAGCTGGTAACGCTCTTCGCTAGCTCCGTCAGATTAAGCTCCCGGTAATCCTTGGATCGGCACATCAGAGAGCGGTTTAGGTTTTCGGGATTAGGCTGCGTGTTTGGGAAGACGGAGCATTTTGTAATTCTGTTTTGCCATTTGCACTAACACCGCTTCCATCTCGCGACGGTGCGGTTTTAGTTTTGTTTTACCGAGCCTCGTTGTATTTGTCGCTTCGGTGAAGCCCCCGGCAGCTGGGACCAGTAGGTTCCGTTAGAAACCCCCAGCTCTTACTGTAAAAGATAGTAGCAGCGTTTTTGGCCTTATCACGGGGTGGGGGAAGGCCTGGAAAATGCTGAACGCCTGAATTCTAGAGGCTGGCAAAGCGGGAGGCGCGTTGTGGCTTCATCCTTAGCGTTGCGCTGAGCCCTGAAAGGTTTGGTTTCTGTGCAGCGTGGGCATCTCCCCCTTTCGGACATCAAGCGAAGCGTGCAGACAGCTTTCGCTCCAGGTTTGGATGCAGCCGGGCAAAGGTTCTTGGAAGGGACGGTCCCGCGTCCCCCCCTGGAGCTGCGCGGGGCGGACGGGTTTACGCCCCGGGATCTGGCCGAGAGCGGCTGCGCTCGTCCTCGGGGGCGGCAGGGGACCGAAGTCCAGGATGGCGGCGTGAACGTGTGCGCTCTGTTCCCAAAAGGCGAAGAGCGGGCAGGTGCCGCGTGCGAGCAAAGCGGCTCAGAAAGCTGGTCCTTCGGCGGGAATCGAGATCGGCCTTTCTCCCACGGCTGCAAACTGGGAACCGACTTCAAAGGGCGCAAAATATAAACTCGGCTTCCTCCGTGGAGCAGAACTCATCCTTGCGCGTTCAGTGTTTGAGGGGTTGGTGCGTGGAGGGGTAGTCCAGGCGTACGAGCTCTCAGTTGTTCGAGCTGGTGAATATTTTGCCTTCTCGTTTTAGGTAACAGTAAACGCTTTGGGTAAAAGTTCTGCGGGCGTTCCATTGAAGGCTTACAGAATAACTGCTGCGGATAATGCAGCAAGTAAAGTGTTGTAATTTAAAGCTGACTGCGTGCTTAGCCAAAGAATGGGAATCGGCCAGAACACCCCACGAAAAATATTGTATTCCAATTTATTATCTGTTATCCCGTTGTGCTTCAGGATATTTTTCTACGGGTTTGCACGTTTGTCATTAATTTTGTCATTTACTTCTTGCCTATTGCAGCGGCAGAACTAAAGACTTCAGAACGGCTTTAACTTACGTGCGCAGGCGGTTACCAGAGATCCTTTCTTTAGGAAAGAGATCGGGCTGATGTTGATCAAAATTCATCTTTATGGAAATAAAGATTTCTTGGGTTTAAAAGAGATTGTTAAGCGGCACATTGTGACAGATGCTACTGATAGGAAGAAAAAAAGGATGTTAAAAGCTCTGTGAGAAATGGGTTACAGCTATGGCTATAAGACATATCTGCTCATTAGAGTAAAATGAAACCCATCATCTGACTTGCAACAGCTTTCCTCGTTATTGGAAAATCCCGTCATTCTGACTAATCCCCACTGGCGTTTTTTGGGGGGCGTGGGCGCCTAGAGCAGGCGCTGCAGTACCGAAGAATTGAGTG
>NW_008824763.1:424936-436982 GCF_000699105.1 Pygoscelis adeliae | reverse complement strand
GTGTCTGCCGTCCAGCCACGGTACCTGATTTATGCCCGCGGTAGCGTAGCCTTGACAGCTGCGGGGAAAGGTGGAGAGAGAGCAGATGGGCGAGCCTCCTCCAAAGATACGCGTGCCAATTCAGAGTGTGACCAGTGCCGTGCTAAATCCGAAGCATGTGGCTGCTGCCAGCCTCTACAGTACAAAAATAGAGGTGACGGTGCAGGTGGCAAACCTGCAAACACGTAAATTTTCTCCTTCCGTGCTTAGGGTTTCGGCAGAGGCTGCCACGGCTTTAGCCCCCCGCGGCAGAGACAGAAACGAACGTAAGGCAGCAGGTGCTGTTAAATAATGTTGTTCTGGTAATGTAAACGTACTGAATGCACTCGTCGTCTGTGGAAACTGAATATTTCATCAGTGCTGCCGCCTCTTACCTGCAGCAACCTGCTGTACGTCAGACTTCAGCTCCTAATGGAACAAGTCATGACAGAGGGAGGAAACTCCACGTGTGTTTTAATCGAGGTCCCCTTCCTTAGATCTAGGCCGTGTGTGTCCTTGATAGCGATGTAGCTGGAAGATACAACGCAGGTAAGGAATTCTGTATTAGGGCGAGGTTAATAATAAATGAGCGTTGATCCTAATTGAGTATTATTTAAACATACCGAATGGAGGCAGCAGTCTGCTGGGACCATCTTACGCTGTCAAACTACGTCTGCCTTGCTGATGCCGCTTCCGAGCAATGGTAAGGGAGTATAAAGCGTTGGATTTCAGGTGCTGTCCCTGACAGATGATGGCTTGCACTGACGGCCGAGCGTAAGGAGGAACACGAGTGCAAGGTACCTGCCTTGTATTCCTCCCGAGGCTGTGCACAGCTTTGCCTTTTTACTGCACTTCTGCTCGCTCCTCCAGGCACTTCCTCGCTTCTCCCTTTTCGCGGCCCCCGACAGCCCCCTTCGGAGCCCCCAGGCAGCTCTTGGGGGGTGACTTCCTCGTCCTGCCTCCCTTTCTCAAACCCTTCCCCAGAAAGATCTTCCGTGTCTCCCGTGTACGGCAGCCAAGGAGCGGTGCTCGCACAGATGTCCTCTGGATAATGCTCTGATAAACCTCTGACCTTACGAGAGCAAGACAGTCTTTTTTAAGAAGTGACCTTTTATTGTCTTGCAGTGGACTGTCAGCCTCCAGAATAGAAGCGAGAGATCCGCTGCTTCTGTTTTCTTGAAAGCTCTTCTTCTGGGAAGTTAGTTAAACTGTTTGAGCATCCCTACGTAGGTAGATAGATAGATATAAATAAAATAAAGAGCTGCAGTAGCAACATCTTTTATTTAAGAACTGTCAAATGGGTTCAGAAATCAGTTCTAAAGCAGGAAAAACGTAGCGCACAGCTTTCCAACTTAGCCGTGGCAGCAAAACATGGAAGTTGCGCTTTCAGATATCAGAAGCTCCATTGTGGTGAGCGCAACTCGTAGGATTCCTCCTTCAAACGGTCCCAACCCATTGACTTGAAATACAGTCGTACTCTGAAAGACTAAATTTCTGGGCGATGGTTATAAATTGCTTTCCGTCACAAGATTTGGTTGGAAATGTGGAATGAAAACCTGAGATTTGCAGAACAACAGGCTTTGTTGCAAAAACGGCGCCAACGCTGCGAGCCGTGCCAAATTCTTCCCCGCCTGGTCCCCGGGAGCCTCGTTGGCCGTGCCCCCCCGCCCGGTCGGTGACCGATAAGATCCGTATCGATCCTCAGCATCCGCCGACGGTAACCTTTGAAGGGACAGGCGATGTATGGCCGTGGAATTTGTATCTATCGATATCCGGGTAATAGAAAGACAAGCATGACATCTAATGCCAGCGCAGGTGACAGATCACAAACCCGCGCCGACGTGGTTACCGGTAATGGCAGGCGTGCGAAGGGAGGGGGGGGGGCGAAGCGGCGTTGATGGGCACCGGGAAGTCAGAAAGCGCTTTAGGCTGAAAAACCTTTTGGCCAAGAGCGCACAGGCTTGTGCAGCAAGAGGAAAGCAGAGGAGCTGCTTTCCTTTGGACTAACCGTGCGCAGCCGGCTGTGTAGCTCTAGCGGCATTTCCCATCAGTTTTCTCTCTCTGTACCATTTTGGTTACAAACCAGGAGAAAGAATCCCCCAACGCCATTTCATCACGCAGAAATTCACAAACGTTTAAAGTAAATACAGCCTCTGGTGTCAGTTCAGAGCTATTGTCATCTTTTATTCTCGCTCTCGAAGCGAGAAAAGCTGTAGAGGTGGCTATAGCATTTTTTTCTCCACAAATTTAATAGCTGTGCGCAACTTGCCCGAAGTTGCAGTATATTTTTCTGACGTGTATGTTTCATAACGTAGGCATGCTCCCCACAATAAGTAATTTTTAGCACCACCTTGCATGTTCTCTCTGAGACGAGGAGAGTAATTCAGCGGGGAAGCGTGAGCCGTAGCTGGGAGGGAGCTGGGGGAAGGAGTCGCCTGCCTCGCCGGCTGCGTCGCTGCTGAGAGGTGCTGAAAGCGATGACACGTGTGCGCGCCTGTTAAAATATGTACTGAGAAAGAGGGGAAATAGGCCCCTGCAATTACAGAGGCTGAGTAAAGCGTGCGGCAAGAAGATGAAATAGCTGGCGCTGAGGATGCCGAGTGGCAGGAGTGGTTTTGTCCCTGCAGACGACGTCAGGGAAGCTCGCAGAAATTCGCTGTGAAGAGCGGAAGCCTCGCGGTTGCCAGTCCCGCTTACGGGATCACTGGCGGGCATCCGCTTGGATCGCATGACTGGTCATCCAAAAACGTGTACGAGCTCTTCACCCTAGCTTTGATGGTTTCTGGGGACGGGTGGCGAGGTCCGTGTCGATCTTGGCTCCGATGAGAACGGTATGAAGCTTGAATCTGGCGCCTCCTTCTCTTTTTCGCCATTCCCTCTTCCGAGAAGTGATAAACCTTTGCACAGAATCGTGCTCTGCTTTGAAAGCAGAAGGCATCGTACGTCGCCAAGGAGTAGTTCCTTCACTGGCAGTGCACTTCGTTCGTGATCGGCAATACCTGTGCTTGTACGGATCCGTGACGCTGGAGGTTTGGGAATAGTTTCTGAGAGTGTTAATTCCACCCACCCCGCCTTTTTCTCCCCCAGCGGAAACTGATGCTTTTAGCATCGTCAGGTGATGCCAAAACTGGTAGCAACAGAATCGGCAGTGTCCTTTCTCTTAGAAGAGCAATTCTTCTAAACCTAGCTGTAGCGGTAAAGGAAGAATAATACGCATTAAATTTGAAAGTAAAAATATCGGTACAAGGTGAGCGTCACCGTATCGATTTGCTGTGGCCTGAGCTTCAGAGAGAGAAGTTGAGCTGTGGTATCCCCTTCCCTTCATGTCATTTCAGCAAGATCTGTTGGGTTTGGTTCTGAGGCCGCGGTGGGACACCTTGCTGGAAAGTAGCTGCCGCTCCTGGTGCTCAGTACATAGGGATTTCCACGGGGCAAAGCTTAACGGCAGCGTGTTGAAGATGACAGACCTGCACAGCGGAGCAAACCTGAAAATGAGATTTTTTTTTTTTCCCCCAGAATTCTGTTTTGTTTGCCGCCGCTACTTTTTTTGAAGAGCTTTTTGCCATGGGAGGCGGAGTTGCGTTTTGGCCCCTCTGCGTCAGTTGCTGGCCACGGAAGGAGGTGTTGAAGAGGGAGTAAGAGCTACTTGAGTGCAGGAAAATCTCAGAGATGCTTGACTCAGGGTCACAAAACTGGTAATTAGATCTTAGCAGAAGAGGAAGTTGCCGATTCAAAATGTCAGTTGTAAATCTTGGCGGAAAACAAAATTTTGCTCTGAGGATGAGGGTCAAATTAAAAGAAGAATTGCTCAGAGATGCCCACGCGCGGCTCCAGACTCCGTGGCCTCGGAGGGCTTCCGTTAGGGATTGGGCATGGGTATAGGCAGCAGCAGGCGGCCTTTTCTCCTGCCTTCCCTTCGCCCTAAAGTTTTCACAATAAGCTTTTTTACGCAAGTGGGCGACAGCATCCCTATCTCCGTGTACTTCCGATACACGCTGAGGAATACGGACCGGGTTTTAGCGTGTGTGTTTCAAGCATTCCTTTCCAGCGCCAGACCCGATCCTTTTCATCGCTGGCGCAGGGCGTCTTCAGCTGCAGCAGCGTTCGCGTGTGATGAAAGCCGTGTCGTGCGCTCACGTGCCATACGTACGTTTTGTAGGCAGCCTGATCTGAAATTGCTATCGTTCTTTCGCCCGCGAAAAGATGTCATGAAATTAACTCTGTAAAAAGTAATTGCCTTTTCTTGCCAACACAATTAGAGTGGATTGTCCATTCTTCTCAAAAGTTCAAGTGTGACGATAGTAGCTTTTTAAAACGGTCCCTCAAGACTTCAAGACCAGATGCACTGAGCTCCTGCAACTTCTTCCAGCACAGCGTTGTCGACTCTCTCCTCCCTCCTTGAAGCAAGTCTGCAGAGAAATTACATGGCGGTTTGATTTCCTCCTTTTGCCGGCTCTGTCTGGTTCCTGTATTCGAGCACGCCAAAAGGTCTCTTTGCTTCCCGCAGTCTTCCCGAGAAGACGGTTCGTGACGTTTATTTTGGAGGGATGCTATCTCCGTGATGGATGGAGAGAGCGTAGGAACTGCTCAGCGAAGAGAAGTAACAACAAGGAGACGAAGCTTTTGGAGTAGGTGGATCGCTAGGTGTTTGTAAAACCTGCTTAATGTTTATCTCAACTTTGGCTGGTTATTTAACCGCCGCATTCCTTCTAGATAGCTGAAACTGATAGATGAGTTTTGACATTCAAATTACGTTAATTCTGTGGATTGATCACGGTGTCATTTTTTTCCTCCAGCGCACGAACAAATAGTCTGTGTATCTGTGTGGGTTGTTCCATTTGACTCAATTTATTAAGAGGAATTTTGTTTACGTTTATGGGCTTACATAGCTCAGGTGCCATGCAAATTACGCTTTCTTGGCAAGCCTTTGTGGCAGTATCCTGTACACTGAATCAGCAGCGCCGCTGCTCACAACAGAGTACCTGTGGCTCGCGTTCTGTTGGGAATTGAAGAAGCGTGCTCACAAGCACGTATCTTTAATCTTTCCCTCTTTTCTCCCTGACGTTTCACTCTACCCTGGTGTGCTGCGAATGGAGAAAGAATTGATTTTTAGATGTGACCGCTGCATATGAGCCAAGGTCCCTGGGCTGCGTCCAGCTAAGAGGAACTTGTTTGAAGCACAGTTTGCTCGTCCGTGTCTGTCTTCGCAGTCCTAAAAGCCAAGACTGCGGTGGTCTAAGGCAGAAGGACAAGTGCAGAAATTAATTGTGTATAGGTTCCAGCCAAAGCCGTTCCTCAAGCGTTGCCTCCCTCCGTCTCTGCTCCCCCTTCCGGGAAGTGTAAAATACGATGTCATTTTTTACGTCCACAGAGAGATTCAGTAAACGAGGCCGGAGAGTTGCTTTGGGTAACAAAGGAAACATGCACAGCATTTTTTTTTCCTTCCCCTTGCATTGCAGATATCTGTTTCAGCTGTTACACTTGCTCGTTAATATTGTACACATATGTCGCATCTATACGGCACTTCGCCCCGAAGCCCGCCTCGGAGGCTGGCTTCTTTCACCTTGCTTTTCGCCTCCCTCAGTAGCGATGCCTTATACTCGAGATCGAGATGATCAAAACTCCCAAGTTGGGTCTTGGAGTCTGTCCGTTAGGCGCATCAAACACCGGGGAGAGGATTTGTACTTTGCATTGGACTTACCAAACAAGAAACTGTTGTCTCGTACAAGGACAGTGCGTGGGGGCTTTTATAGTCCATCCACATGTCATAGATGAAAATCTATACCCTATAATTCTGCCCTGCTCCCCCCCCCCCCCCCCCACACACGCGTGACTGTGCGGGTATTGCGCATTTGCAGGTGATTTAAAGCTGGTTTACAGTAGCGGCTTTCCTTTGCTTTTGTCAACTTCTGTGATTCTATGCTGGGTCCGTAAACTTCCCCCCCCCCCCCGCCCCCATCTTTCCTTTTCTGTTACAACACGTTGTAATGCTGTAAACGTGTCTGCTTTAACGCTCCGCAAAATACTCATATACTGCCAGTAAATATTTACCGAGAAACTTCCTGAAATGTTGACGTGAAGATGGGTCTAAAGAGTTCTCGCTTCACGTTGCGTTTTTATTTAATTCAGAGTTTGTAATTGATGCTGTTCACGGAAATAACTTTCTCGTCTTGGTAAGGGGGAGCAGGTACGAATACAGATACCCAAAGTGTTAACTTGCACGGTCTGGTGCTTCCAGTTAAGCAAACAAATTCAGGTCAGCAGAGCAAGAGGAGCTCTGCAGTCAGCGGCCGGATTAGGCGCCCTTTGATTCAGAATAAATACGCAAAGTCCGCGGGGCTGGAGATGCTGGCTGCTTCAGACCGTGGGTTCAGCGCGTCCTTACGTGCACCCTGCCTGTCGTTAACCCCGGGGCCTTGGGGAGAATAAGTGCCTTCTTGAGAGGGAGCCTGATGCCAGCCTGGACCGAGATGCTGGACTTCTAAAGCCATCAGTCAGCGGGCTTAATGTAGCAGCATCCCGGCCTGAAAAGCTTCAGTGGCTTGAACTTCAAATAATTTATTTCTAAATTACTTCTACTGTAATTCTTATTAATTCAAATAGGTTTCTAAGCTGATGTAAAATTCAGTAAATGCAAGGAACAGTTTAATGAATTGAAAATAGGATTGAGTCTTTTAAAGTAAATGTAAAAAAATATGCTAGCAATAATTGCTTAGATGGAAATCGAATCTTAATAGCTTTGTTAATGATTTGTAGTGAATATTGCGTGTATGAGAACATATCAAGCTGATCCTTGTGCAAGAACCTTGTTTTCAATGGGTTTGATAAAATTATTCCCTAGAAGCAGTTAGTAACGTTTAATATTTTTGCTTGCGCTGCCTTTGAGCTATTCGAACGTCGTTTACGCTGGAGCCTGACTGTGCCTGTCAGGGATCGGTCCTGCGCTGCTGTGACACCTCCGTGGTTGTTCTTCAGCGCGGCGAGGCGCCGCGCTAGGCGGCTGACGTGGCTCCTGCGTTGGTAGCCTCCGGGGTCTGCGCCGTCGGTACGGCTGGGGACCTGTCCCGGAGGGCGGAAGGGGAAAGGCGTGCCTGCAGTCCCGGTGCTGCGGCGGACACGAGGCAACGCTTCGTTCACTGGGGCCGGCACCAAGTAACGGGTATGACGATATATTGCAGTCTTCTAATGGGTTGTCCTGCCCGCAACTGGCTTTAATCGGCTTTAAACCCTCTGGATTGGGTGCGAAGTCTTACACCGCACGGACAGTAAGCTTATGTTGATAAGTAACGCGGTTGTATCCCCCGCCTTTGATCAGGTAGGTTACGTTACTTGACAAACCTGCGCATTACAGCGGTTAGGAGTGTTCAAGAACGCTATATTAAGGGTACTGACAGCGTGGTGGGGTGGCTGGATGCTCGTCCTCGGTCCTGGGGGATTTGAGCATGACCAACTTGCAGAAAGTGGAGCAGCAGCCAGGGAAACGTCCGTGAGGGGCTCTTGCACCTCTTGCGATGGCCTGGGGGACTCTTGTCTGGTACGGGTGTTACTCTGTTTGATAACAACTTCTCGTGACGCTGTTCAAGGTTCATCAATCCGGAGAAAGGAAATTTATACCAAGAGGGCAGGAAAATGTGCCGAGACTTCACCTCGGTGCCGTCAGGCGTGGAAAGGTGTCTGATGATTTCTCAGTCTCTTTCTTTCCGAGCCATGCAAACCCGTTGTCAAAGATTTATTTCCAAGGCACGTCCAATAATAAAAGTAAGTCAAAAAGAAAGAAAGACGGAGATAATGCAAGACAAGAGAAAAACTAGAGTATGACTAACATCCCCAGACCTAGTGTTTGCAAACCTTACCGAAGTCTTGCAGTTTTGGCGTTTTTCGTGGCTAACTTGTGAGCGGGACTGTCTCCCCGCTGCTCTCTGTTAATCAGCAGAGGGCTTCTCCTGGCCACCCAGCCCGTGGCCAGGTGCCCGCGTACCCTCACGCCGCTGGGCACATCGGCGCTCAAGGTTGCAAAATTTCTCCCGCGTTGCTTTGCCTCCTCCTCCGTAACGCCTGCGTGGTTTGAAAGCAGACCGAAGCCGTGGCCGAAAGGGACTCCGATTAGCCTTCCGCCCTGGCTGGAGTCCCTCGGGTGGTGTCCCCCGCTCCTGCCTTGGCTCCCCGCTCCTCCCGCTCGCTTTCCAGTCTTGACGAGATTCCCGGTAGCTATAGAAAAACCGACGCGCAAAGCGCTTCTTTCAGACTCCCTTCCTCTGCGTTCGTTAACACGTGAAGCAGATTTCTCGGCATGCATGTGATGTAACGAGTCGATTCATTAGGAGGAGAGTTTTCGAGGTGATGACCTGTAAATGATTACAAGGCTCCCACCGCATAATTGCATCGAATCCTTTTTTTCCTGCCTCTGGACATTAATAGCGCCTACTGATTACACAGAGGGAGTGGAACCTGGTTCCCTAAAGTCCGTCCCCGCAAGTCAAAGGATAAGTGCTTCTTCCAGCGCGTTGTTCTTTCAAGGTAATTTCACAAATTTCATCTGTTGAGAGAGGAAGCGAATTCCTGCCGTTTCCATGCCTGTGGCGTGGAACTTGCTCCCCCGAGGCCGGTACGAGTATGGAGGGGCGTGCGGCGGCTGGTGCGACCTTTCCCTCGTCGTCTGCCTTTGGCCACGCTTTAAAATACGGCAGAGAGAATGTGCCGGGGTGAAATGGCTTCTTTGCAATAAAAAGCGTGCTCCGTGGCAAGGCCATACAGTGGTAGCCATAGAGTAGTCCTTTTTCCTGTATTCCCATCGTAGAGCTCCCTCCCAATTACTCCTCTTTAATTTAGCGGTGGCCGGTACAGTTGGGGGGCGGGGGGAAGATCCGTATTTGTATTCCCAGGCTTTGCTGTTCTGAGTGTTTGTCGTGCGGGTGATTGTGCCTGTTCAGTGAAATTAATATCAGTCCCAGGAAAAGCCAAATGCGGCTGTGCGAGGTATGTTTGCTTAGTTACTGGGGCGTAACGGGGGTCCCGTTTCCGTATAACCCCAGCTGGCTGGAGGACCCGGGGTCAATGGCTCGCCGGCTGATGTTCCTCCGTTGCCTGCCCAGGGTTCCCCCTGCAGAAAATACAAGTTCTTCCTCGGTTAGGCCGGTCAGTGAAAAACCCAAGGTCGTTTTGGCAGAGTGGCCCGTGGGTTGTGCCGCTGGGCACGTTGTGCAAGAGCGCTGAGCATGCAGCGGCGGTGGAGCTTTTCGTTTCCGAATGAAACTTGCCGACGTCATTTCTGACTTTGCTGTTTCCCATCTTTGCTCTCTTCCGAAGGTGATGGTCAGAATTTGGTTACCGAAGATGTGACGGTGGTGGAGGGAGACGTCGCCACCATCAGCTGCCGAGTCAAGAACAGCGACGACTCGGTGATTCAGCTCCTGAATCCCAACAGACAAACGATTTATTTCAGAGATTTCAGACGTAAGTTTCACCTTTCCTTGTTTGACAACAACTTTTCCTGCGCCTCGCTTGCACCCGGGGAAAGATCTCTTCTTTTAACGTAATGCTAGGCACTTAAAGTTTAGTCAATTCTTTAGAGGGTAGATGAGACAGGCAATTATAATCTTCCTCCTTAATGGAAACCTCGATGGTCCCCTTTAAAAGTCAGACCGTCTTACTTTGCAATAGGAATTGATTGTAGTAATTCAGGGTGAATTGCAATTGAGTGCCAAATATTTAGCTGACACAAACAAATTGAATAGGGCAGCGCCGAGGCAGTGCAGTGTTCTCAGAGGTAATCTGCTTGGTTCGAAGACTGAAAATTTCAAGACTGTCTGTGCTTCTTTATAACAAAAACAGAATCTCCCGTCCCTGCCGTGTCCAGCTAACGAGCCTGGCTTTGTTTCCTGTTGTGACAATGCCACGGAGCACGGTAGCTGCAATGAAACGCTTTGTTGTCTGCATTGGTGTCACTGCGGGGACGGGGGACGGTGGCACATTGTGCCCAGCGTTGTGGAGACGCACGGCAAACCACGTTCTCTTCCGAGGCGTCGTATGACCTGACGATGTACGCGGGCGGGGGCTGGCTCGCTCCGCTTGCGCCGCCCTTCGAGGCCCTTGTGTTCGGCTGGTAGGATTTAAAATGCTCGGTTTCCAAATTCCTGAAAGCATTTGCACAGCCGATACTGGTCAGGAAACAAATTTTACACTACACTTTCCCCAATTCTTTTATCTTTCACACTGTCCCTAGCCCACTGACTGCCTACGGTCAGAAATGGGTGCGTGTAGAAGCGGATTTTCTCAGTGAGCGATTTACCTACGTGTCCCTAAGCCATCCGGTAATAAAACGGAGTCCACGGATTCGATACCGTGCCTGGTGATTTGCTCATGCTGATTCTTTGTAATGATCTGAGAACAGAAATATTTTATAGGCCCAGACGTAAAGGTAAGAAGCAGGATGGAAGCTGCAGTCAGGAACCCGCGGGGTGCTTGTCTAGATGCTGCTGCTGCTGCCGTTTTTATAGACCTCGGACTTTGTTGTGTGGTGAGAGGGGACGCTGCGTCTCTCATTGCAGTCACTAAGGGTGTGCTTGCTCCGCAGCCCTGAAGGACAGCAGGTTCCAGCTGGTGAACTTCTCCAACAGCGAGCTCCGAGTCTCCTTGACAAACGTCTCCATTTCTGATGAAGGAAGGTACTTCTGCCAGCTCTACACTGATCCCCCCCAGGAAATTTACACCACGATTACAGTGCTCGGTAAGGACCGAAGAGGTGCTTGCGGTGAACTTTGTGATCCCTGGACGCACAGGGTCAGCGGGATGGGGCTGCGCACCGCGTTCGGAGAGCTCCGGCCGCCCGGAGAGAGCCGCAGCTCCCCAGTGCTAAAACACAGCAAGGGTTTGAATGCTGAGTGCTCTCCCGCTGGAGACCCGCTCAGCTCTTCAATAGCTCAACGCAGCTTAGGGCTTGAACCTGCAGACACAAGATTTCCAAGAGTTGCCGGTAAATACCAAGCGGGTGGTCCGGTGGCATGCCATAGCCCTTGCGTCGCCTTCCTGTCTCGCAAGGCATCATATTTGGTGTGATGCTTGGGTCTTCCCCTTTTTGTCCGCAGGCGATTTTCAGCCTCAGAGAACAAGCGGAGGTGTAAGCGTGAGGCGTTCTCCACTTCCAAGCCTCTCCTTTACTTGGGCAGGTCGCTTGGGAAAGGCTGCGAGGTTTCCCTGCCCTTTACGGAGCGGGGTTTAATACCAGCCTTCGTTTGCAGACAGCCTGCAAGGATGAGTTGTTTGTGCTGTCCACCGGTCTGTAAGAGTATCCAAGTGAATCGTTGGCTTTTTGGGCAAGTCTGGACTTGCCGACGTCCTGGAAGGAGCGCCTGCCCAGCCCAGGGCTTGGCAGAACGGCGTGAGCTCTGCAAGACTAGCCCTTCTCCGCCTCGTATCTGTCTTCTTTAGGGCGAGAGAAGGCACGTCTCTGAGGGAGAAGGGGAGATCAGTTGCGGCGGTTGCGTCTCGTTCGGTGAAGTCAGGAAGAAGCCAGCCAGAAAGTAAAAGCTGTAGCAAATGTCTTTCAATAATTATCTGATATGCAGAGGGGAAAGAAATTCACACGAATGCTTCGTAGCACGGTAGAACTGTTCAGTTTATGAATTTTGTGTTTTCAGTGATCAGACTGCTCTGATCACATACTGAATCTTTTCTTCCAAAACTTGGGGATTCGAGAGATTACATTTTAGTGACGAATGGCAGCATCTTTGCCCGTCGATGATATTCCGTAAGGGCAGATATTACTAACAGCATCGCTGGTGAACCTCCTGCCATTGTGAAGATGCGTAAGTTTTTGCCTGTTTGTCGGTTGACTTACGTATCTGGTGAAATCTGGAGCTCGACTGATGGAAAGCGATAGCTTCCTGTTAATTCTAGCAAAAATTTGTTTTGCACGTAAGAGAAAGTAAGATCTCTCATTTGACGCCCTAAGTTTGCTCACTTGCTTAGGAACGGCTATTTGCAGAGCTGAAGTTAATTCTGCCCCCTCCCCTCCGTGTCATGTCCCCCC
>NW_008824763.1:422300-424890 GCF_000699105.1 Pygoscelis adeliae | reverse complement strand
AGCCCTGCCGAGCTCTTGCCTTTCCTTTGCTCCCTCGGGCTTTGCAGGACTGCGGTGCACGGGCAGCCGCAAGACCGATGCGGTTACCAATAATAGCAGCCCGTGCTATTAGAGCTGTTTCTGCAGATTAGCAGCGGCTTTTAAGACTCTATTAATAGGAGAACCTGAATCACAGAGGGTGACTTAATGTCAGATCTCGCTCGCTGATTAGTTTAAATCTTCCTCCTTTTATTTAATGAGATTTGGTTCTTAGGTTTTTAGACGTCGCTTAAATAATGTGTATAAGCGGTTCTACTATAGCTATTACGTTTATCAACGTCTTCAAAGTTTTAGTGCGCTTCCCAGTATTCACGGGAATAGGAAGCTCTCTTCCAGCTCTCCTCTCTAATCGTACGCGCGCAGAAATAGTTTGTTGGACTTCATTTCGCTGCTAACAGTGCCGAGAAGGTGTTTGAAATAACAGTACTTACTTTATTCACCTATAAGCCACAGCACTGCCTGGCTTTCAAGCGGCAGACAAAATGCGGTTCTTTGGGGTTTGTTTTTTTTTTAAACACGAATTGTGCTTGAGAATTCAGGGGAGAGTGTTTTCTTGCCTCGTGCTTCAGTTCTTTTTGAGAAGGGTTCACGGCATGGCCGGTGTGTGCCTGCTTTTCCCGCCATCTGCAAAGCAGCGGGTGTTTTCTCTTCACCTTCGTCGCACGCTGGGGCCAAACGGTAGGTCACGGAGCAGGCAGCGAAGATGGATGTTTATTATGAGAAGACTGGGGAGGGGACCGTTCATCTTAGCTAGCGTTTGTACGGAGAGATCGGGCACCGTGACACCGAGGATGACGCGTCTTTCCTGTCTTCCCTATTATTGACTCCCTAATGAGGAGAAAAAATGAGCCGGGGCCGGGGGAGCGGTGTGTGGCTGGTCCTCCTGGGGATGCCTTCCCCACCAAAGATCTGGTGGTCATCGCTCAGGCTTCGACAAACCTTCAGTTCTGTCATCAAAGAGTAGTTTTGCCGATCTGCTGCTAACGATAGTCGCTTCGGAGAGCGGAGCAAGGTCTGGAGGCATCCTTCTTTTGCAGGCAGTGTTCGGAGAGGGCGTCGCGCTTGCTTTTTCCTGCTTTAGCAGTGTGCTTCCCCCGGCTCTCCCACGTACTTTAATGTCTCCCGTGACACGGTATGTAGATTTATTCATGCTTAATTGGAACATGTGAACATCTCAAATATGTAGCCCGTTCTGTTCTTTTTAGAGAAAAGTCACAAGTGACTAATTAGTCCATTTGATCATCTGGATGGTATTTACACATATTTGTTCTTCATCAGCTCAAAAATGTGTTAGTCACATTTGAACTATGCGGTTGCTTAATCACGTTGATCAGAGCAAAGTTGAGTTTCCTTTGGAAGTTCTGGGGTTTTTTTCCGAAACTGCAGCTCTGTGCTGCACAAACTCTTGATGTTCATTTTTTTCTGGTTTTTGCCTTACTAGCTACCGGTGCTTTCGTGGGGAAGAGGTTCCTTGCTTCTGTGTCGTAATTTTAAGGCTGCTCGTCACGTCTCTGGCTTGTGCTGCAGCGGTGGTTATCCCCCTGAAGTTCTAGCCTGTTTCTGAATATCGCTGGATAATTTTTCATTGAGTATAGTCTTCTAGCTTCGTGTTTTACAAGAAGATACGTGTCTGGGGAGAACGGCAAATTACCATCCTAGAGGAAGGGCCATACGATGCAAGTGCCTGTCACTGGAGGCAGAGCTGGCTCTCTCCTCCCTGGGATGGTCTTGTATTTGGTTTATGGCGGTTTGATGGGGGACACCGTGTTGCCTCAAAGGTGACGGCATTCCACTCCGGGCTCGCGCTCGGTGGCTTTTTGAGCGTCTTAAATGAGCTTGATGTTTGCTGGCCTGCCTCCACTCCTCACGGCCCAGGCTCGAAGCTGAACAGCGCGAGAGGAGAAACTGCCTTGCGAGGTTAGAGGCACCGTAAGTAACGCACTTCCAAATGTCAGTTTTTGTGTTTCCTCTCCTTGTCAGAAGTAGTCAAGAAACGTGCACGGAGTCAAGCTGTATTTTTAAACGGCAACGCACACAACCGAACAGCACAGAAGGCTAAAGCTCTTCCCTGGAATGGTGCCTGCCTGGGAGAGAGGACAGAAAGTTACAAATTTGATAAGCAATAATTTGCGAAGCTACGATGATTATTAGGCGGAGAGTGAAAGCGCTTACCCTTGATTACTGTGAAACCGCCTATCAAAGCATTTGATCGATTGAAAGATCAAATAAATGCTGGTGGCTAGTTTCCTCTAGTAGATTTTACAGGCTTTCCTGACAGTTTTGTCTTGTGTTAGTGATCAAAGAATGTTTGGGGTTTTTTCATCAAGTACATGTTGTGCTGTCTTTTTCATTGTAGTCCCGCCACGCAATTTGGTAATTGATATCCAGAAGGAGATCGCCGTTGAGGGAGAAGAGATTGAGCTGAACTGCACTGCCATGGCCAGCAGACCAGCCACCACCATCAGATGGTTCAAAGGAAACAAGGAGCTAACCGGTAGATGTATCCTCTCAGTCACTTGCTTTTCTCAGACAGATGAAATGATTCACGTAA
>NW_008824763.1:417951-421670 GCF_000699105.1 Pygoscelis adeliae | reverse complement strand
GCTCTTCAATAGCTCAACGCAGCTTAGGGCTTGAACCTGCAGACACAAGATTTCCAAGAGTTGCCGGTAAATACCAAGCGGGTGGTCCGGTGGCATGCCATAGCCCTTGCGTCGCCTTCCTGTCTCGCAAGGCATCATATTTGGTGTGATGCTTGGGTCTTCCCCTTTTTGTCCGCAGGCGATTTTCAGCCTCAGAGAACAAGCGGAGGTGTAAGCGTGAGGCGTTCTCCACTTCCAAGCCTCTCCTTTACTTGGGCAGGTCGCTTGGGAAAGGCTGCGAGGTTTCCCTGCCCTTTACGGAGCGGGATTTAATACCAGCCTTCGTTTGCAGACAGCCTGCAAGGATGAGTTGTTTGTGCTGTCCACCGGTCTGTAAGAGTATCCAAGTGAATCGTTGGCTTTTTGGGCAAGTCTGGACTTGCCGACGTCCTGGAAGGAGCGCCTGCCCAGCCCAGGGCTTGGCAGAACGGCGTGAGCTCTGCAAGACTAGCCCTTCTCCGCCTCGTATCTGTCTTCTTTAGGGCGAGAGAAGGCACGTCTCTGAGGGAGAAGGGGAGATCAGTTGCGGCGGTTGCGTCTCGTTCGGTGAAGTCAGGAAGAAGCCAGCCAGAAAGTAAAAGCTGTAGCAAATGTCTTTCAATAATTATCTGATATGCAGAGGGGAAAGAAATTCACACGAATGCTTCGTAGCACGGAGAACTGTTCAGTTTATGAATTTTGTGTTTTCAGTGATCAGACTGCTCTGATCACATACTGAATCTTTTCTTCCAAAACTTGGGGATTCGAGAGATTACATTTTAGTGACGAATGGCAGCATCTTTGCCCGTCGATGATATTCCGTAAGGGCAGATATTACTAACAGTCTCGCTGGTGAACCTCCTGCCATTGTGAAGATGCGTAAGTTTTTGCCTGTTTGTCGGTTGATACGTATCTGGTGAAATCTGGAGCTCGACTGATGGAAAGCGATAGCTTCCTGTTAATTCTAGCAAAAATTTGTTTTGCACGTAAGAGAAAGTAAGATCTCTCATTTGACGCCCTAAGTTTGCTCACTTGCTTAGGAACGGCTATTTGCAGAGCTGACACACACACCCCCCCCCCAAACGCGCAGCCCTGCCGAGCTCTTGCCTTTCCTTCGCTCCCTCGGGCTTTGCAGGACTGCGGTGCACGGGCAGCCGCAAGACCGATGCGGTTACCAATAATAGCAGCCCGTGCTATTAGAGCTGTTTCTGCAGATTAGCAGCGGCTTTTAAGACTCTATTAATAGGAGAACCTGAATCACAGAGGGTGACTTAATGTCAGATCTCGCTCGCTGATTAGTTTAAATCTTCCTCCTTTTATTTAATGAGATTTGGTTCTTAGGTTTTTAGACGTCGCTTAAATAATGTGTATAAGCGGTTCTACTATAGCTATTACGTTTATCAACGTCTTCAAAGTTTTAGTGCGCTTCCCAGTATTCACGGGAATAGGAAGCTCTCTTCCAGCTCTCCTCTCTAATCGTACGCGCGCAGAAATAGTTTGTTGGACTTCATTTCGCTGCTAACAGTGCCGAGAAGGTGTTTGAAATAACAGTACTTACTTTATTCACCTATAAGCCACAGCACTGCCTGGCTTTCAAGCGGCAGACAAAATGCGGTTCTTTGGGGTTTGTTTTTTTTTTAAACACGAATTGTGCTTGAGAATTCAGGGGAGAGTGTTTTCTTGCCTCGTGCTTCAGTTCTTTTTGAGAAGGGTTCACGGCATGGCCGGTGTGTGCCTGCTTTTCCCGCCATCTGCAAAGCAGCGGGTGTTTTCTCTTCACCTTCGTCGCACGCTGGGGCCAAACGGTAGGTCACGGAGCAGGCAGCGAAGATGGATGTTTATTATGAGAAGACTG
The DNA here is from genome assembly GCF_000699105.1 of Pygoscelis adeliae. NCBI lineage: Eukaryota > Metazoa > Chordata > Aves > Sphenisciformes > Spheniscidae > Pygoscelis > Pygoscelis adeliae. Next base: position 419,797 of record NW_008824763.1, on the reverse strand, counting down.
GGGAGGGGACCGTTCATCTTAGCTAGCGTTTGTACGGAGAGATCGGGCACCGTGACACCGAGGATGACGCGTCTTTCCTGTCTTCCCTATTATTGACTCCCTAATGAGGAGAAAAAATGAGCCGGGGCCGGGGGAGCGGTGTGTGGCTGGTCCTCCTGGGGATGCCTTCCCCACCAAAGATCTGGTGGTCATCGCTCAGGCTTCGACAAACCTTCAGTTCTGTCATCAAAGAGTAGTTTTGCCGATCTGCTGCTAACGATAGTCGCTTCGGAGAGCGGAGCAAGGTCTGGAGGCATCCTTCTTTTGCAGGCAGTGTTCGGAGAGGGCGTCGCGCTTGCTTTTTCCTGCTTTAGCAGTGTGCTTCCCCCGGCTCTCCCACGTACTTTAATGTCTCCCGTGACACGGTATGTAGATTTATTCATGCTTAATTGGAACATGTGAACATCTCAAATATGTAGCCCGTTCTGTTCTTTTTAGAGAAAAGTCACAAGTGACTAATTAGTCCATTTGATCATCTGGATGGTATTTACACATATTTGTTCTTCATCAGCTCAAAAATGTGTTAGTCACATTTGAACTATGCGGTTGCTTAATCACGTTGATCAGAGCAAAGTTGAGTTTCCTTTGGAAGTTCTGGGGTTTTTTTCCGAAACTGCAGCTCTGTGCTGCACAAACTCTTGATGTTCATTTTTTTCTGGTTTTTGCCTTACTAGCTACCGGTGCTTTCGTGGGGAAGAGGTTCCTTGCTTCTGTGTCGTAATTTTAAGGCTGCTCGTCACGTCTCTGGCTTGTGCTGCAGCGGTGGTTATCCCCCTGAAGTTCTAGCCTGTTTCTGAATATCGCTGGATAATTTTTCATTGAGTATAGTCTTCTAGCTTCGTGTTTTACAAGAAGATACGTGTCTGGGGAGAACGGCAAATTACCATCCTAGAGGAAGGGCCATACGATGCAAGTGCCTGTCACTGGAGGCAGAGCTGGCTCTCTCCTCCCTGGGATGGTCTTGTATTTGGTTTATGGCGGTTTGATGGGGGACACCGTGTTGCCTCAAAGGTGACGGCATTCCACTCCGGGCTCGCGCTCGGTGGCTTTTTGAGCGTCTTAAATGAGCTTGATGTTTGCTGGCCTGCCTCCACTCCTCACGGCCCAGGCTCGAAGCTGAACAGCGCGAGAGGAGAAACTGCCTTGCGAGGTTAGAGGCACCGTAAGTAACGCACTTCCAAATGTCAGTTTTTGTGTTTCCTCTCCTTGTCAGAAGTAGTCAAGAAACGTGCACGGAGTCAAGCTGTATTTTTAAACGGCAACGCACACAACCGAACAGCACAGAAGGCTAAAGCTCTTCCCTGGAATGGTGCCTGCCTGGGAGAGAGGACAGAAAGTTACAAATTTGATAAGCAATAATTTGCGAAGCTACGATGATTATTAGGCGGAGAGTGAAAGCGCTTACCCTTGATTACTGTGAAACCGCCTATCAAAGCATTTGATCGATTGAAAGATCAAATAAATGCTGGTGGCTAGTTTCCTCTAGTAGATTTTACAGGCTTTCCTGACAGTTTTGTCTTGTGTTAGTGATCAAAGAATGTTTGGGGTTTTTTCATCAAGTACATGTTGTGCTGTCTTTTTCATTGTAGTCCCGCCACGCAATTTGGTAATTGATATCCAGAAGGAGATCGCCGTTGAGGGAGAAGAGATTGAGCTGAACTGCACTGCCATGGCCAGCAGACCAGCCACCACCATCAGATGGTTCAAAGGAAACAAGGAGCTAACCGGTAGATGTATCCTCTCAGTCACTTGCTTTTCTCAGACAGATGAAATGATTCACGTAACGCTGGGATGTTTGTTCTCCCTT
>NW_008824763.1:408343-417897 GCF_000699105.1 Pygoscelis adeliae | reverse complement strand
GGAGGGAAGCAGAACGAGCTGCTTTAAGCACCAGCTGAGGAACAAAGGAATATGTGGGCAGACGGATTATTCCCTAACACAGGAGGGCTGAACTCCATTTTGTCCTCTGCCTACCTGCCAGACTCGAATGCGGGGTCCTGGAGTCTTTCTGTAACGGCGGGTGGCCTTGAGGAGCCCCAAAGCTGTGCGTTGAATTTATTTCTGCGGTGGTTTATGTAGCGCTCTGCCCTGTTTTAGGTATGAGTAGGATCACCTGCGCTCTGGGCTGTAAAGATGTTTTCAGTTCGCCTTCACGTCTAGCCGTCTTGTTTAGAGAGCGTTTTCTCTGTCTTCAGCTGAATATTCACATAAGATGGGTTTCTCCTACTCCCTGAAGTCTGGTTGCTCCCGGTAGTTGCACATTCAAGTCACTGACTCCGATTGCACGTGACGTGCTGTTAGTTTAAGTCTGCATGTAGATGTGAGCTTGGTTGACAGCACCTTTGTGCTTCGCCCGGTCCGGCACACTGAAGGGCTCTCTACAGATGTCCGGGCTCATTACTTCAAATCCACCCCCCTACAAGGGCAGGATAAAATCCTCTCTTTTAAGTACAGCACCTACGAGCGTCCGAGTAGGACGCGTGCTGAGAGCATGCCGAGAGAGGTGGAATGCAAACCTGCTGCCCCGCAAAGTGGTGCCCCGCTGATTCCCAGCGCCGGTTGTCGTCGACGTGGTGTGCAGATCTTCCAGCGATCCCTTTCTGGGGTCCCTTCCCCATTCCGGCGGGCAGCGGTGCAGTCATATTTGACCCTTCGTGCTTGACCTGTCCGGCTTCTTGATTGAGCTTTCTTGAGTTGGCAATTGAATCCCAGCTTTCCTTTCTCTTTGAAGACCGCCGAGCTGAACGGTAGCTTCTTGCAGTACCAGCTCTCCCTGCTGATTCTTTGGATCTTTTTTTTAAACAGGAGTAGAGAAACTGAAATCCTTGGTTGCGGGTTGTGAACAGCGGGAAGGTGTAGCTTCTCCGATCAGAAAGCCTTTCCTCTAAATATCAAGGGGTGCCACTTTCTGCAGCTACCCTCTGCAGCTACCCGTCACTTTAATGTATTATACAGAAATATTTTCTGTTTGGAAGACCTCGGCTACAAAAGTTACTCTTAACGTTTTGACTGTGAATTCGTAAATGAAAAGCCACAGAGAAGGGTCTTTGAAAACCAAGTGGAGGTGCGTTGTCAGCAAGCATTTGCTGAGCTGGTGGAAAAATCCTTTTTCTCCTGTCTTGCCTTTTCTTCCTCCTTGTTTCCGTGCCGCGCGTTACGGCATCCTTCAGGCAGCCAGTCCAGAACCGTGCTTTGCTCCAGCCACCGCTGCCGTTCTCTCCTTCAAACGGAGCGCTGCGGAACTGCTTCAGCCTATCGATACTGCTTTTAATTAAGTTAATCTGTTTAATCACTTTTCTAGCTAATTGTTGATTCAGGGGCGGGAGGGGATTTGTAGCTCATCGATTTAAGAGTTTGGGGATTTGGGGACGGCGTTGGGGGATTGTTAATCGTTGCGGCAGCGTAGCGTGGACTTGAATCGGCAGCAGCCTCGCGGAGAGGTGCGTTAACTTCACGCACGCCTACTCCCCTCCCCTAAACCCCAGCGGCCGCAGAGGGGGGACGGTTATCCGAAGGGGAGGTGTCGCCTGGGCCCGGGAAGGCGGGAGGCGAGCCGGGTGCAGTAGGTACTCCCTCCCGTGATCGCTCTCTGCTCTCTCTCTCTCGCTCCTCTCCCCGGCAGGCAAGTCGGAAGTGGAGCAGTGGTCCGACATGTACACGGTGACCAGTCAGCTGGTGCTGAAGGTGGGACGGGAGGACGACGGGGTCCCTGTCATCTGCTTGGTGGATCACCCCGCTGTCAAAGACTTGCAGACACAGCGTTACCTAGAAGTCATGTGTGAGTAGCAGAACTTTTAATTCTTTCAGCGTATTAAAGCGCTCGCTTAAGAGTTCAGGAGCTGTTCGCGGCGTGATAAAATTACACCGTAGATGGGGTTTATATCCTGTTATTTAAAAATTGAAATCAAAACGTTGAGTACCGCTTCATGGGTTAAGCCACGACTTTTCGTAGCCCTTCTGCGATACGACAAGGGCGTACCTTCATTCTCATAAGAAATAACTTGCCGTACATAGAATTTCCACCGTCAAAGGTTCCTGGCTGGGCTTTACAGTTGTCAGAACAGATTAAATCTGAGTATTTTTCTTTTAGCAACCTGCTTACCTCTTCAAAAAGCGTTTCTGTACTCCCCCATCAAAGCGACTGGCCGCCGTCGGAGCATACTGGCAGCAACCTGGTGCTGCACAAAAGAAACTCAGTATTGTGCGTTGTGGACATACAGCACCGACTGGTTTTCTAAATCAGAGTAACGTCAGTTACGTGGAATCTGCAGTAACACCGCTGATTAAGGCCAACCTATTTTCTGTAATGCTCCTACCATGTTCGGTGTTAATAATGCATTTCACTTTGTTTAGGAGCTGCTCTACTGTATGTGGCATTAACGAGGTTTATGAGCAGGGACCTGAAAATACCCGGGGCCCCAAATGCAGCCACGCCTGAGTTTCAGCCGGTGGAGACGACGGAGCTGCTGCATGCGCGCGCCTCTACTCAGAAAAAATGGCTCCCAAAAGCAAAGTCAGACAGTCCTCGCAGCAAGGCTGGGGTGCCCCAGAAAACCGGGGTGCTAGGGTGATGCCAAGTGCTTATTTTTACAGGTTCGCTTCGACTAGAACGTGACGTTAAAAGGGGGAAGAGGAAGTTTTGTATTAATTTATTTCATCTGCTTCATTATGTAGTTTCATTATGAACATCTTGGTTACAATTCTCATATCTCTGAAACTAGCGGGAAGTAATGTTCCTGTAATGAGGAAAACAGAAATGATCAGATACTACCTAAATTGGCAGATACTAGATTTCTTGCGACTGTGCTAATGTGTAATTCATTTATGCAAACTTAATGTCCATTAACATTTCTTGTAGAGCTCCATTAGCTTTAATAATACATTAGCACCTTTGTGAGGCTTGATCAAATACTTAAGGGGGAGAAAAAAAAAAAAATCCCATCTCCCCTCTTAGGCGGAGGTATTGAAATCTTGCAGGGTTTCTTCCCCTTGGTTGAAAGGGCATCAGCTTACCTTTAGGCTTCCCTGCAGAAATTCCTCTGAAATCCTGGTCGCGTGATGGGATAGGAGGGGGGCCACTCTTCCAGCAAAACACTTCACAGCGTTTTTCCCGTTCCCACTCCAGTAAATCTCGTCTCGACCGCTTTCGTTTGCAGCCTTTACAGGGTTCCCCCCGCAACGAAGGCAAAGCACACGTGAAGCGCGGTTGTGCGGGAGTCCCGCGGGACGCGTGCCATCTTCAGCTAATGCGCTGGAGGCTCCCGTTGCATCCCTTGCCCAGGTTTCTGCCCTTAGCGTCCCCTTGGCTTGTTCCGGAGCTGTTTGTTGGAATGGAGCTAGCGCAGAGCCTCCTCGGAAGGCACCGGGGATGAGGAGGAAAAGGGCTTTCGGACTGGTTTGGTTTTATGGTCTGGTCTGAATTAGACTCTGAGCTTGCTAAAAGTAATTAAGTTTATCTACGGGGACTTGACCCACGGTAGTCCAGTCAGTTCTGTCAGTGGGCAGCAGCGGATGGCTTGAGAGAAGAGTACCAGCAGAAGAACATGTCGTGCGTCATAACCTTGCGGCTCCCGGCAGTTAGCGGCTTCGGGACTTGACGTGCTGGAGTGCGTCCAGGCATTTACTTTTCATACCTGCTGTTGGACCTGAACCTGGGGTAGAAAAGGCAGCTACAGAGCAAACTTCTACCCTTGAGCTTCTCCTGCTTCAGGCTGACGGCTTGTTGGCCGACGGGGGAGCACGAGCAGGAGGAAGATCCTCTTGTCCTGCCTCTTGGGGAGCTTAGGCTCCAACAATCAGACCTAACTGATACTTTCTCAATCGCTTTTTAGATACGGGATTTGCAGTCGGAGCAAAGGACTCCTCCCGACTGCGGGTTGGGCACTTCCACTGACCGCGTTGTTACCTTGCAGGCACGCCGACTGCCGAATCTCCAAAGCGGCGGCAGTCGGCACTCGCTGCTCGTCCTGTGCGTGTGGTTGTTGCTGGTTCTCTTGCAGCCGGAGGGGCGTCACTCCAGACCAGTTAGCTGTGTCGCTTGCTCAAGTCTCTGCTGTTACCCTCTCTCCCCCTAAGTCCTGCCCGTTCCCGCCAAGGGCACAGCGGACCCGCCCCTTTGGAACATCAGCAGGGCACAGGAGAACATTTTTCTCAGCAGACATTGTATTTCTCTGCACTTAACGTCTCCAACTCGAGCATGAAATGCGCTGGGGAAGGACGGGAGGATGATGGATGGAGCCTTCTCAGATAATGAGGTATTTTTGTCTGACTGAATTTCAGAGTATGGAGAGATTTTTTTCTAAGATGCAACTCGAAAGTTGTCAGGGCTTTTCTCAAGAACAAACCAGGCAGAAAACAAACCTGCAGAGTTTGCAAAGTGGGGAAGGGAGGGGTGGGACGTTTGTCGGCACGGGGAACTATTCCAAATGCAGCCTGCGGAAGGGAACAGACCCTGAGCCACGTGCAGTTTGTGCCCCTGGGAGTCGAGCGAGCTTGAAACGAAAACGGGCGCTTTCCGAGGTCACTCTCCCACCCAGCCCAGCCGTTTTCCAAGAAGAATTTGCCGCGGCTGTTCCTCACGCCCTGCTTCGGGGCTGCGGTGGTGGCTTTTGTAACGCTCCCCCGGGCGCGCAGGCAGGGTGCAGGTTCGGGGTGGCTGATGGCGGAGAGGAGGAGGGAGGCGTTTCTTCCCCCAGAGTTCCTCCGTTCTCCCTTCAAAACGTTTACCTTTCCTCTTTTGAAGGCGATTTTCTTAAAGCTTCTTAAAGTCAAATGTCTTTTAGTAAATGAGGACCTTACGCGTCATTGACAGTCTGGAGCGTTTGTACTTCGGCTTATTTGGAGGCGTTGGCTAAAATGTGTATTTATTTTATTGAAAGGTTCTCCTCCGCTAAAAAAGGAAAGAAAGGTGCAGAGATCTAAGTCTGCAAAGCGACCTGCTTCACTCTGTTCTAAAAACAATTTGTTTGAACATTTTCTTCTGTGCTGTACTTCAAAGAAAAATTGCAGACTTGGGGGTTTTTGGGTGGCTTAAGTTTCCCCGATGACTTCGGGAAGGTGTTTCTAAATGGCTGTTGGCCTCCTCACCCCAGGCTGGGGTTGTTCCAGATCTCCGCAGCCGGGAGGAAGGAAGCAGGCAGTGCCCTTGGAGGGGGACAGGCGGAGCAAGTTCGGACTCTTCACGGGGTGAAAGCGCGGGGTTCGTCGTAACGCTTAATCTCGCAGCACCGGCGTACCCGGTGCACGTGCGGCACCGAACCCTCCGCCGCGGGTTAGTAAGGCAGTCGTCGGCTCTGCTACGCCTGGTTTGTCTTGCTGCTGCCCTGGCCTCTCCCTGGGTATTTCCGAGCAAAAAATAATAGATCGCTTGTTACTGTGCCTAAACTTTAAAAATAAATACCAAGTTCACAGCGCGTGCACCGGGGGAAAGACTGTTTTGCTGTGGTCAGCAGAACTGCGAGTAAGACTTGATTCATGCTGAGGAATAACTTGTCCTGCTCACGGAGTAAGCTATTTGTTGCGTATGTAACGGGGCACAGCCTTGGCCCTCTGTGAAGTTTTGAGATAAATGCTTCCAGATGAATGGCGGCTACGTTACGAAAAAGAAATCTCTGCAAACGAGCACTCTGTAATACCTATGGAACCCTCCTGGTCGTGCTTCTCAAAGGCAAACAGAGCTTGACAAATGGTGCCACGTACTCCCAGCAACGATAACACCTTCGTCCTTGATTAATAGCCACGCCAGAGAACGTATAACCCTGTGCACTGGGCGGCCGCAATACGTTGCGTGGAATTGGTTTGAAAACACGCCCTGATTCTGGCTGGGGTCGCTTTCTTTTTGTGATTCAGTTCCCCCGATGGGGGATGGAAGACCAGCGCGTTGAGTGTAATTTTAGAAAGGAAATGAAGCAACAAAATGCATTAAAATATCATTAAGGAATTGAATGGAACCAGATATTCGCGGAGACATTTAAGTTCAGCCTTTGCGGTACTTCTCCGTATCTCATTACGTGATACTGGAAGTGAAAGCGTCAAAGTCTTGATTTGGCATTTTCTCTGGGCTGCTTTTTTTTGTTTTGGCTTTTCTGAAGTTGTTATTAATTGCACTTTCACTTGTATAATATCTACACGTGTATTTTTAAAATACGCACCGATGGAACGTGTTTCAGCCTCTGCTGTCACAGTGGGAGAATTTTTTGTGCCCGGTTACGTTAAAAACCAGACGTATGCTGTCGCATCTCCAGTAATCCTCGTATTTCTATCGAGAACAAATATTAATTGCATAGTATGCAGTGAAGTGATTAACATCAATGTAATTTATCATCTGGAGATTTCTAAAAAGGAATAAATGAGTTGTTTTGTTCGGCGAGGTGTTGACCCCTTCAGAAACCTTGATTTACGGCTTTTTTCCCTTCTTTTAGTAAATATGAAAAGCACCACAATCAGCCAAGTGTTCAGTTATTTGATTTTCTGGGGCATTAGCCGCTCTTGTTTGTGACATTTCCCAGTTGGGTGCTCGTTTGCAAGCTCATTAATAAGGTTTTCTTGGAGGAATGTCGTTGGGAGCGAGGAGCGCACAGTACGGCCTGGACTCCGCATTTCGCAAGCATTAAGCAGCAGCATGCGCTTATAATATTCAGAAGGGAAGTGTTTATACCCCGCATACCTGTCTGGCTTTGGCTTTCCTTTTCCCGCTGCAAGCTAAGTGTTGAAGTTCCTTTAATCGAGGGCGAATTTTGCAAAGCCGCGGTTGGGGTCGGAAGGCTCTTCGCGACAAGTCCCGAACTGCCAGTCATGCGCTTAATCGTTATTTTAAACACCTATTTATTTAATAGGTTTGTGTGTTTTGGCCGAAAATCAGCCATGCAGACTCTCGTCCTCGCAAAAGGCGAGGAGAAGATAGGGGGTTGCCGGGGCTGGGCTGTCTCTGACGGACGCAGACTTCATTTCCAGATAAGCAAACCCGCTTGATTTTAGGAGAGAGGCGACGGTTGTATTTATACCTGCGTATAAATGTTACCTTCGCTGACTTCTTTTAATAGCGAGAAGCATACTCCCCCTGCTCTTCCCCTAGCATGCCAGCGTGGTAAGGTACAGGAGCTGCCAGAAGTCAGGTTTTTTGCGTAGTTACTTTGGGCCACGGAACAAAGCAGAGGTGAGGAGCTGGATAAAATAGCGCCCGTCTGAAGAAAGACGTGTGAAGTATTATCCGGGTGGTTTTGAAGCTGGAATTACCTAGAGCGGGCAGGAACTCTGCTTGACCTGCGGGATGCTTCGCCTGGGGATGCCATCTGTCATCGTTTTTGCCAAGAGATGCGCATCGGGAATTAATACAGTCATCATAAAATGGATTTTAAAACTTGGATTTAATGCAGTCATCATAAAATGGATTTTAAAACTTGGATGCGGTACCGTGCAGGCAAGAGCATTTTCAGCTGAATCATTGAAAGAATCCATTTTGTAGTTTTCTGTGTTGGCAAACAGTCCGGCGTTGCAAAAGACGCCGAGCCGTGTGCTGCAGTACCCCTGGCCCAGACCCGCTGCAGGAGCACGTCTTTGTCTGCTTGCGTCTGCCATGAAGAAGCCGGCCGTCTATAGTCTATAGTCATGTGCAATTTGCTCAGCGTATGTACTTAGCTGTAATTTGGAGCAGAGAGAGAAATTTAGATTGGACATGAGGAAAAATTTCTTTACTGAAAGAGTTCGAGTAGATGAGGTGCTCAGGGACATGGTTTAGTGGGCATGGTGGTGTTGGGTCGAGGGTTGGACTCGATGATCTTAGAGGTCTTTTCCAACCTTAGTGATTCTATGATTCTATGAAATCCCATGCTGAAAATGTAGCGAGGGCCTGGGTAGCCCCTCTTGCCGTGTGTCCCCTCTGTTGAGCGTCCGTAAGCGATTGAACCGTCGAGAACCTCGGCGTTGCCCGTTCCTGCTCTGCGGTGGAGCTCTGTGAGGGCCGGCCCGCTCTCAAGAGCTTGTCTTCCTCATTCGTTGGTTTTGCGTGGTTTCCCCCCGAAGCAGCACGTGGGAAGGAGGCTTTCGGCTGTCTTCCGACCTCAGCTGGGAGCGCGACGGCTGGGAAGGGTTGACTGGTTTGTTGCTGGTGGCGGCTGGCGCCGGTTAGGAGTCACCTGGGCTTCGGAAAAGAAGCAGCGTTTCCCAAAATGTTTTTACTGTGTTATTAATGACTGGCTCGGTGCAGGTTTTGCAGGTTTAGAGCGGACAGATTGCTGCGTTGTAGGAGCCGTATCGCTTGCACGGAGATTGCTGGAGGAGCAGGAGCTGCTGCGGTGTGATGATTCAACTCTGGTACGATTGGCATGGCCCCAAAGAACACATACGTCGAGCGCAGTGCAGGCTTTCTGTGGCAGCTTCTAGCGGCTCTTGTGCCCGGTGAAATTACTGAGTACGACCACAGAGTTAAATTTCTTGCACGTAGTTTCCTCATTAGGCATATTCTGATTGTATTTCAGGGAGAGGGTGAGAACGCAACCGCCTTTCCCGTGCCTTCTTGCTTTTCCCGAGAAAACCAACCTTTTACTTCAGTCCGTGGCGGTACTCCCAGATAAGAGGCACGCCTCCTGTGTGTTAGCATCCTTGCTGGCTGCAATGTCGGGGAATTTAGCCGCAGGGTGGGTGGTTGGAGGAACCCGTGCCGCTGCCACCTCCGGAGCGCCGGCTGCACACCTCCAGGAGCTCCGAAGGTTACGCCAGCCATGCGGAAAGAGGCTGGAAGTTTGCCCTCGGCTCGGTTTTGGTTGCGGGGCGGCGGGGTGGGAAAGGGGGTGTGCGTGGTGCCCCCGGGCGCGCGAGGAGGTGAGGCTTGCCGAATCCGTCTGGTGACGGGCTTTGAGAGGGTGAGCTTGCCCGCCTTGGAGATCGTAGGTTGGCCTGATGAAAGGAAATGGGTAGAAATAATAGCCTTAGGCTTTTGTGAGACACCGAACTCGGTATAACGTTGATATCTTGGCTGATTAATGAGATCTAAGCGTTATCGATGGAGCGCACATTTAAATGGATTAAGAAATCACTAACTGGCAGATCTCAAAGGGTAGTCATTAGGGAGTAATCAGCAAACGATGGTATTTTTAGAGTGCCTGTACTGGCCGGGGTGCTTGGCCCGATGCTGTTCAGTGCTCCCACGGAGCGTTTGAAGTTCTTAAAAAGTCACCGTTAATAATCTTTGCTGATGGCGCAAAAACTGGGCGAGCAGCTAATAAAAGGAAGAATTGGGACACACGCAGAAAATGACTTGAGTGTTTTGGTCGCTTCCAAACCACGGAGCTGTAAAACTACGAAGTGTCAGCGGGTGCAGCCTGGGACGGCCGGTGAAATCCGGAGGGGAGATGCGCTCTCCCGCCTCGGCGGCTGGGGTCCGCCTGGGCCCTCCGCCCGGCGCCCGCCCCCCGCGC
>NW_008824763.1:400923-408282 GCF_000699105.1 Pygoscelis adeliae | reverse complement strand
AGGGGGGGGGGAAAGGAGGATTTTTTCGGTGCGGGGTCGGGCTGGCACGCACCGTAACTGACCGGCGGGGCGAGGAGCGGGGCGTGCTGTCCCCTCCGGGAAGGCTGCGGTTCCCGCGCTTGCAGGCACACGGCGCGCCTGCGGTAAAAGAAATCTCATCAAGCGCAGAATGGGTTTGTAATAAGTTTTTCAAATTGGTTGCCGCTGCAGCATAACCTTTAGACTACTGGTATTTAACCTTGTATATCACTCTTAGCTTTTGAATGAGTTTAGCTTAATAAAGGTGCCTTATTAAATTACCGGGCTGTTTTTTTAAGCTGCTAGAAATAGGCATACTAGGAAATAGCTTTGGGTTGTTAGATCTAATTGGCTGCCAGTGGAGCATGTAGCAGCTTAGATGCATAGATGCAAGCGTTTGTTTTTAGGTAGTAGTCCAGCGGTATGACATTATGACGTTCCAAGTCGAAGATTTCGGGCTGCCAGAATGCCCCTGGTGGTAAAAACTCACTCCGCTGCTGCTTGCCTTACGCCCCGGATCACCGTCCGAGACAGCCATTGCCCCAGGTTATGCAGCCACAGATGTCGCGGCTAGAACACGGCCTTTTTAATAAAGCGGTTTAATCGGTGGCAACCTGCTCGTCCAGGCATGGAAAACCGCCACAACTTTACCAGCGTGGGCTACTAAATGTCACAATCCCGTGTAGGAACTGCACTCGGGATCCCACGGTGCTGGGCGTTTTACAGAGCTTTACTGACGGAGTCCATAATCTGAAGAGAATGCACTGACTTTGTCCGAGACGGGACGCTTAGCAGCAGAGGTAGAACTTCAGCTTATCTAAAGGCACGTCCTTGGAAAAAGGGGAAAAAAGACACCACCGCCACCCCAACTTCTTGGCCAAAGCGAGTGAAATCTTTGTTGGATGCCGCGAGCCTAATCAGAACGCCGGTCCTCCTGAGTGCCCAGGCATCCTCCTGCATCCTTCAGACTCGGGAAGCGTTTTCAGAAGTGCCCGCTGTAATTACTGGCGTGCTGGCGAGCCCTGCTTGGGAGAGACGTTCGCTGCGATAACGCTATGGGGAATGCTCTTGTCTTCACGAGTGCGTGCGCGTGTGCTAAGGAAGCCCGGATTTATGTTGGAGGTGACGTCTCTGCGGCGTCCAGACCGAAACGCTGCGGGTTCGCTTTGCTGCTTCCGTTTGTTTGAAGGGGGACCGTGGGGCTGGAAAGCTGAAACGGAAGGGCTCACCTCCTGCGGTGCTGGGAGAGCTCGCCGAGTTTGCAGCTCGTTCTCAGTACAGCAAGCCTTCGGTGTATTCCTCTTGATTTCCATAAGTAATTGTCAGCTGGTAAACAGCTCATTAGAAATACTAAAATTTACCTAATGAAAACGGGATGGGAGCGGCAGGAGAGGCAAGCTGCAGGAGATGTTGCGCGGAGCTTTCTCAGCACAGGCTGCTGTAGCCTCTGTGTTCCCATGTAAATTGGGCTGAAAAGGTTTTCTGCTCTTGCTACAGCACCAGGGTATAATAGCGTCCATGTTTCTGGCGTGGGCTCTTAGGTACTGCTGCAAAGCAAATAATAAATAGTGAGCAGATGGCCGGGGGGGGTGGGAATTGTGAACGAGAGCACTGAGCGTGAGCGCAGCGTTGAAGATGCTGCTTGTGATGGCCTTGCTGCACAACACTTGGTTTAATTCGTCTTCCCGCGTTTACGCATCCTGTCAGTGCTCACGGTGCAGACCCGAGCGTCGCAGACCGAGCTTAGTACAGTATGGCAGCACTGCTTTTTGCTTTCCTGTGCTTTTCTTGTGGCTGCTTGCGCCACGTCCCCGTCCCCCCTGCCCAGGGCTGGCTTGTCCCCCCAAGCCCGGGACCGCCTCGGCCGTACCCGCACCGCGCTGCGACAAGGGAGCCCAGGTACGCCGGGGACGGGTCCCGGCCCCGGGGTTTGGCTCAAGGGCACGCTCGGAGGCTCTTTTCACCCTCCTACGAAGGACCTTTTTTCCCCTCGGCTCGCGCCTGGAGCGTACCGGTCGCTCCCACGTCTTCACTTGGCGTGTGCGGAGCGCTAAGCCTGTTTTCAGGCACGCCAAAGTCGCCCACGTTTCCGCTGGAAGCGGGGCCCTGCCCCTCGGGCGCGTGACACCCCCAAAGCGTCGCAGTCCCCGTGCGGCTGCCGCGGTTTCCAGCCTGCAGAGACGCCCGAGTTTCATAGCTGCGAGAAGCATCTGTAATGGGGATTAGTTTATAAAATGTTTGTGGTATAGTCATCTCAGGAGAGGATTTACTCGTGTAGCTTATTCCATTACTGAAAATTATGAGAGTTTAAATTGGTTAAATCCTGACACGGATTTTTTTTTTCTAATCTCTATTATTCCATAGGAAGCATGTTAATGAGTTAAACACAGTTAATAAAATGCAGCAAGCCAATATTTTTGGTAGCGGTTACTCTCAAAGGAAATAGAAACATTTAAATGGTTTCAACCTTTATGCATACTGATTTTTTGCCTGCCTTTGTTCCTTACAGTTCAGTAAATTCCTGAAAAATATATATGGCTTAATGGCATTTGTAGCATTGAATTGATTTCTTGCACCGATAACATTTTTGCTACGGCTTAGATTGCGTTTTTAATCTGTGTTTCAGTTGTAGGAGATAATGAATTTTTTAATTGTGGACTCCTGGTTTGTGGTACGGCTTTCTTTTCTGTCCTGCAGGGTCTTACTGAAGGGTTTCTGAGTTGGCTGCCTACCTATAAATGCTTTAATTCTCTGTGTTTGTTTTAGGATTTAGAAGAGCTTCCTTTGGACGAAATGAAACCTTCTGTTGTTTAAACAAAAGCAGCAGTGGCCGTGACTTCTTCTTTTTGTGTTTCTAACGAGCGTCTTTTGTAAAGCCCAGCGTAGTAATATGCGTGGACGCCAAGTGTTGTCATACAGTAGTATACGATAGGTGATAAAACCTATCAGTTCTGAGCACCGCAGATGCCTCCGGTTTCGCCTCGGCGTGAAGGCAGAGGAGTTCCTTTTAGCTTGAGCTAAAAGAGGCAAACTCCCAACGCAGCAACGTGTATTTCCCGGGGAAGCGCGGTGCTTCGGTCGGCGCGCGAGGTGCGGTCGGCTCCGGCTTCTCCTGCTGCCGCCCGCTTCGGCAGGGAGCACGCGCCGAGCTCGCCCGCCGGTTAGGCAAACGGCACGGAGGGGGCCGAGAGGAGCGCGGCGGCCGCGACCGCCTCTCCCTTCGGGCACGCGCGCGTGAACCTGATCGGGTTTGACAGGGGCGTTTACGAACTGATGCTTTTTTTCGTCCTGCAGATAAGCCTCAAGTGCGGGTTTCTCAGAATTACCCGGCGCAAGGCCTCACGAGAGAAGGGGAGCCGCTGGAACTGACGTGCGCAGCCTTTGGAAAACCACAGTAAGTTGGGCACTTCCCGAGGATGGACCAGGTTGTCCGGCAGTGACGGGGCCGCGCTGCAGAAGCGTGCGGACCTCGTTTGGCCCCTCTCGCTATTGCGGACGCTCAGTATGCCGTTCTCTGCTGCGAAGACGATGTAACAGCGTGGGAGAGAGAGATGCTTTCTGCACCTGAGCGTCTGCTGCACAACTAAGATATCTATTTTGATTTGCGTTTACCCCCATATGACTACATGGCCGAGGGGTTTCTGCTCAAAGAGCTCCTAGGGGAGCCTTTCGCGGCCACCGCGCAGCAAGCCCTCGGGTGCAGAAGGGAAAGGGCCCGCGCCTGTACGCCTCTTCCCCCAGGGAATGGCTTGGGTGGCAGTCGGTCGCAATTAATCTGCAAAAGCGAGGCCGGGGGCCTGCGTATTGGGTCCCCGTGAGGTGCCAGTACGCAGAAGTGAGACTGGCACCAAAGAGTTGGGCGCTTGTAAAAGTGGAATGGATCCCTAAGGTAAGGCAGGCTGTCTTTCTGCTCGTATTGACTATGTGATGGTTTTCCTCCCTTTTGGTGCCCTGTGTGGTTTTTACGAAATGCAAGTTTTATTCTTTCTCCTCTTCTTGCCATGCCCTCGAGGCTTCCTTATACAGTTGAAGAAATGTATGCATCAGGAAAATCCCGGCAAGGGAGGGTAGATTTTTCTTCCACACTTTCATCGTTGTTCTGATTTAAGTTTTGTCGACTTTTTTTTGTTTTGTTTTTAAAATACTTCCTCTTCCACTTGGATGTATGGCTGTCAAGTATTTACTATCCTTTTTTTATTTTCGTCACGTTCGTAAGATTTCTGCAAACATCCCTGAAATCTGCCAGCGTCTCCTTGGTAGCGTGCCCAGAGCTGAGGAGTTACTGCAGGTGTAGTTGAACTGGAAGCCATCTGGTTTGACAGCCCTGCTGCTGTGGGCAGCGGCAGGCAGGCTGTAAGCGCTCAGCAGCGAGGAGGCCTGGGGTACCGTCATCCCCCACGGTAGCGTGCCTCCTCTCCCAGATTATTTTGTTGATTCCTGCTTCCCAGTTTCTTCTGTTCGGCACGAGGCCGATTCCTTCCCCCTACACTAGAGACTGGCACGTCCCCTGCCGAGTTCCACTTTAATATCTATTCCCCGCTCAGGGTCTGTCAGAGCCCCTTTGCATTCCTCCTCTCATGGGTAACTGCCGTTCCTCCCATTTGCTATCATCTGGGAATTTAACAACTAGGCTTCTTTACTTTTTTTTTTTTTTCCCTTCCAGGCTATGAATAAGACATACACATGTTAAATAAGACAGGCACATCTCCCCGGCAGCATGCCACTTAACGTTACGGTGATGCTGGTAACGCGCTAGGAATTCCCTTATGTAGGTCACTTCACCTGTGTCTCTCAAAGCGTAAGAAAATATACAGTAAAATAATGGGCTGTGTTTAGCTCTATGTTTTTAAGATAAACGGATTTCACAAAATCCTTTGCCGAGGTTTAAGATGAACAGGGGTGTTTCTCCAGTTAAGCAAAATCATTTCTCTGCAAAATTGGGCAACAGAAACATTGGGGGAGGAGAGCTCAGAGGAAAACAAAAGACCAGAGAGTAGCAATTTCTATTTTGGTATTAATACGGGTCTTTTGTTAGATTAGACACACACACACCCCCCCAGGACTATGACGAAAGTGGGAAGAGGCTGGAGCAGTCACTTCTAGGACATCTCACGTCTCTGAGAAACAGGCTGCTGTGCAGCACACGCAGCCTGAAACCTTGGGCCTCCAGAGTCGCAAATAGCCTTTTGAAAACCGTAGCCAGGAGCATCAAAACCCTTCCCACCCCTATTGAGGCGAAACTGCGTGCCTGCTCTCTCAAGAGCTGCTGCTGCCCGTGCCGTGGCTCGTGTCTCGACGGCTCGGAAGCGAGGAGGAGAGCGCCAAGCCCTTGCCCAAAGCCAGATGCCAGCTTTGTAGCCGGCAGCCGATAACCCAACTGGTTTTGCTCGGTGTTGTATCCATCCCAGTTGTGTGGCTGGGATGCTGAAACCTCAGGAGCTTCTACATCGTGACAGTAGGCTACCGTTTGGGCGCTAGGAGAAGCCCGAGCTCTGAGATACCTCCGGCAGCACGAGCTCCCAGCAAAGTCCGACTTGCAAAGTTTGGAAGTAGACAGGCTGAAGCACGCTTTACTGCATAAACCTCCCCTTGTAAGAGCTGGCTGTTGAGCCGCCCCGAGAGATGCTCTATTTTTCTTGCTGGGGAAGGCTGTCTCAGGCGTAGCTGATCTGTCCTTACCGCTGCTTCAAGACTCTAATAAGTATAATAAATTTTTTTTTAGAAAAGGAAAAGCCCCCCTCCCAAGCCCCGCAGCACTCGCTCTCTTTGCTAGCTCTAGCAAAACACACTAATTTCGTTCCCTCAATGATGCAAACGCGATACTCCTTTTGGTTCCGGTAGCAAAGGGATGCAGGAGAGAGGCTGCCAGTTGGCCAGGCGGGACTGGGGGAGAGGAGAAAGGCGTTCCTCTCTCCTAGCAGCTAAAACGTTCTTGGTGAGCGGCACAGCCACCGCTGAGGTAAATAGGTCCATCGCATGGCTTTGCGGAAGGGTTCAGACTCGACAAAAATGTACGTGTTCTGCCACATGCTGTCCAGGTCTGCACTCAGAGCACCCTGCGGATGCACATTTAGTCCGTAGAGCCACAGATTTCAGGTTTACTGCATAAGCGAATGATTAACCACTAATGAACTTTCTTCCTGCTTGCATTAGTGTTTTCGGAAAATTTAAGGTCTGGATACAGTTTCCTGTTGGGTAAAAATAAATTTAAATTGAGGAAGCCCGACAGCATCTGGGCTTGAGTAGTGCAAAAAAGTATGTGTTATTTCTTTACAGTTTTTCTTGGTTTGGGCTTTCTGTCTGTGGATGAACTATTGAAGATGCCATCTTTACCATAGGAAAATAGTAATGTGATTGTTTCTTTTTCTCCCTCCTCTGTAGGCCTACGGACATGAGGTGGTTAAGAGTAGATGATGAGATGCCTCAACACGTTGTAGTGTCTGGTTCAAACCTTCTCATTAGTAACCTAAACAAAACAGATAATGGTACATACCGCTGTGAGGCTTCAAACGCGGTGGGGAAATCACATGCGGATTACATGCTGTTTGTATACGGTACGTGAGAAAAACCACCGTTCTTCTAGACTCATTTACACATAATTGCAACATACCGCGCTCTGAAAGCTTTGACGGACGTTAACGTTTTGCTTAATGCAAGATTTACAGATAGCTCCCGACACGTCTACGCTATGCCGGGCTGGGGTAGGGGCTGGAAAACCGTTGGTTTTGCTCCTGTAAGTCTCGGTGTCCTGCATCGGGCGCAGAGCCTGCTCCAGTGCCCGGTGAGCTCCTTCCTCCGGAGCCGCGCTCGTGGCCTTGCCACGGCACTCGTGTGCTGGCAGGTGAAGTCTAAGGAAAAGCCAGAGCAGGGGCACGGGGAGAACTCTGAAGTTCTCCGGCCTGACAGTTCTCCTAGGACTTCTCCGATAATTCCCGTTCCTTTTTTGTGATGCCTTCTCCAGTGCCTTCAGCAACGGTCCGGGGGGGGAGGGCGGGCGGTCCAAGTCTTTCATTAGCAAGTTAAATGACCAAAGAATCAGCCAGCATCCCCAGATAATTACAAACCAGTAAATAAACTGGAGGAATGAGATGTCTTAAGCCTCCCTGTGGCCGCTGAGCAGACACTAAAACATGTCTCAGCATCTTTTTAAAGTGCTATTAAGTACCTACTTTAATTCTTCAGTTCCTCTGCGTTGTTTTGCCATTGCTTTAAGCCTTGTGCTCCTGTCACGAGGCGCTGCTTATCATAAAGATTCAGTAGGCACTCGAAGAGTGATTCCCCCAGTTTAATTATGAGCAGTTCCCTTGGGCTGCGTATTTCAGCTTTCTCTGTTAAGAGCGG
>NW_008824763.1:396720-400900 GCF_000699105.1 Pygoscelis adeliae | reverse complement strand
TAAGCTCGTGGTGGGTATTGCCTGTTACTCGGAGGGGACAGTAACTTGCTTTGGTTTGAAGTTCATTCCCTGCAACAGCCGCCTGAAGCTCTGCAGTCCAAATTCTCGTGTACTTGCTCCGATCCGGATAAACAGTCGACGTCGCCTATCCAAATGCCACTTGCACAAGAGCCATTTTAAGCCCAGTCTTAGAAACCTGCCCAAAGATTGAAGGTAATACCGAGCTGCAGCTTTGAGCTGAAATTGAACTCATCTGCCACATCATACGGGTAGCTGTCTAGTGCCTGTAGCTCCAAAAGACTCCCGTTTACGAAGTGAAGTCAGAGACGCATTTCTGATGGGAATAATTTGCATGCTCGTGGTATAAAAAAATACCTCGTTTACATCGGTGTTTAAGGAAACGACTAACGTTGCGGAGAACAAAGAAGGTGAAATAGGACACAGGCAGTTCCCCGTGAGATTAAAACTACGGAAAGGTACTGCCCTAAGGCAGTTGTAGGTGAGGTGGTTTCGTTCCTTGTATAGTTTTATGTAGCTGTT
This sequence comes from Pygoscelis adeliae, assembly GCF_000699105.1. NCBI lineage: Eukaryota > Metazoa > Chordata > Aves > Sphenisciformes > Spheniscidae > Pygoscelis > Pygoscelis adeliae. The sequence goes on along the minus strand of NW_008824763.1, from coordinate 400,360 downwards.
TTGGCCCAAGTCGCTGCTAGATCAACCCCCACCAATGTTAGTGGCCTGGGATTTAGAGCTCATCGTAACTCTCGCACTCGTTAATTATTCTGGGTTTTGGATGTGGGTGAGAGCGAGACCGCGCAGGACTTCATCGGGGCTGCTCCCCCTCAGGATTAAATCCACCGGAGGAGACCCGAGGCGGTATCATTTTAAAGGAGATGGAGGTTCCCAGGGGATGTAAACCTGTGGACTCTAGTTCAAGCATCCAGCAGACGCTTTGGCCACGTAGGGAAGGGCTTTTCGTGGTCTCTCAGGAGCTCGCGGGCAAATAACGGGTTTACATCCCATCGTGTCCAGTTCCTGCACGTTTGGGAGAGTCCCGCTAGGATCCGGCACTCCGGACAGCGTAAAGAATCCTTTTAACCCTGAATTTAAAAGGGAGAAGTCCGGGGGTGTTGGTGTGGAGGAAGCAGTTGGGCTGTGGCCATCACCTGCAGCCCCCTGGTACAGAACCTAGCTCGGGTTGTGGCCGAAGGAAACTTCTCCTGCTTGCATAGAGCATGCCCGTCTCGCCCCCCTCGTCAATGGAGGGCATTTACGTCTCCAGCCCCTGGCACCTCTCCCCACTAAAAGACGGCAAATATTCTATCGGCACTGGAATCGGTGTCCTTGCAGAAACGTCTCTGTAGGTGTAGCGTGGAGGTTGGTGGGAGGGTGTCCCTCGCTGCTTGCCCTCTGCCTCAGCACAGACGGGGCTGGCTCTCGCCCCTTGTCGGTGCAGGGCTCCCCCAAATCACGTTAGCCTGGGAAGCGGGGGGAATTACGGGCACGGTCCCTCCGCGCCCGAGGTGTCGTAGTGGCGTAGCGAGAGCCACAGCCGAGCCGTGGTCCGGCACACCTCCGCGAGAGGCAGGGTTGACGTAGTCTCCGTACCAAAGGGATGCGTCTGCAGTGAAACGGTTTTACGTGCAAATGGCTTCCAGCAGCCAGGGCTTGCCAAATAACTGCTGCTGAGCCGTGCTTAACACGCCTTCCTCCCCTGCGCACGTGGTATAGGGATGTGGAATCACATGGACACACACCAAAAACATGTTTATTTTTAACATTTGTTTCACGCTTTTCCTCCCCGTGGGAGTGGGCAGGCACATTTGCTAGAAACTTCTATTCTAGCGCAATTAGCTCGCAATCTTTTTTTTTTTTTTTTTTTTTTTTTCTTCTTCTTTTATCGAGGAAGAGTCTGCTGCAGTAGCATCTTCCCCGGGCAGTTTGTGAGACGAGCTGGGTCTATCGGCCTTTGCTGGTCCCTGGCGAAAGGCCGGGGACTTTCTTCCCCTGGTTCTGCTGTGCTTCAGCTGTTCCGGTCTCCGCTGCTCCTAGGGAGACGTATGTAGTTACGAGCAAGGAGGAGGTTCCCTGTCGTAAGTGCAGGGACTGGGATGCTTCACATGTAGGGGAAGGACGATAACCGCTTATAATACAACCGTAAATAAGCGCTCCCCAGAGAAGCGAACTCCGAGGTGATGGTCCTTCTTTTCCAGGAAGTTGTATGGAATATAATGAAGGTGCAGCATATAATTAAAGTTCAGATGCATTAATTAGGGAATCTGAGAGAGCTCGCTTGGAGATGAAAGAGTAGCAGGTGTGTTAGCGATGAGAAGTTGACATGCTAAAGAGGAAACCTAAAATCAAAAGCCCGTGAAGTGTTTCATGCTCTATTATTGCCGAATGAATCCGTAGTTCAAAGTCTTCCCGACTACTTAGCGCATTCAGTTTGATCGTCTGGGCATTGCTGCGTATTTTTTCTTTTACATCTTCTCATATCTACCTTGCCCTGCCCACTGATTTTGAGGAGGATGTGCCCCTGCAGGTAACACAAATACTGTGAAGAGCAGCAGCGTTTGAGTCTCGACAGGTCGAGTACCTCTGAGAAATGGTTATCGGCCACAAAGAGAAACATCCCCGTAGCCGTGTTTCTCATTAATGACGCGCTAGTAGCCGAAACAAGAGCGCTCAACTGAAAGTGTCAGAAGAATACTGACCTTTTTTTAGTAAAAGTCCTCGGTGAAATTCTTCATACCTTGAAGCTGATATTTAGCGATGCTGTTCTCCTTTCTTCGTATTGATCACTGTCTCGGAAGTCGTTTTTAACATCCTGCTGACGCGCATTCATAGAGGAAGAACGGTGAAGTTAACGGCCCTGGGAAGAAAGGGAGGTGCACTCACGTGCTGTTGATATGTAGCCCGTTAAGCACAGCGGGGCCCCTCACACAAACCTCCCACCTGGATTTTCAAACGTATACGTAGAAGACCAACAAAGCACCACTGTGTCTCTCTTTGTACATGTAAGCTGTTCGTTTTGTTGTGGAAAGCGTGCGGTTTATTTTTCTTATGCCTCTCCCATTCCATCTCTCTCTCTCATTGACTAATTTATGCTGGGTTTTATTTATTTTTTTAATTATTTTTTTTTAGCACTGTAGAAGGCAAAAAGGGGGAGCGTTTCGGGGCCAGATTCTCCAGCTAGAGTCAGTCCGCACGCAGCTCCCGAGATGCAGGTTGAGCTCGAAGCCGTGTCCAGCTGCTGAGGATCTGGCCCACTGTCCTTAAAGCCAGCTGGGCAGTCACCACCTGGTTTTAGAGGAGGAAAGACGTCCGACAGCCGTGCTGCTTCTTAGCGTCCTTGTTTTTCTCTGATCACGATTGATCGCTGTTGTGTTCTGCTTGGTTTTTCTTAATTTGCTTTTTTATTATTTTCCTTTTTATATTTTATCCAGATCCCCCCACAACTATCCCTCCTCCCACAACAACCACCACCACTACCACCACCATCCCTACCACCATCACAGGTATGGTACCTTCATAACCATTGGAAATGTCCTGAATGTTTATTGTCTTTTATGTATATAAGCAGAGCATGAAGCCTGGGGAAAAACAACAAACAAGTCACTTGCCTTTTTTTTTTGTTGTTGTTGGTTTGTTTGGGGTTTTTGGCTCTCAAATACACCCGCTGTGCAGCGTGAGTCCTGGTCCGGCGGTTGGACGGGACGGATAGTCCTTAATGCAGGAGTTTCTGAAACGCGGGAATCACCGCGGCAGAAAAAGCTCTTAATTCAGTTCCCGGGGGCTGGTAGCGGGTGCTTGCGAACGAAGGATACGGAGAGCCGTAGAGCTCCTTGAATACGGGCAGTCGTTTCAGCCGCAACCCCGTCAGTGTCAATTTCTGAGCAATTTACACTCGGAAGCAGAAAGTTTGGTCTTTAGTAATTTAATTTGCCTCACGTGACTCGAGATGCTTTTTCTCACGCCTAGGTGTTCGGTCTGTCTCTGTGATAAGCCCTCTGCCTCCCTCTCCCAGAAAAGCCCTTTTTTACTGAGCCGAACACCACCTGTAGGGCCCTTTTTGAGGAGCTGGCTTTTAGCATTTTGAGGTTTTTCCCTGCCTCGCGGGAAGAGAGGAATAAAACCAACCAGCTGATCACGAGACACCTCTCTCTCTCACACGCATCCGTCATATTGCCTCGCTAGACCCGACTCTCTCCACTCACAGGGAAGGCCTTTCTGGTTTCTGCATAATCATTTGCATTGCCATTTGTCTGATCTTTTCTATTTCGACTGCTGCTTTTGCTTTTCCTTGCCTCTTTTTTTCCCCCCCTCCCTCCCC
>NW_008824763.1:383599-396705 GCF_000699105.1 Pygoscelis adeliae | reverse complement strand
CTCCCCCCGAGGCAGAGGTGACAAACGGAAGGTGAGAATGGAGCACTGAATAGCTAATGGCATAATGATGTTTACTGTTGCTGTAAACCATCCCCTGTGTAAACGCCTTCACGTTTTATTTGCTTTTACGATGTTGCTCAGCTGACTCTTAACTGTCCTGCTCAGGGTGTTTCGTGGCTTCTTTCCTTCTGAGGTTTTTGCAACCGAGTCAGACTCCGCTGGCACGGACAAGCGATCGAAGGCTTTCTTCCACCGTGCCTTAACGCGCGCTGTGCGCGCACCGTCTGCCACCCACCATCGTCTTGTCCAGACCTTGCCATTCTCCGTCTTCCTCCCTCCAGGTGGTTATCAATAGAACCGAACTCCAGGCACCCAAGTGGATGCTTTTGAGCCACTCCACAGCGAACGCTTTCCCGTTTTGCAATTTGGTCGCTTTTGTTTCAATTCTGTTTTTAATTTCTTAACTTAACCAGTTTTCATTTCAGAGTAGGTTTCAAACTTTATTAAAGTCTCCTTAAGAGCCGTTTGCAGAGCGACCCGGTCCCGTGTGTCTCGGGGTAAATGAACATGCATGCAGTTTTCTTTTCTTCTACGGTAATGTGCTAATGCTTTCAGTGAATTTTGGAATGCCAAAAGGAAGAATTTGTCTCGATGCTTGATCGACCCCATTACGTTTATGTCGGTGCCTGCTAACGTTCGTGACTGTCCTTTTCCCGGGAACTGGATTGTTATCCGCCTGTCATCTTAGGGATCGCCCCAGGACCGGCTTCCAAAGCGCGCGCACGTGCGCCCTGCCATTTCAGGCTCCGAAGTAGTGGCCGTTCATAACAAACAGCGGTTTTGTTGTTTGCTCTTCCGCTGCGAGCGTTGCAACTTGTTTGTGAATTTTCTGTAGCCGCTGGGCTTCTAGGCTCTCCTCCACAAGCCGCCTTCTAGCTTTTTCACAGTAAAAATAAGAAGGGGGAGGTGGGTGGTTCTTGAAGTCAGAAACGGCTGTCAGCAAGTCTCCTGTCCGAGCTGATTTCAAGGGTAGCTATGGGCTAGCTGCTGCTGTTGGGTGGCCCGGGTTTGGTAGTGGCCCCAGCAGGGTTTCTGCCTCGCTGATGAGTCGGTGACGCCCAGGAGCTGCTCAGCACCCTCACGGCTACAGCCGGGTGGCGCTTCGTGAGTCCGTGTCTCCAGCCGTGAGAATCACTCTTGAAGTCCTCCTACAGGTTTGCTTTGAACATGGAGACGAAGGGACGATGGTCTTCCAGGAAGGGAGGACCTCCTGCCGCGACGTTTTCCCAGCCGTTTCTCCCCAGTAACCTTCCATCAGAGCTAAACCGTTGCCCTGGGGATCGGCGCTGCCCTTTGTGAGGGTGCTGCTCTACGGTGAGCCGCAACTGCGTTGGGAAATGATGAGACGCACGCAAAAGATGCATTGACCGGCAGCTCTTTATTTCCTTTGCAAGCAGGACTGTGGGTTGCTTTTTTATCAGCCTAGCAGAAGTACCTCGGGATCAGGAGCGCTTGGCTGTCCTACTTTTTTCTCGCACCTTTGTTGTCAACGACGGAGGGTCTAAAACTCGAAGCCGGCTGACATTCTGTTGGCAAAACCCCGGGGGGGGGGCTCCATCGCCTCCTTGACGCCTTTCTCTATTGGCTTTGAATTGCTGAAGAGGCTAGAAATGTCACGAAAATGTAACATTGGTTGCTGATTCCAGCAGTTACTGCTCACGATTATGTAGGAAGAAGATTAATTAATGCCGATAAGAGACATTTTTATACTCTTCCCCAACACCGATCTAACGCTGAATCTTCTTGACGTGCGTCTTCACGTCTCCTGCCCACAAGTTGAGCGTGCTTCTCCCAGAAAGAACAGCTGAGGCTTCGCCTCCCTCCTTTGTGCAGAAACGTGCACGTGTATGTTTTCCAGCCAGCAACCAGGCAGTATGAAGCTGCAGAGACTTTTGCTCTTCAATAGTTAAGGGACTTTGTAGCTGGGTAGAAATTAGGTTGAATTAACATAATCTCTAGAATTACACAGCATAGTAGTGTTGAAACACTTTTTAAAGCCTCAAGAGACAATTGATACCTTCATTCCCATCATCACCAAAACCCTGAAGTGCTCTTCTAGTGTGACAGAAGTGCTTTGGTAGCAGACAGGGAGTTTCTTGTCTTCGCCGGCAGGCTGGGTGCGAGTCGTCTGCCAGCCAGCTGGGTCGAAAACCGTTCCTTAGGATGAGGGGGACCCGAAATCTATTTTATTTTGCCTTTTTGCCCCTGTTTCTTGTATAATACTGGCCTAGTTCGTGTCCCCTGAAACCACAGACTAGTCCTGAAAAACAACTGTCTTGTTTTAATTTTAAAAAAGTTTTAAAAAGGGAAGAGACCCCCGCGCTGAAGCAGTTTCTCTGTCCAAAGCCCGTGCTGTAGGTGTGCTGTCATCTTTAGTAGCTGCCCGTAGGAAATGGTATCCTCGGCAGCAGTCCTTCTGAGTTACTGGAGATAACCTGTTCTGGATTCATTTTCCCCTACTAAAGCTATCCGACAGAGCAATCTCAAAGGGCTGCGTTTGCTGCCCCGCGTGCGTGGTAGGTTGCTCCTTGTGTGCAGGTTCTGATGACAGACCTCTTTTTTACTTGCTTACATGCAGCATTTCTACTCTAAATGTAGTCGGACATGACGTGGAAATGCAACCCTGTCCCAAAGAGTTTATCTTTTGGGCGACGATAGACGCCGCTCAGCAAATACGAGCCAGAGCAGTAGGTACAGCAAATGGGAGAGGACAGGTAATGGAAGTGCAGGCGTATGACGGAGCGTGGCCCTTGCCCCCCACGCTGGCGGGGTGCAGTGTGCTCCCAGTCCCTCTCCAAACCCACCGAAGCCCGTGCCTGGGGCGAAGGGTCCCTTTGTCGGCCCCTCTTGCTTGACACATCCAAATCCTGTATCGCCGCTGCTGTAGGCTTGACCTACAAAGGCACGCTGAGCCGATAAAGCGGTGTTACGGCAGGGAGGTTTTGGGGGAAGATCTCTGAAAAGCTAACCTGCTGCTTTTTTCCAGGAGAAGGAAAAGCTGAGCAGTGGTAAAGTTTCCAAAGCGGCACGACCTTTAAAGCTTTTCCTCTGTCGCTGTTGCTTTGCTTCAGTGTAGGTGCTTGAAAAGATTTGCTGCGTGACAGTTTGATCTTTTTCGTATATCCTCCAACTGCATTGATATTCCGACCATCCTTTGGTGTTTCAGCTGTTATCGCTGGCAAGCCCTTTTTTATCAGTTCAAATTGTCCTTGTGGCTTTGTTCATTAAGATGTACAATACGATACAGCAGAGCAAACTGCATAATTTGAATTACCCCTAGAGTCGTTCCTTGAAATACTGGTTTTGGACAGCTGTTGTTTCCTGGGAGATAAAGGTTCTTAATAATAGCAAAGCCCTCATCTTTGGGCACAGTGCAGAGCGGAGCGTCTTAGCCTGCCTTTTCAAGCGTCATTTTGCTGCCTTCTGGTCTTGCTTAGCACATACACCTCCGCACCCCGGGATCTGCAGTACTATTGGTACGTGCAAATTTGCATTTATCACACTTTCTCTGCAGATGGATCACGCAGGTGTCTTGGCAACAGTTTCGGTGGAGACCTGGGGGTGCGACACGCGTGCACGTTACCGGGATTTCAAGCCTTGCGGTGGAGGCTGCTGATTCTGCAAAGCCCCCACCGTCCATCTTGCAAGAGTATTAATGGCAAGCCGGCAGACTATCATAGAATGGTAGAACGCTTTGGGTTGGAAGGGACCTCTAAAGGTCATCTAGTCAGATTCCACTGTGGCCTCTCTTTACTGCCATTTCGGACCGCATTTTAAACGCCACGGATCCCGTAGAGTATACGGTGGGGGGGTGTGTGGTGCTGGACGAGGGCAGAGGGCTTTGCGTCTGCTTGGCAAAGGCTGGCTACATGCCAGCTCTGGGCGCGCCGTTGAAAACCCACATTTTTTGTGTCATCTTGGCTACCTAAGACATCATACCGCATGGAAATCGGAAGTCTTTGAGAAGAAATAGCGTAGCAGGTTTTCAAAGCGTGAACTCACGTGCCAGAGAACTTCCTCAAAATGAGGAAAATGATGATTTTTATCCTCGGTAGAAGTCTGTTTTTCTCTCATTGCAGCCGGTTGTGTGAAAACCTACAGTTGCATGGGGTTTATTCCAACAGTAATCCGAAAAGGCAGTGGGCGGGGAAGAATGCAAGAGAAGTCATTCTTTGCTCCAATTACCTTGCGGTAGGCTTGTGGGAGGTAAGGAGGCAGCGTGGCGATTACAAAAGTACATATGTACCAGCAGAACCGCAGGCTTTGCCTCTAAGCGGGTATGGTTGCTTGCGCGTGTTGCTGCTGCTGGTGCTGGCGTTCACGTGGAATTTAATCATAGATAGGAAATGCGCTTGTTCCCCAGTCAAATCAAGCACGGGGGGGGTCGGCTCCAGCCCGCCGGTCCCGGCTCTCCTACAGCTTCCTCTCCCCGCTTTTCCAAGCGGCCCTTCGGAGATGCCCACGCAGCGAGAACGGGGCGACGGGCGGGTCGGCAGGAGCGGCCGGGCACTCCGGGTTTGCTGCCAGCTTGCGGCGTGTCCAGGTGCTTGGTGCCACCGCGCAGGGGCTCAGCCCGGTGATTTCTTCCCCCAAATTATTTGTAATGTAACTTCTGCTTCCCGCTGAAGCCTCTGCCTGTCCCTGGTAAAATGTCAACTTAATTTAAAGGTGATACTGCACTCCTCTGACATTTTCATCCAGGATGTGACCACGTTAAAGGAAGGGAGAGTAGCTGACAGGCCTGTTAAGGAACAGAAAATGAAATACAATTCAGTCTTTCCGTACCGCGTCCAGTCAGTAGCAGACAGGGTGCTGTCACGTCTGGTCTTACCGGCAGTGACCCAGCGTTAGCAGAAACCATCGTTCCGTTGGGCAGAAAACGCGTATGTTTAGGAGAGCGAGGGCAGAGGGAGCTGGGCAGAGGACCCGTCCCCCCTCGGGCGACGCGGGCTGGCTGCGGGTAGAGCACCGAAGAGGTCAGGGCTTGCGCGGGGCTTGTACGACGCCTGGCAGCGTGGCGGGCCACCGTCCGAACCCGCGGTCTTTTCGGCTTCAGCGGAGGGTGGTGGGAGCGAACACCCCTGCCTGCACGGCATGTTGTTGGCTTCCGCGTGAAACTGTGGGCAGGTACGGTGTTCACAAGGTTGGGATTTAAATAAAAACAAAGTCCTCGCAGGTCTTGATGGAAAACGATGAAAAGGCATAGCCGGAGCCGCAGCGCTAATTCCGGAATGTTTTTCTTCTTGTCACACGCAACTCCCATACAGATTGTGATTATTTTTGCAAAACATCTGGTCCGCAAATCAAACTGTCTCTGGGGTGCATCGCAACATGCCCGTACACAAAAGCTTTCGGCGCAAGCTGGAATCGCTTTACGGAGGATCATCATGGAGAGTCATAATGCAAAGTGCGTTTTCATCCGGCCTTCTGAGGAGCAGCTAGCGAGGGAGGGGATTGCTGTGCTTTTGCACTCTGGGTTTTTCGAGCCCCTTTGCCCCTCGGACCGCTCTCCCGTGACGTTACTGAAATGTGACGTCTCTGAAATGGGACCTTAGCAGGTCCCGCAGGTGTTTGTTCGGGGCGGGGGGGGAGGGAATTACGGGCATTTTTGTGGGGCTTTTTGCTAGCCCTAAGGGCCTGAAACAAAGCAGAAATCCCGTTTGTAGAACTGCACGCTGGTCCCTAAGGCTGCTGTGAAAACAGCGACGTGAAGGAATTCATGCTCGCCCTGGTCAGAAAATGTGAAGTAGCCTGGAAAATCAGGAAGAATAAGAGCTCTGCAGGTCAGTGATCAGATTGGCTTTTGTTTTCAGTTCAGAAAGGAGTTTAAAAAGCAATATATTGAATGGATATCTACACTTGCTAATGCCTCTTTAAATTTAAAAAAAAAAAAGTGTATTTTGCCATTATTTTGATGATGTGCTGTTGTGATTCTCTTTACAATAGCTGCGTGTTTTTAAGCTCCAGCGTATCACGTGCTCCTGTAAGGCTGCAGCACTGCAGCTCAAGCGTTCAAGTTGGTGAATTGAATTTTGCTGCTGGGGTTTTAATATTCCTCCATCGTGCTCGTTCTGTTTGAGGCTGTGGACTAATTACGGACGAGTTTAAAGGGCCCAGTCTGTCACACTCCGCAAACAGTTTGAGGCTGGAGAGAATCCACTGGAAAAAATGAGGAGGCTTAGCGTCGGAGCTCGCAACTCAAGTGAATGTTGCCCAGATGCCTTCATGCGGTAATTGTATGAATATGTGTGTGTGTATATACATCTGTGTGTGTGCGCGCACGCTTGCGTAGCTACCTAATGAAGTGCTGAGTGCCTAAAACTTGGGTGTCGTCCGACTTTTCTTAGCTGGCAGATAACACCATCTGCATCGCAAGACGATGTGTGTTAGTGTCTTCATTCGAGAGCTGGCCGCGCTGAACTCTCTTCTTGTGAGCAGCGCTAAAAAGAAATCGCGATTAAGCAAAATGTGCAGCTTGATAGAGGCCGACGGTTCCTTTCTTGGATACCTTCTTTAATTATAAACCAGTCCTCCGGTGAATTCACGTACACGTAGATTTTGAAAGACCATTGCGTTGTTTTACTTCTCCCCCCACAGCAAATTTTGTTGTCTGACCGATTCGAACGGGGAAGAGAAGCCTTTATCTTAAGATGGAAAGTACCTCTCTGTTGACGTGCTTTCTACGACCTCTGCTCTGCCGCATCTTGTAAAACAGCCCTTTTTCCAGCACCAACTTGTCATTTCAAACGATGAGCACCAGCTTCGTGCGATTGTGTGACTGCCCTTCACACCTACGGCTCAGGACCAGAACGGTGCTTTTTGGTGATGGCAAAGCCTTCCGTTGGCTTCGTTCAACCTTCGTTAAGTCAGAACCGTGTCAAGGACTTTCTTGTTGGTCCGTATTTGAGGAGAAGAGATGATTTTTCTTCTAGGATGCGGGGCAGGAGCCTAATCTCTGGGGTGCCGTATGTCTGGTCTGGCATATAAACATGGCTGTTCTTGAAAGTGAAGTAGAAGTCAAGGGCACGTGCCTGGAATTCAGGAAAGCAGGTTTAAAGTTAGCCGGCCCGTCTTACAATTATAGGTCGTCTTAGCAGCAGCATTGCAGGGCCGGGGATGTTCCTTCCTACGTAAGGCAGGACAGGGGTGGGGTGTGGTACGCGCGCAGTTCTACACGCGTTCATTAGTTTCATACCAAAGCAACGGTGACAGTTTTTCTCTCCTTTGCCGTGCAACCGCTGTGGTAGTGTGCCTGTGTCGGGGGGGCATTCTTTGCTTTACTTTAACATGAGATTATTCCTCTTCGGAGCACTGTGTGTGTACCATCCTTCTTCTCGAAGAAGACTCTGGGATTGAAAAGGACTTCCCGAAAGCCCATTCTAAACTTTAACCGGTCTGTGTTTCCTATTGCAACCATCCAAACCATTTGCTAATCATAACTTTGTCATTCCAGCCGCAGCCAACATGTTGTTTGACTTGGATATTTGTTCGCACTTACAACCGCTTGAGAACTTTTATTTTTTGTAACCTGTTGGTCTCTGTCCCCAGACGGGGAAGCGAGATGCACTGTCCAGTTCGCACTGTTCCTTGACTAATATCTCTTCCAGCACGTGAATACAAGTTTGCTTTCAGCAGATTCTCTATTTAGCGTAAAAGCTGACGTAACATTTTTTTATTTCAGGAAGACAGTAAATTGAGACTATTTATAGATGCCAAGATGCTATCTCAGGAATTAATACTCAGTTTTACAATCCTTTCTAAACAACGGCTTTCCCCCCACCTTCACCACCATTTTCCCCTTCACCCTGTGCTTGGTTAAAGCGAGGCATCGTTTGGGGATTGCCACCCGAAAACAAAGAAAAGCCCCGCTCTTGTTCTCCTTTTTGCTTCGGAAGGCTTCCCTTGCAGCCTCCACCAGAGCTCCCAGCAGGAGAACAAGTGCTAGCGTCTTTAAGCGTGCGTTAGATTTGATTGCCAAGATGAGAACAGTATATGCTGGCAGTGAGTGGAAACAGGCTCATGACGGCTCGATAATCTGTTATGCAAATCTTGGTGCAGTTTGTTAAATTGTGCAGGGTTTATTTGTTTTGCTTTCATAATTAAAGCATGTAGACCTTGTACCTGTAAGTATTGTGTATTCCTTGTATGATTCTTGTCTTCGCTGGTGCTTCAGAAATTCAGACCTGGGCTGTCCCCAGCTAAATTGCAAAGGAACGGGTCCTCCTTTTTCCACTGCTGCCTCTGAATGTGCAGGAGGACCACCCGTCCTGGGGTTCTCCGGACAGCCTGTTCACGAGGGGAGACGCCAATGTGAATTGTCTGTTGTTGCTACAAAACGCGAGCTCCGGGCCGCTTTGCGGAAGCACGCAGCAGAGCGCGTCTCCACACTTACTCATACGATTTTATTCATTTAAACATTGCCTGCATCGAACCGAGGGGAGCTGCGCGAAACCCCGTCTTCGCCGTGAATGGCCGCGCCTAGGCCTTGCGGTCGGCCCGAGGGTATCCGTAGGGATCGGCGGAGGTACGGCTCTGTTGCGAGGAGCCAGCCCGCTAAAGCAAGCAACCGACATCGCAGGAACAAGAGGAGGCGGCGTAGAGCCGGATGAAAAGCAAATGAGTTTCAGTTAACGGGAAAAGCCGGTGCTTTGGATAATGCGACTAAATATCCTTTCGGCCTATTGGTGTAGAGGAAATAACACAGGACGCTGTCGGGAGAAGCCTGCAAATTTGGTTCGGTCTTTAAAGCCGCCTGTGCCCAGCACCTGTGAAGAATCTCTCCGTTGGCAAGGCGGCAACTCCCAGCAGGTTTCCCGTGGCACGTAATGCACACGGGGTAAAGTTAGCTTCAGACTAACGACCCAAAAAACTCCAGTATTTTTTAATCACCAGTACCTGTTAACCAGTTAAGTGTTGCGATGGAGGGACTGGTAACGTCTACCTGCATTTGCCCATTCTCGAACAATGTTTTTTACGTGGAAAAGGCCACGCATCTTACAGGCGCGTGGCTCGGTGTGGCTGGGGCAGAGGGGCCACTCGCACCTTCAGAACGAGACGTGTGATTTCTAGGAGTCTCTTCTTTTTTTTAGCATTGGCTTGCCCCCTCTGAAACGGCCTGGGTTCAGAGGCCGTGCCGTGTGCTGCCGTGCTTGGAGGTTCCCTGCGCTGGCCGAAGGAGGAGAAGAGGTGGGAGCGGGTCAGGCCCTGGCCCCTAGCGCTTTGGTGCAGGCAATGTTTGAATGCGTAAAAACTCTTTTCCAAGTGTCGGCTCTTTGCCCTGGTCTGGAGCTTCTGTTTTGGTCCTTAGCAAGTAAAGCGTTGGTGTTCTCCCCCGTCTCCTGTTCCCCTGGCTTTGCAGCCACCAGTAATTGTTCTGGCAAGGTCCTGGAAAAAGACAAATTTACTGTTTTCCTCAGGCTCATAGCTTTTGAACTGGAGGCATGTCTTCTAAACAGTGCAACTCACTTCAAATGCTTTTTGCCTTTCATTTTATTATTGCTTGTCACGCAATGTTCTTTGAAAGCTTGCTCATATATTATCTGTTCCATTTTTTCCATTTTCCCTTTTTTTGCATGCCGTTCCTCCTGTTTCTTCCCTTCCTCCAATCCTCTGTTCCCGTGTGTAGACACAACGGCGACGACAGAACCGGCAGTTCACGGTTGGTATCACATTCCTGTTTATCTTATTTCTCAGCGCTGCTGAGTGGCAAGACAAGCCTGGGAAGGGGAAGCAAAAAAGGGAAATGTAGTCTTCAAGGGAAAACCGTGTTTCAGGTGGACCGATCTCATAAACATAACATAGTTTTTAAGGCTGGAAAGTCTGTCTGGTCTTGTCATTTCTGTTGTGAGCTTCGCAGCCAGTTGTTCCAGTGCCAGGCAAGCACCGATCCCCCAAGCCCCGTGGAAACGGCATTACGAGTACGAGCAGTGCCGAGGAAGCGGGTGATTCTCCACTCGTATCGACTACTGGGGTAATCACTTCACGCATGAAAAAGAAAGAAACGGGCACTCAAATTGAATTTTTTAAGAGGTGCTTGAAACCTTGACCGTTTTTCTTTCATTTTGGGTTTATAAGACAGCGCGTCCGGCGGGTCCGCCGGCATGGGGCAGCGTTTGGTATTCGGGGGATGCCCCGCAGAGGAGCGCTCGCCTCGGAGGTCAGCAGTGCGGTTTGCGTTATTACACCGCAGAAGGAGATTTGGAAAACAAATAGCAACACTTTTCCCTATCAGCGTAGCAGTCTAGCAAACTAACCCTCCTCATCTGCTCAAGGCAGTCTAGCTAACAGCTTGACAGCTTCCTTAGCTTCCTACATTTTCAAAGCGAGCCTAAACAGTCACTTCAGACTGGAAGTTGAGCGTACCGGTTTTTGGCACGAGCTCGCTTTTCAGCTAAAGAACCAAAACCCTCTGACAGTTTTAATTAAGGCTAATCCATGTTTGGGTTTGCTATTTTAGTCGCTTTTAACTCCGATAAATCGACTGCTTCGTTTATTGACAGAGTTCTGTAATGCAGAACAGCCTCTTCGTCCCGCCTGCGCCCCACGAGGCGTATCTCGGGCGGTGGTAGAGGGAGGACTGAGGCAAGCGATGGTTAAGTAGGGATGCCCTGGTATCAAGTGGAGGGACCTGCAGTTCTCGTCCCGAATAACTTGCCTACTTGGATGCGTTTTCCCTCTCGACGGAAGAACTGGAAGCCTTCAGGCGTACTTCCGTTTTCTATACGTTGCCGATCTTCCCTGTGCGTGTTTAGGGTCAGGATTCGACATCGGTAGTTTTGTGGCTACTGCAGTGGAAGTCACGGCAAGGCAATAAAAGTCCAAGTGACGTCTCATCCGGCACTACGCTAACACTCGGGAAAGTCGGGTGAAGGCAGAACGTTAATCACCCGATCGTTAAGCCACGGGGAAAGCCTGGAAGAGCTGACTCTGAAGATGGTAGCACAGTTTAATTACCTGCAGGCCTGCTCGGTTGCGCTCACTCAGGTGGTAAGGGTCCGACTGCTCCTTTGAAGTACCAGCCCGGCGCTTCGCTTGCTTAGAAGTGTCTGAGAGCAGTCGGGAGGGACCCGGGGCTCAGCCCGAAAGGAAGCCAGAGTCCGCCCCCCTCTTAGTCTCCAGCCCCGTCATTCCGGTCGTAGCGAGTGCTTCGTACCGTGCGGGTGCCGTTGCAGGGTGTCCCGCTTTAGCAGCGCTCGGAGGCAGAGCGTAGGGAGAGCGGTCAGCACAGGCTCTTCGGCCCTACTCCAATTCGGCCGAGATACTCTGCCTTCAGCGCTAGAATTCGCTGAGAAAAGGTAGGTGCGTTCAGGCAGAAGAGCAGGGGCCTGCCTTATCAGCAAATGGCACAATGTTTTTTCTGGTTTTCTCGGGCAACCCTAGAAGCGCGCAGGTGCAGATGTTGTTCCCTAAATTTGGGAAAGATGGGGCCGCCCTGACACCAGCGTGACTTCTGCGGTCATTTCTAGATGTCTCGGCGAGGCCTTTCTGAGGCGCAGCTCGCGTTCCTCTCGGGCGTGAAGGCAAGCCGGGAAGGCTCGGCATCGTCGCCGAAGGCAGAGCCGCGGGGCGGGTGACGCGGAAGGGGACGCGCAGCCTTGCAGCCCTCGGCCCGTTTCTTTAATGCAGTTCCCGATGGCTTTCGTCGTTTTCTCCTGTATTGGGGAAAGCCATCAAAAGCACGTTTTTAACTCGGGGAGGACCTCTGCCTATTTCCGCCTCTGTGGGGGAGGACTGCTGCTGCGAGGAGGCTGACAGCTGAAATGACAAGCAATCCCAGCCACATGAGCTGCCACATACTTTCCTGCCTTAAAACCCAGCCGCTTTGCACTGAACTCCCCTGCGCTTGCCCCCGTGGGGTGCTTTTCCCGTGAAGACTCGGGGATTTCTTTCCACGCTTGTGTTGCTGGAGTGTGTATGGAGTATACCAGGTGTTTCTGTATGTTGGCCATTTGTTCTTACCAATGTCCGATGGGAGTGAGCATGCCTGTGAATGACTAGAAATGCATGGGCATGAACTACAGCCAAATGGATTTTCTCCAAAAACGATTTTAAATGAATTGGGGGAAGAAAAAAAGCAAACCAAACCAAAAAAAACCCAAAAAAAAGAGATTGATAGCAAAGAAAATGAAAAGTAAGGCTAGTGTGGAACCAGCACAATACTTCAATCGGGGAAGGGACTTTTGAGTGCTTCAATTTTTTGGAGTGTATCCTACAGGGGGCTGGGGGGGGGGGGGAAGGAGTCCTGTATGTGTGTGCATGTAAAAGCGGTAGCAAAGCCCCTGCCATTCCCGTTTCCTTCTGGAATGGAGTTGACGGCAGCGATGCATGAGTGACTTAAAGCACGAACATTGTTAACTCTTTTGTT
This sequence comes from Pygoscelis adeliae, assembly GCF_000699105.1. Lineage (NCBI taxonomy): Eukaryota > Metazoa > Chordata > Aves > Sphenisciformes > Spheniscidae > Pygoscelis > Pygoscelis adeliae. The sequence continues at coordinate 384,281 of NW_008824763.1, read as the reverse complement.
GAAAAATGAGAGCTTAACTGTAAATTTTCTGATGCACTTTCTCCTTTCTCTGCACTGTTCATTGCCAGAACTCCAATAGCAGCATGGTCATGGCCGGCAGGAAGGCTTGTGCTTCTGCTGCACCGCACTAAGCCGGGTTTACCGAGCTTAAGCCCTCCTTCCCTCTCATTTTGCCCTTCGTGGTGTCAGGGTGCCGGCGGGGCCGAGATCGCAGTTCCCGGCCTGTTTGCAGCCGAAATACGGGCAGACCTTGGTGGAGCCAGGAGAGTAACGTCTCTGAGAGTCTGCTGCCGCTGCATCTGGAAAGAAAGCGCTTTTTCTGCCGTGCCCTTTCTTTTCTTCTCCCCTGCCCCTCTTCCCCCTCCAAATCAAGTTTTGAATTCCTCGGCCGCCGTTACTCCTCGGGAAGCTGCCCTTCGAGGAACCCTTCCGGGGGAGAGGCCTGGCTCACGTTTCGCCCCCCTCCCCGGGGCAAGCGGGACATGTATAAGCAGCCATGACCTTATACATGACGCTACAGCAGAGGCGGTGACTTAATTCCGCCGCTTTTTCCCAAATTTTGACCCCGCCCTGCGGTAAGCAAAGGGCTTAAGGAGCTCCTGAATGATTTTGCAAGACCACGGGCGGCGGCCGTTGCCAGGAGCGAACGCTTGCTGCCTGGCTGTCTCCGGGCAGCCCGTAC
>NW_008824763.1:381188-383493 GCF_000699105.1 Pygoscelis adeliae | reverse complement strand
CCCCCCCGCCGAGGCAGAACCCAAGACGCTGCTGCCTCAGCACAGGCGGCGTTTCTGCTCACCCCCGCGGAAAGGTAGGGTGGAAACAAAAAAAAAAAATCTCTTCCGAAGCTGGCAAAGCAGGAAGTCTGGAGCGAAGGTTAAAAAAAAACGAAAACGTCCCAATCGTGAATGAAGAGTGACAAGAAAATACCCTGCCCGTAATACAGCAGGTAAATTATTTTATAAGCTGGAAATTCTTCCCCGAAGGCCCGTACGAATTTTTAATTACGGCGGCCTTTGCAGGGCTTCGTACGAGAACATTTGACACTACTGTGTTAAGCTCTTGTTGCTTTCTCCGGTAGCGCTCCGTCTCTGAAAATGAGTTTTGCTTGTCTGAAGCCAAAAGCTCAGCCGTGCCAGAGCGCTAGTCGGCTTGCAGATCTTGCCAAATGCAACGGCATACGAGGAAAAAGCCTCGGTGCTTTCTGCATTAACGTTATCGAGCAGCTCTTGCCTGTCCAACTGCCTTTCTGCCGTTCGAAAAATGCCCTACTTAAAAGCGCAACTAATAGTAAATACATTCCTAAATATATTTTGCAGATCCAGTCCTGGGGGCGAGTGACTAAAACATCACAAAGCTCTCTGCACGTGTTAAGGTCTCTGTGCAGTGCCGTGGAACACGCGGCATAAAACAGAATCCCTAATGGGTTATTTACCGCTTGCTGCACAAGAGAAGGTGTCTTTTCCCCAAAAGCTGGGGGTAGCTCAGGAAGCAGGACAAAGCACGGCTCTGTCGACAGAACTCTGTAGATAGCCGGGGTGCTCGTGTCGTTGTTCACACACCTGGATGAGGCTCGGCTTGCCGGGTGCGCCCTCTTAAGATTGAGTATTTGGCAGGGAGACGGTAGCCGAGTGAAAAGTTGGCTTTCATTTATTTAACAGGAGTCGCGGCAGGCTTTGAATTCATTCTGATCAGGAGTGAAAAGAAGGGGCTTTAATGGCTGATATGAAAGTTTAATGAGAAAAATCAAGGAGTAATTTACCACGTACTTAAAGTGCCTCGCAACAGGTTCTAATGCTGTTCGGTGGCATTTTTAAGTATCCCAGGTGCAGGTGGAAACTGAATTGTTAAATTTTCTTTGGAAAAAGATTTTTTTGCTTCATAAAAAATGCAGCGTTGCCCTTTCTCATTATTGAGAAAATGTAGTTCCTTTTAAGCGAAAGGGAAGGCTCTACAGAAGCAGTCTTGGAGAGAGAGACGTTGAACGGCTCCTCTTCCGAGCCCAGCTTTGCGTGTCCAATGCTTCTGTGAGTCAACTGTAATTCTATTTCTGTATTGTGTTAGAGTAAAAAAAAAAGGGGGCTCCCTGAAACCCCAGAGCAGCACACAAACGAAATTCTGGCTAGGAATCTAAACGGCTTCCCACTTCAGAAGAGAATTCCGACCGTAGCTTCCAGGTGACTCCATGTATTTAAGGAACAGTCACTGAGGAGGAGTTTTGTTTTTAACGAGCTGTATGGATAGTACAAATTGCCTCGCTGCTTTCCAGTGGGGGACAGTCTGCACGTCGACTATACTGCATTAACATCTTTGCTATTTAAAAGAAAAGTCAGCACTTTTAGCGGTCTGCAAGCTCGCGCCGCCAGCTCTCCCAGTGAGCAGTGGTGGTGGTGTCTCTTCAGGGGAAATATTTTATTTTTTGCCTTCGATGCTGCGTTTGCTTTAGCAGCCAGCAGCAAGAGTAAGTTGTCCCAAGTACAGCCTTCGTTAGCGGCCCCGTCCTATCCCTCATCTAAATAGCTCTCTCCGACCTCCAGCCACTGGTGTGCCCCGTCACCTGTGCCGAGAAGTTCACTCGACTGGATGCTCCCTCCTCCCGTGGTGTCCCCCCCCCCAGCGCTTTCTCAAACAAAACAGAAAATAACGGCTTTGCAGACGGCGTTAGCTGCCTCTTGGGGTCACGAGAGTGTCTCTCGCCTGACTGCTTTATCAGCTTTGAGGACAGATACTTTTTCCATAAACGCATCGAATTTGGGAAAATCAAAAAAACAAACAGTTTTTGTCAGATTTTTTTGCGGAAGGTGCAGCCCGCGGTCTGCGCGTACGGCTGCCTTACAGTTTTGAATATTGCGATCCGCAATATTCACTAATTGACAAATTGCCGGGCTTGTCAACCTTACCAAAAAAAAAGATTGAATTTGGTGGAAAATTGGAAGAAAATTTTACATTGCTCTGTGTGTACAGAACCGAAATCAAACTGGTCTAAATTGGGAAATTCCCCCCCCCCCCCCCCACCCCCAACACGCAAGGCCCGGGGGGTCT
>NW_008824763.1:380060-380973 GCF_000699105.1 Pygoscelis adeliae | reverse complement strand
CCCCCCCCAAGAAATTTCATCCTCAGTTTTTAAGTGTGTTGTTTTTTGTCACTCGAGAAACGCAGAGAAAAATGAGTTTGTTTTTACTTGTAAGGCTTTACTCAGTTGCCCAATTCGGCAGAGGAGCTGGACTATGGGGATCTCACAGGTAAGGGCTAGTACGTAGCTAAACCGCTGCTCTTCTACGCTAGATACCGGTTCCACTCTGATTTCTGCATCTTGGCCATGTTGCATTGTATAGTCGCTGTGGCGTAGAGCCAGTCCTCCCACGCACGGTCTCGCAGCTTGGACGTACGCTTTTTTCTGTTGGGATTTCCGTCCCCGTCCCCCCCCCCCTTTTTTTTTTTTTTTTTGGATTTTGGGCACCCGTTTCTGCCTGGCACCCTGGAGAACGGGGCGGGAGGCGCGCAGAGCGCCGAGCCTTAACGTTTCAGGTTCCCTCCCGGCTGCCGCGCCGTCATTTTTTGAACGCTAATTTGGAGACCGGTTGAGTTGAAACCTTACGTTTGTAAAACGCTCGACCCTGCCGTGTGGCGTGAAACCGTCTTTAAAAAACCGCAGCCGGCGCTAAGCTGCGGCCGCTTGGTGATTCCTCGCGACACGAGCGTCAGATTGGGGATAGAAAGGAGGTAATTGTTTTAGCGGCGGAGGCCAAGCCGAGTAAACGGTTTGAACCTCTTTTTACCCACGCCGGACTGGCAGTTACAGAAGGACGTCCTCACAGTTGGTCCTTGCCAATTAGCGCTAGTCCAGATAAGAAATAAAAGCATCTTCAGTGGATGCAGCTGGTATATTCAAAACGGGGGTCGTGCCAGCGGTACAAATGTCATCTAAACCTCTGACCTTCCCGTTTTGCCCGAATCCTCCTAAGGGTTTTTAGAAAAATCGCCCCATTTTTTTGCTCCCCCTCCTC
>NW_008824763.1:378825-380028 GCF_000699105.1 Pygoscelis adeliae | reverse complement strand
TCCTGCGGGCGGGCTCTGGAGGCCGAGCGCCGGCCGGCTTTACCGCGCGGTAAAGAAGCCCGGGGCGGGCAGCGCAGCGGGGATGGGGCCCGGCGCTCGGCCTCGGGGCAGGACCGCAGCCCTCCCGCCTCCGCCTGGCAGGAGCCCTGCCCAGCAGGGTCACGGTCCAACGCCGTTCCCTTCGGGGGGTTGGACGCTGAGCGCAAACTGACGCAAAAAAGGGGCAAACCCCCGAGTCCTGATCGCGTTCCGTAAAACGCTTTCCTTTGATCCGATCCAATCGGCAGCGTCTCTCTTCCTGCAAGCCACTATAGGTATGCTTTGGCCAAGAGGTCAGAAATGATTGATTAATTCAGTATGTATGCTAACACCTAAGCGATACTAATAATTATTATTGCAGGCCTGGGCCAGATCTCATAGGTAAGAAGCACTAGGTGTCTGTTAAATATCGCTGTGGGGATGGGAAAGAATTGTTTTGCTCTGGTAAGCTCTATTATTTTTTTTTAATTTGTATTTTTTAAAGAAAAACACACCTTTTGGTGAATTGAAGACAAGAACGGGAAACCATTCCTCAACGCAGTTCCTCAAAATGGGTGTCTGCTAGCAGCCCTGCCGTCCCCTCGAGTGCCCCTGTCCCCGCGCGGTGCCAGCGGCACAGCCACGTGCGACACGCCACGGAGAAGCTGTGGGCGTGTTGAACGGCTAGCACCTTTTCCTGATAACATAGCTCAACGTTTCCGTTTTTTCCGAATCTGAAACCTAAGCCCGAAGTCCCCCAAACCTTCACAGAAAGCAGTGCAAGCACAGCTGCTGGCGACGGCCAGCAGATGGGCGAGCACCCTTTGCGCACTACCATACACCCATTTTGGAGCATCCACGTTGACTGCCGGTGGTCCGTCCCCCCCCTCCAAAGAATTTCAGAATTTTGCTTGTTTTGCTCTCGGTTATTGATGCACACCCAAAGGGTAATCATGCCAAGCCGAATGTGCCAGTGTCACTAGAGAAACGGCCCCAGGCCGTTCTCTCCTCCGAACGGAACTCTGCCCCCCGCCCCGTCACCCGTGCCCAGACTCCCGGGAAACTGAAGTCAGATCCCATTTGCAGACTGGGGTCGGCACGCGTGGGCTCTCAGACGGGTGGTCCAGGTGAGTGCTGGAGCTGAGCTCTCTGTCGGGAACACTGCCCCCCCCACCCCACCCCGGC
>NW_008824763.1:374289-378745 GCF_000699105.1 Pygoscelis adeliae | reverse complement strand
GCCTCGGCTCGCCCCGGGCGGATCGTGGTGTGCTGAACGCGTTGGTGCTGCTGCGGTGTTTGCTCAGTGTGCTGTTCCTTTCAGGTACTCCTGCCCCGCTAAACGCTTCAACGGAGGCTCTGCCAACCGTGCAATTAAGTAATGCATCCCTTGCCTTCCGTCCAAGTAGCTAGTTTCCAGAGCTGTACTCGCTTTTCCTGGTCGAGCTGTGTGTGTCCGTACCACGCGCAAACCTCCTCTCGTTCCTGACGTAGAAAAACCGTAGGGAAGGGAAAGGGTCGGCCTTGCGCGCCCGCAGCGCCGGGTTTCTTATTCTGCTGCAGCGTTTGTTCAGCCCGGCGCAGCCTCGCCGATAGGATTCCTGCAGCGCTGGGAATCGCCAGGGCAAACTGCTGCACAGCTGCGCGCGTACGCACGCACACGGGCGCCCGAAGACGCACACAGGTCTGTGCATACAGGCGGCCGCGTGCGCCGACTGTAATAACCCGCTTACCCTACATCGGCACGCCTGTATCCCGGGCCCCTCAGGTGCCTCGCGGTCTTTCTGCTTTGCTCGAGAGTGTCGATACGTCTCTGGTAAAGCAGGGGACAATCAAGAAGGACCCACTGTGGCCTTCGCGTCGGGTTTGATCAACTAATCAAAGCCTGATTAGCACCTTTGTTCGAGGGGGATGCTGATGAATCAATTGCTATTGATTGTGAGCGGGGCTCCATTTTCGAGCAGAGAGGCGTCTGAAGAAACAACCGATAAACACTGAGCACCTGTCATAGTGATTAAATTTATTAAAACAAAGCGCATTATTTTTTATGAAGCGATCTTGAAACGGGTCACTGAAGGGGAGCTTATTGATTGAAGAAGGACGAACTCCTCGAGTTTCTCTGGCTTAAACGAGACCAAATTCAATTACAACACGACAAACGGGTTAACGCTACTCTTTAGCAGGCCATCAATAAATTAGAGTAGGGGTAGCACGCTTTAATGCCGCGCTATAGTAATGAATGACATTATTGCTCATCCTGTCGTACCCAGGCAGTGATTTCTGTCCTCCCACACCGTGGATAAGTGTTCTGTAGTGTTTCTGCAGTAACGACAGCCTGTTCGTCCCCCAGCCCTGCCCACCGGCAGCCCCCGCCAACCCCAACTTCTCGTGCCGCTCCACCGTTTCGAAAACGTCATTCCACAAAAGGATTAACCGCAAGTTCAGTGGGGAAATGTTCGCGCTGGCTTTGAGTTTCCTACCTCGAGGCAAAGAGGAATGGTTGGCTCATCGGTTTTTCGGAAGCACGCAAGTGACTTCAGGGCGTTAGCACCGAAATGGTGACCAGCGGCGACTGTGGGAGCTCCAGTCACGGCGGCCTGTTAATTGTTTAATAACCTAAACTTTAACAAGAGTTAAAGTTGGGAATTCTTCAGAGAAAGCGATTTAGGTTTCCTTTTCCCCTACCACGATGCAGATGTTACGTTAACGTCTGGGAGGCACGGTAGCTGTCACGGGCGTGTGTGTATACACTCGCATACGCGCGCACACAAACTCCGCCCGCCTTGTCCGGCGTCAATGGCTTGAAATAAATTTTCACCAAGAAATAGAAGATAAAGTTTTGCGGGGGTGCAGCAGTAAATCTAAGTATGCCAAAGTTAACATCTGTACTATGTTTTCACAGAACTCTCCATCAATTTTCTGCTTTTACAGCACAAACGCGTGTAGAACGAGTTCAGGGCCGTTCAAAGATACCCCGAACGTGTCGCAGACCGTTGGCCTGCCAAAGGTAAAGCAGGGAGGAAGATGAGGAGCAAGGACAGGAGACAGGAGCTCCCACGCAGCAGGCGCCAGACCAAAACGGGCACCTTCCCGAGCGCACATGGGAAAGGCTACGTCTCCGAGTGCCGCGCTTAGTATCACAGCTCTGGTACCGAGAGATGGAGAGCCTTAGTGGGAAACAGTGCTGGAAGCACACAGGGCAAGCGGCGAGAGATGCTCTTTGAAGTAGCGGTGGCGATGGAAAAGCTGGGTGCTGAGCTCAGCCCCGGACCCGGGCTCCTCTGGTGCTGGGGAGGAGCCCCTGCCTTCGGGCACTCGAGGGTGCTTGTGCGGGCAGAGGGCTCGCTGTCCCAAAGGTGATCCCGGACCCGGCTTTTCGAGCTTCACGGGGCCCAGTTCTGAGATCCCGGTGAGCGCTGAAGTTAAACATTAAGAAGTGGTTCGCTCCTAATAGGCCTGAAGCTTTTAGAGCGGGTGTAATTGAGATTTAAAATACTAGCTAGTAAAGTCAGCCAGGTCCAATCTAGTCCTCCTCTTAATCTTGAGATGCTGCCGCTTACTAAAAGAGTGGAAGCTGGAACACGCATAGATACGTGTGTGTATATGTAGAGAGAGGTTTATATTTTCTTTTAAAGCCTCGTTAAAAAGAAAATGGAATGGAACCTTTTTATTGAGTAGCTGGGAGGAGAAAAGTCTTCCGTCTGCTAAGCCTTGCTGTAAGCGCTTGACCGACGTTGTTGGGACGCTGCTATTAAAATCTGCCAGCTTTTTTCATGCTCTTGAGCCAGTCCACAGAAAGCTATTTTTAAGCAGTTACCTCTGGAAAAACGTTAGAAAACTTGAGATCGTGAACACGTTTATTTTTTAAAAAGTGTCTCCCGTCGCATAAAAAAATCCACCACCCATAACTTAGAAGCTGCGGGTTTAAAACGCGCGTGTTAGTTGGCAATACTTACGTGGAAGATAACCAGCTAAACGTCTGCTACGTGTTGCTCCCGACGCTCGGAATAAGTTCCGTTAGTACGGCGGCAAGTAGGAAGCAGTCAAAAACGCCTTTTTTTTTTCTGCCTACGTTGCCGTTTTCACGAATTGCACTTTCTGTTTAAAGGAAAACTTCAGGGTTCGCGTTCCAGGCGGCAGAATCTCTCTTTTTTCGTTGATTACGTGAGCGGTTGGTTACAAGAAGACGCAAAAACTGATTTACAGCTCGCAAAGTCTCCTCTTGGCCAGAATTTGGAACGGGTCTACGGTGCTCTCTGCTGCTGTCTATGGAGCCGCATCTCGCGCAGACGAGTTCAGCGCTACGTCGGATGAAGTTACGGCATCCCTCTAACGCAGGGCACAACCGTACCGGTCTCTCGGGGGAGGCATCACAGCAGCTTAAAAGAAAAACTGCTTTTTTTCCGGCATATATTCACTTTTTGCAAGCGGATCGTACCCTTATTGCTGCAGTTTTCCTGGAAGGTGCTTTGGTGTCGTGCAAAGCACCACCCCACGAAATGGGGTTCAGCTGAGGTGCAAAGTAGCTGCAGCGTAGGCACGTAGGTGTGCACGTCGGTCGCAACATGCAGCGATGTCTGCACCTTCCCTTGCTCTTCCCTCCCTCCTCCCGCTCCCACCCGCAAAAAAACCCATGAGCGAACCAGGAGCGTAACCGCGACAGAAGAATTCTGACTCTTCGATTTAAAGGCCGGCGTGCTCCAATATATATTAACATCTTAATGGGAAAGCTCTGCATGTATACATTTACTACTCTCTGACAAGAGGGAATTAAATGTCAGAAGGATTTGTAGCATCTATAATTGAATTGGTGCTGAGAAAAGCAAATCTTAGGGAAGAATAACATATTAGGATTAGCAAATAATGTGGCATTTTGTCAGTTCCTGCCATCTCGTCTGTTCCCTCTTCAGTAATAAAGTTGTGATTTCTTTTTTAATCATAGATATGAAGCGGGAATAGCTTTTGTGAATCGGAGACAGCATTTCCAAGCAGATTCCGGTTCCTAAGGTCAAGTCTCTCTCTCTTGGCACAATTTTGGGGAATGACTCCTCGCTCCGTAGACCGGACGCGTTCTTGTAATTACCCAAGACATAACGAGCGACAGGAAATGACAACGGCCGCTCTCGTGCTGGTGGCCTACAGATGGATTTGCTTGGAGCGGTGTCCAAAATTGCTGGAGACGGGGTCCCTCGGCTGTCAGCCGCCGGCTTTGCCTTGCCTTCTGCGCTGGAGGGCGGGACTGGCTTGACCTTGGGTAACTGCATTGGAGCACACGGACCTGGATGGGATGTTGGAGGTTGAGGCGGAGAGGAGGTGTTGGAAGGAGGGGTATCTAGCAAAGGGAGCGGCCTCACGCTGGAATAGCTGGAAGATCCGTCGCTGGAGGGTTTTATTTCGGAGCTGGAGGAAGAAAGCAGGGTTGGCGGTGCTGCAGGCATCGCTGACCTTGCCGTGGGGATCGTGCTCCCTGGCCTCTCGAGGTGTCCCGGGTTTACTTTCCCGTTTAGAAAGAAGGAAAAGACACACGAGAGGCCTAAAGGATTTTCAAAAATCTGAATTTTTCTTAAAGATTGCAAGTAGGTTATCTTTGGAGAGCAAATCGATGCAACACGGAAAAGATAGGAGGCGGATTTTATTTTGATAAGCGGAAGCGTTTTAATGCCTCTACATGCGGCGTGTTTATTTTAAGGCAGACC
>NW_008824763.1:367256-374073 GCF_000699105.1 Pygoscelis adeliae | reverse complement strand
CGATTGGCGAATGCGCGCGGCGCTGCTGGGGAACGGGCCCCCCGCGCGTTCGCGGCGGGACACCGAGAGCCGTTCCCTTCGCTGGCTGATCTGGTACAAGCGTAAACGCGGTGCCTCGCAGGTGAAGGAGCGCGCTGCCGGCCGCCTCGCAGACTTGCTATCGGAGGGTTCGCAACCGCTAGACATCCTCAGAAGGTGTTTGGTTTTTTCCGTAGCGCGTAAGCTTGAAGGTGCGCTACTTAGCCACGCACACGATAAAATAAACTTGCGGCAGGCACTTCGCAGAGGTCTTTTTTAACAGCAATAATTAAGAAAAATGGCCCTGTGTGTCCCAGTAGACGAAGTCGTACTTAACAAACTGTTCTGGCCCGAAGGGTTTGCCGTGCTTGATGCAAAAGCCCCTTCTCGGGGAGCCGCCCTCTCCCCGCCTCTCGACCTGACTGCAAATTGAAGGGAAGCCGTGACGGATGTCGGGCGCGAGGCTTTGGCACGGCTTCGAGTAACCCTGCAGGTGTGGGTCGGTGTGACGGCACGGAGGCTGCCGCTGCCGGGATGAGCGCACCAAGGGTTCGTCTTTCCAGAACTTTAATTTATGGTGATTAAGCAAAAATGCCTCTTGATGCAAAATCCTGCTCGAAGCACGTTACAGAGCCGTAACTCAGTGTGTTTGTTCTCCTCAGCTGTTCCAGATGTCAGCAAGACATTCATCCTCCCAGTCTGGGATGCTGCTGTCTCCTCCTTAGTGCAGCCCAGCGGAACTGGGTGCTAAGTGTCTAAAAAAAAAAAAAAAATAACAAGGGTTAAAAAAAAAAAAAAAAAAAAAAAAAAAAAAAGGCAATGGAGTGGAACTTGCCTAAAGCAGCCGCTCCGGCAGATGAGCCGGGTTTGGTTGCTTTACGGAGAGTAAGTCCTTAAAGGCCCGTGTTAGCCGAGCTAAAAGCCGCAGTGAGGAGGCTGTATTCGAGCGGTAGGTACCCGGAACACCCAGGAGACCACCCGGGATTGCTGATTTTTTCTTTTTCCCCAGCTGCTGCTGTCCCAGGCGGACAACGGAGTCTTTGCCCGGGCGAGGTGGTCTGCTTGGCACCCCGCTGCGCCTCCCTGCGCGCCTTTCCCGTCGGCAAGCAGGGATGTTCTGCCGCTCCCGCTTTTAGAAGTTACTCGAAGGAACCCTCAAAGGGTTTTTTTTTTTCTTAAATTGTTTTAATTAAAAGGCGCTTTATAGTCCTCTCAGTCACGAGTTATTTACTTAGGTCCCTCAGTCCTTAATCTCGGAGCAGAATTGGAAATATCGATAGAAAGCGTAAATCCCGGGCTGCTGCTTGAAAGCTTTGTATCGGGTTTCGGCTCAAAAGAGCACCATTACCTTTAGCTGTCACGGATCTGTACGCTTGATCGATAAACTTCAAATATTATTAGAGGTGGAGGCTTCAGAGATTTGCTCTGTTCTTTGGAGGGAGACGGAGATAAATCTTTCTTAAAAATTGACTTGCATTTGCACTCTCAGTCTTCCCGGTAAAATGCATTTCTCTTAGGTGTCTGGGCAACTGCATGCAGGACAGATTTATAGGCCATGTGCTTCTTGTAGTGAAAGATTTAAATGGTAAATCCTTCACATATGACTTCACAAATCATGTAAAGTTAAAAGATTTTTACCGTTTCTGTTGCTGCTGTGCTTAAATTGTAAGGTATGGCCGGTAAATCATTTTAATGGAGGTGTCGGGCTTGACTCAATAAAAAAAAGAGACAATGGTTTAGCTTCTATTCCAAAATGTTAATGTATTAATCAACGGGAGAATAATTGTTTTTTACTACGTGATAAATCTCGGTTGCCATTAGGATTGCAGTGAGGGTTGATGTAGCCGCGTTCTTAAATTAAAGTTGTTTACACTGCTATACATTCATTTTACACGGCCATAGCTCATTCTGGGTTCATTTCGGAGTTGTTCCTCCGCCAAATAAGTCATTCCTCTCCCGGGTGACGGCGTCCTGAGGGAGAGGCGCTTCTAGAAGAAAACTAATTGCACGGCGAGGAGTTAAATAAATGAAACGAAGCAGCTGGGGGCACCGTACAGTTATTGCTCGCTCTCTGCTTTTGAGGAGGTTTTTATAGTTTGGGTTAGGAGTTTTGTGTCTCCGGACATCGTGGACGGCATCGAACAGGAAAGGTTGTGTTCAGTGACGTCATCTTGTTGGGTTGGGGGAGAGGACGGTTGCAAACGCGCTCACCATGCTGGGTTGGTGGGTTTTTGTGGTCAAGGAGCTTTTTGGGCTGAAGTTGAAATGTTCTCAACGGGGATGTTTCTCCAGAGCTAATGATTAATGTTCCCGCATTGTACTGCTCTTCCCTGCGCCCCCATCCCCCGGGGAGGTTCAAATTTGGGGAGGATTCGAGGGAAATTTCCCAAAACACGTACCCACCAACAACTCCACCTCTCCTCTCCTCTCCTCTCCTCTCCTCTCCTCTCTTTTTTTCACTTTTTCTTTTCTCTTTTTCTGTTTTCTTTTTCTTCCCTCCTCTCCCTCTCCTCTCCTCCTCTTCCTCTCCTCTCCTCTTCCTCTCCTCTCCTCTCCTCTCCCTCTCCCTCTCCCTCTCCCTCTCCCAGCTGTCTTCCACGTGTGTAGTCGTAGTGCTGCTGCTTATAGCGGAAAGCACCTTGCAAGTTGAGCCGCCAGATCAGTTCGGCTTTGGGCAAAGTTCCTCCGCCCGAACTCATCTGTCTAGATAGCTCCGTGCTTCACCCCTCTTCCTTTTGAGAGCGCAAGGGTGGCTTTTCCAATCCTGAGAGCAGCTGCAGCCAAACCCTTCGGAGCGCATCGTAATAAGTCCCGAATTCTTATTCCTCTTCTGATCTCAACAGATTCTCGTGCAGGTGAGGAAGGGGCAATACGGAGCGTGGACCATGCGGTGGTTGGTGGCGTCGTGGCCGTGGTCGTGTTTGCAATGCTTTGCCTGCTCATCATTTTAGGGCGATATTTTGCCAGACATAAAGGTAAGACAAAGACCGAAACTGGAAAACGAGAGGACTTGGCACGCGTTTCCCCTTGCTCGTGATGTTGTTCTGTCTGGCGCGAGAGACCCCCCCCCCTTGTTGCTCTGGAAGGATGTCTCCTGAAGGGCCTTTGAAATGGGAAACTGAGGAAGGCTGGAGCAGCCCGTCCATGTTCCGGGCGCCCGGGGCTCCGGACAATGGAGGGGCTTCACCCGACCTGCCAGCGCTAAGGCCTGCAGGTGTTGGTACCGCTGGAGGCACTGTCCCTTCCACGGCATCGTAGCAGCAGGATACCTGACAAACGAGCTGTATTCTCTTTCTGGAGCAGCAGCTCCCGTCATGGGGCACGCTGAGCTCTTCTCGAAGCGCGCCATCGCCCACAGTACCTCCCGTTACAGTCCCAGGTAGCAGAGGTAATTACGGTGCGTACCGATGCACAGAGCTACGCCAGCTCAGCTCGCCCCCAAAGCTGGCAGCCAGCACGTCGGCACAGAGGTTGAAACTGAAATTTGGAAGTCCCTCTACAAAACCCAGTTGACCTGAGCTGATAACGTAGGTGCCACGCTATCTTGCTTTTGTGGTTTATGTGCAAACCAGTCCATTTTGGGAACTCGTTACAACTTCCAGAGCAAATCTAAACCCGCACGCAACATTGTGAGCGTTCCTCTGTACAGATGTTCGTACAAAAGGATTTAATGTTAACGGGGTTTTATTTGGAAAAGCAGAGAGAGAATGAGAGGCCGGTTACGACCACAGCTGGGATGGAGTGAATAATGCTGAGAAGAGAGGAGAAGCGGGGGGGGGAGGGATCTAAAGCACATTAGAGGAGAGAGAAAGCGGAGATGAAAGATTTGCTTCCCTTAAGTAAAGCGTGTAAAACGCAATTTTACCGATATTTGTGTGCTTCTGAGAGGGGGAAATAGCTGTGACCTACTTTCTTTTCCGAGTAAGACACTGCAGAGAGCGACGCGCCGTCGCGTTTCAGAGCAGGGACGGCGGTGCCCGGTGCGTGGTCGGCCCTGGGGGATCTCCAGCGATAGGGCAGGAGCAGGGAGCTCCCGCACCGGGCGGCATCAGCCTTGCTTGTTGCTGGCACTGGTTTTTCACGCCGCAGCCCGGTATTTTCGCGGTTTACGGAGGCTAAATGCCCAGCTCCTATTAAAGTAAAAAGGGGGGTTGCTCATCTGGATGACTGGGGGCCCTGCCCCTATGTCGTCGGGTCTGTGGCGCGGTCTTGCTGGTGAACAGCATCTCGGCTGCTCAGTCCCTCGCGTTCAGCCTCCGGTTCTTTCCCGGTGGCGTGGTTTTTCCCCCTCTCCGCTCGCGGCTCCGTCGCTCGCTCTCTTGGCACCTTGCAGAGACCTGCGACGAGTCACGCAACCTCCCGCTTCCCTTTCAGGTACATACTTCACTCACGAAGCCAAAGGAGCAGACGATGCGGCCGACGCAGACACAGCCATCATCAATGCAGAAGGAGGACAAAACAACTCCGAAGAAAAGAAAGAGTACTTCATCTAGAGCAGCCTTGGTTTCTATGAGGTGTCCAACCGTGGACGGTTACTACTGGCCCTATTTAAACGCTAAAGAGACAGTGATATTGGAAGTTGCAACCAGCTTGTGTCTTTTTTTAAAGAAAAAAAAAGCAAATGGGTGGAGAGTCGTCAGGCTGGGAGGGTCCGGGATTTGCTGTGTAAAAATATTCCTCGCAAAGTACACTCTGCTGTTCGACACCTCAGTTTGTTTGGGTTTTCTTTTTTTGGCCAAGTCCAGCTTGGATTTAGTTTAGTGAAGTCATTTGCAGAAGATTCTGTGCCTTGTTTAATTTCTGTTCTTTCGGGTCGGGGGGGGGGCTGGGAAGAAGAGGGGCTTCTGTGCGTTAGTTCCCTTCGGGTTTCTGTGGCTCTTCGTTTCCCCTTTCCTGTTCTGTTTCTGGAGTTGCCTGCTGGGACCCCTTGGAGTAGGTGGGTTTCTTTCAAGGTGTTCCTCCTTCCTTTTCTCTTCACCGTTTTCCGTTTAGAACTCGAGCTCATCGGAGGAGAACCAGCACATTTTAGATTTCGTAGTTCGGTGTGCCCATGTCCCATTCCCTCTTATCATCGTAAAGGCTTGGGATACGCAAACGGCGAGAACCTGTTTGTGGCTGCCCCGTGTTTCAGGTGCTTTCGGTGGTGGCGACTAGGAAATAGGCTGGAGCTCGGCAGAGGCGCTGCTCGGCCGGGGGGAACCAGGCCCGGGGGTTTCTCCTCCCGGGGGGGATGCGGAGCCTGCCTCTCACGCCGTGCCCGGGGACCGCTCCCAGCCGGGCTCGGGGGGACGGGGACGGGGGAACTTCTGCTCTGGCTCTTCGCCTTGCTAACCGCTCCGTCCCGCTCTCCTGGCTGGGCCGGCCTCTCCCCGGTTTGCTAGAGAAGGCAAAGCCCTCCCGGGGTGCGGGAGGCTGCGAGCGCCCGGCTTTTGTCGTCCTCTCCCCCGCCCCCGGCGCGCGCTCGAGCCGAGACCCGGAGAGCAGCCGGACAAGCAAAACTGCCTTTTTTTCCTGCCCGCTAAGTAAAACGTGGGAATTCGCGTTAAAACGACAGTGCTAACTGACTTCTAAAGCCATAGGTGAAAAGGAGAATCTAGGTACATGAGAATCGTAAGTGACAGGTAGCAGACCGCAACGAGAAGACGGTACTAAAATTATATACGCTGAATTTTTTTCGGTGAGTAATCTTGGATTTCGAGCGATCCTTTTGTTTTTTTACTGTGTTGATGTGGAAAATGTATGCTGATTTATTTAAGGGAAGCATTAATCTTAGCGCCAGGGTTGGGGTTTTTTTTAGGGGTTTCAGGGGAGCACTTTCCTGCGGGGGTTTTTTTTTTTTTTTATTTGTTGTTTTTGGCAGAACCATGACAATGCGGGAGCCCTTTGGGAACGGGATGGCCTGACGGCAGAGAGCGAGTCCATTCTCCAGCAGTAGTCTGTCTTTCCCCTTTTCACGAGAAGAACCTCGCAGAAATACCCTTTTTCCCGAGCAAAGTTTGTCGAGCGCAGCTCTTTTCTGAGCCTTCAGCACCATTGCCAAACCACGTCGTGGTGAGAAGCAGTCAGCATGTTCGGGGGGCTTTTTTTACCCGTCATCGGTCGCGGGGTTGGCATCCTGGTTTTGAGCAGCCCATCTTTGTTTTGGAAGTGTACAGTAGTGCAGTGTTACCGATGTAACTTTGACTTACGATGTTGACATGTCTCAGGTTCATGTGTTTTGATTGGTGTTTTCCGTCTCAGGTAGATTGCAAAATTTCGGCCCCACACATTGGAGGAGAAAAAAAAAAAAAAAGAAAAAACCAGGATAAAAACCAGGAAATTACGAATTTTAGTTGTATATTGGTTTATGTATTTTTTCTTCAGTATACAGTGCACTGTTTGAAATGTATTGTTGAGTATTACTTTGTACAGCTTTAGATCATTAGGATTTCGAGGCGTGAAGAAAGAACAACCTTGTTTAAAGGAGTATGACAAATGAAGGACGCGGAACCGAGGATAAACAACCTTGTTCTTTATTCACCCGGCCTTTTTGGTTTTTCCCCTTAGGCCAGTTCTGTTTTAAGGTGTCCATGGAAGGTGTTACAATGTAAGAAAATACATATCCATCTGTTCCCATTCACATTTTGTATTGGTTCACGTATACCATTTTTACAAAGGAAAAGAAGTACTATAAAATATCTGTCTTCTTAATAAAAAAAAATTAATGTTACAAAACTAAATCTCCTTTCGCGCTCTGTACCCCCTGCCGTTACGGTAGACGATAATCGCGGTGGTCTTCGCCCTCGGCTCGCCCACCGGC
>NW_008824763.1:366101-366803 GCF_000699105.1 Pygoscelis adeliae | reverse complement strand
GCTTCCAACGCGGCAGCGAGCTCTGCTACAGGTTGTGGGTGCCGGAATGCCGGCACCGCTTCCCGTTCCCCCGCATTCCCAGCGCCGTAGCCTTAAATCTCCCGTAAGGGACACCGCCTCCGGTTAATTACTCTGCAGGCTCAACCTTGCTGTGATGAGCAGCTGGAAGTCCGGCCTGAAGTCGGCGATGCTCCGATTGCATCTTCTAATGCCGTTTATCCTGCATCGGTGTTTATTTAAGGAGAAAATTGATCTGTAACTGATATTTCAGTCTTCCCGAGCCGCTGTGGGGGCAGCCCGGTACACAAGCTTTTCACAGCCGGCAAATATTTAAAGCCTGTAACGGTAGGTGAGTGTTGAAATACGTGACCTCCTTCACCCCATCCCTATCTCCAGTTCGGTTCTGCTTGTTGCCAGGTTTTCTCGCGTCTCCCTTTAAAAGGCTCGGGATTTCGGAATCGCCACGTGTGATGTCTGTTCACCTCGAAACACCAAAGCCCAGTGAGAAGTGCTGCCACGGAGAATCCGTTTCGCCACTGCTCAGCGTAGCTGTTGATGAAGCCAGCGTTCCTTCCTCCTCCAACGTTTCCCTTAGCTGCATCTCCTGAAATCAGGTTATGAGGCAGCTGCAGCGCTGAAATTAGAAGCATCAATCTTCTGTGTTTCGGACAAGGGAGGAGGAGAAAAAACATTGTTTTCTGC
>NW_008824763.1:362684-366006 GCF_000699105.1 Pygoscelis adeliae | reverse complement strand
GGCGGCGGCGGCCGCTGCCGCCGCTGCTCCAAGGCCGGTGTTCGGCTCCCTCGAGCGCTTGGTGCGTTTGAATACTGTCATTTGAGAAACACCGTTTTTCTTAGAGAAATCATGACAGTGAGGAAAAAACCCGGCAAACCAGAAAAAGCGGCTGTTCTTCTTCTTAGACGAAATGGGTACGAGCACATGTTCTCTCATGGTTAAGATGGCTATTCTTTAATTACTTCAGTGCAGAAGCGACTTTAAAACCACAGGTCCCCGCTGCCGGCTCGTGAGGCTGTTTCCCTCTTCGAGCCAGAGCTAATTGCGTCACACGCTCGTGGCGTCAACAGCAAGGTTACGGCCTTAGATAGGCAGTTGAATTTCGGTCCCACCTGCTCCTTGTTCCCCTTTCCCTGAGCCCTTTATGGCTATGGTAATTCAGCTAGCGGCATGTCTACATGGCACAGCTCGGATAGAATGACGCTTGAGATTCTTGTTCGGATTATTGTTCAGCCGCGTTCGACGGCGGCATCTGACGTATTTTGCCCGGGAACAGCCACAGCCGGGGGAACAGGGGTGGCATCGTGCCCCACGCGCAGTCCCTCGTGGGCGGCAGACGTGCAGGTCCCGGGCTGGGGCTGCCAGGACGTTCTCGCTCGGCGGAGAGGTGAAGCGGCTGAGGTGTTAACGTCGCGTCCTCCCATCTGCCCGGGACCTCACGGATACGGAGCCGCGTTGTGGGAAAAGGCTGGTCCCCACCGCTTGTCACCGCAGAGCGTGCGGAGCGTCTCCAGGCTGTGGTAGGTGCAGCCGGCCCGCGTCTCTTAACCTAGGCGACGCATGTACAGCTAATACAGCGGGTGAGTACTCCGTGAATACCCCAACCTGATTTATTCTGCACTTGCTTTGCCATGAGATGCCTTGAGTATCCTCTCTGCGTGTCGCAATGGGGCGAGGTTCTTCGTAATTCCTAGCGTGACGGGTCGGTTGCTCCGGTCGGCACTCCTCCCCGAGGGCTTTGAGCCGGGATTAATGCTTGTGGTCTTTCCTTAAACACAACCCTGCTGCTGCTGCTCGGTTGCAGCAATTCTCAATAGTTGAGTACGCTCAGAGGCGATCCGCCGAGCGCTGTGGCAAAAGCCAAGCCTGCGAGAGCAGAGCGGGGCTGCGGCAGGAGCTGGGGGGAGGACAGAGAGCCTTTGGTTATGGCCGCTTCCCGGTTTCCGGAGTAAAACCGGTAAAAGTGCGATGGAGCGTTAATAGCCCATTAAGAATCCAGTTGTGAACACGGCTCGGTGAAACTGCTGCCAGCCGCGGCTTTCGTGAGAACAAATCAGCCGCGCGTCGGAGGGGTCATGATTTCGTTATGGCCGTGTGGGGCTCGCCCCTCCCAGCCCCGAATCGGGCCGTTCCCCGTTATCTGTGGGTTTGCCAGCGCCTCTGTGCTGCGAAGGCAGCGCGGTTGCTTTGCTCTCGGGCTGTTTACCTTCTGTGAGTGCCGAGCGGGGCCTTTGCCAAGGCTTCGGATCCCCGTCCTCGAACGGCCCGGCCGTTTCCCCAGTGGTCTGTATTAAACCGCTGCTGCCTTTAATCTTGGCGATTTCATGCCGCAGTATCCATCTGTTTGGGAAAGAAGCCCAAAGAGGGAGGGCTGCTTGCAAAGATCACAGATGTACTTAGCTGCAGCTTCCAAAAGGCCCTTATTTCTACATCGTCACGTCCCCGGGAAGGAGGAGGTCTGCGCGGACAACCGGAGCTTAACCCTTCCTCTCGGGTGACTCAGACAGACTTCTGCCAGCATCCCGCATCTGACCCTACAGTTACACGGCAAGCGATTGCATTAGCCGTTCGTCCGGCCGTTTGGGGCCATGCAGAGACCTAAATCTGCTCGGAAACCTCCTTCAGTTCATTTGCTAGGGCTTCAGAAGTTCCAGCGATTCCCCTCGCGTCCCGGATCGCGCACCCGGTATCTTCCGTCCTCTGCCACGTAGAGCTTGCCAGCCGAACAGGCTTTGCCGTCGAGCATCTGAGCAGGTCTCGGCTTCTAACGCGCTTCCTATGGCCTCGGTGGTTCTCAGAAATTAAAGAACCAAAGTCTGTAATTTATCCTATCAGCGGCCCCAATCTTTCAGGATTACTTCCCAAAACCCCCCAGGGCTGCCAGGCGGTAAGCGGCAGCTGGACACGAGCGTCCGAGCCCCAAATCCAGCCCTTGGCTATGCGGAGAGTCCAGCTGTTGAGCCTTTTCCATTAAAAGGACCTGAGGGCGTTTCTCGGTTTTGTGGAATTGAACAAAATGATCGTTGCCTAAAATAAGAACGCAGTGTTCGCCCTGAACTTCACATCTTCACGAGTCGCCTAAGTCATTTGGTCCTGATTGCACAATTATTTTGTTAGGTAAGTAATACAGTTCGTTTGGGGTTTTTTTAACCAAACACAGGGAGGAATTATCTTAACTTAGTAAACGATTCTGACTTGCGATACTACCACCTTTTCTGCCAGGCTGACGTTGCTAAAAGTCAAGGCTCCGAACGCTTACGCCACGTAAAGTAATTAGTGATGGATGACGCTTTAACTTCCACCAGGTAAAATGTACCCGAGTTCTGAGCTCGGTGATGGAAACACACGCGCTGTGGAAAAAAGCAGCGGGGAGCTGGGGCGAGGCGCGACCGTGTGACTGGCAGCATCGATCCGCGCCGGCCAGTCAGTTCTCATCAGAGGGTCCTGACAACGGGCTAATAGCTTTTTCTGAAGATCCAATCCCATTTTCTAGGCAGCGGCTGGTGGCGTGCCGCCTGGGGTAATATCTGCTCCACGCGGCATCGATCGGGCGGGGAGGACGCGCTCCCCCTCCCCTCTCGCAAGCGAGTGCCAAGTAGCTTCACGGTGAGCCGTGTGCTGCGAATACGGCGCGTACGCGATATTTACGGCACGCGAGTTGGAACGAGCTTTGCTCGAGTCCTGCGAGCCTGGGCAGGGCGACTCAGCCCTCTGCGCTGAGCAAGGCCAGAACTCCGGTGGTTCCAGTTTGCCGACCGTTTGCAGCAGATTACCTCCCTCGCAGACGTTACCCTCTTCCCAGTTTAAATGAACGCTGCTTTATCTGGATGTACAATTTCAGTGAAGCGACAAAACAAATTCCATCTAAAAAGCAACACTCAGGCTAACGTTTCAACATCTGAATTAGTACAACCGAGAAAATAATTTCGCTCTAACGGCCAATAAAAGTTTAAACCAGCCTCGTCCTGTGTCAAAAGGCAGCCGTGGAGACGTTCCCTGCTGCACGTCGGAGGTCCCTCCTGCAAAATGCGAGCAGAGAGTCAGCAGGGCGGTAGGCTTT
>NW_008824763.1:360739-361680 GCF_000699105.1 Pygoscelis adeliae | reverse complement strand
CCTCTCCGGCAAAGTCTTCCGAGTGCCCGCGACGTGGGAAGCAGGGGAGGCCAGGAACAGCTCAGCCGGGGAGGGCTGCAAGCAGAGGGGGGCGATTGCTTCGAGTTTGGACAGCCCGATGCTTGGCTGGTATAAAGTCGGCACAGCTGCCCCAGCACACAGGCAGGTGGAACGATTTATGCCCGGGGGGGGGCCAGCTTCACTGCTAGAACTTGCAAAAACCACAAGAAGCAAGGTGAGAGTGCAGCAATCCCTCTCCTAGAGAGAAACCCCTCGGAGACGCTGAGATGGGGACCGTCGCCAGCCCTGCTCCTACGGCACCTCTGCTGTCAGTGGGGTGCTGAGCAGACGGACCCCGTGCTCAGTCCGGTTAGGATGTCTTCCCGTCCCGTGCAAGGTCTGCTCCTTCCTCGCCCCTCCTGCCTTGTCCTCTCCCCTCCTTTGGGCCACTTTGCTCTCGCCTAATTGCCTGGACGCGGCCAGGCCGACGGCCTCCCTCGCTCTGCTCTGAAGAACTTGCCAGCGCCTCGTACAGACGCGCGGGCGCTGACTGCAGAGCTCTTCCAAGGCCTAGCTAAACTAATACCAGTTTTAACCCGCGTGTCTCTGCCTATCTACCCCGCAGCCTGTGTCCTCCCGCTCCAGCCGCTTACCCTGTTCGGCAGGAGAGCAGCAGTACTGTAAGTAATAGGCCTAGAGTAATGTCGGTAGAATGGGAATAAAGAATATAGATAGAATAGGGATGCAGAACACAGATAGGAAAAGGATGCGGACAGATGCAATTCAGCGGTTCCTCGACCAGCAGTGGAGGAAAATCAAAGGCAGGCAGGATCTGCGGGCGCTTGGCAGCCTGAGCGTAGCCTGGGGGAAACGCTGACCTCCGGATGAAAAGGGAACCGAGCCCCTTCAGAAGAGTGAGGGTGTTCGGCAGCCCCACGAGG
>NW_008824763.1:359175-360526 GCF_000699105.1 Pygoscelis adeliae | reverse complement strand
CTCCGGCTGAAATAGCTCCGCGGTCACAGAGACTCTCCGTGCCCTTCAGCACTTTGCTGGGCTGGAGTCTTTCTTTTCTGCTTCCGTTCCGCTCCCTGCGGGGTAAGGAACGTTTTCTCCACCTCGGAGTACAGTGGGGGAAGGAGTCCCCGGTGTTTAAAAAAATCCTCAGGCGCAAAGTGCTGGGGAAGAGCAGGGACCGTTTTAAAGACCTGCCGGCGGTTTCCAATGCTCCGTTTGACCTCGACTGCTGTCTGGAAATCCTGTTTCCCTCCGGGTGGCTTAAACAGAGACGTGCTTCGTGTCCCGACAGTAACGGTGCTCTCCTTCGCATCTCCCCCACGTCCCCGCATGCTTGCTCTCGGCATCCTTTGGGGTGAGTGGGATTCCCTCCCCTTTCCCAACAGACCACGCAAAAGTGGGATTCCCTCGCTGCCTTTGGTTCTCTGTAATGCTACCTGTGCAGCCTTGGACGTTGACACCCGGTCGTTGACAGTTTCTATGCGGGGTATAGAGCCTTCCGCTTGGACGCCCTGGGTTCAGCACCCATCAGCCGAGCTCCCCCGTGTCTGGTCTCCCCTCTCCCTCCCCCGGGAGCCCTTGCCTCTCCCTCCTTGCTGCGACAAGCAGGGCGAGCAGCGCCGGCGTCACCTCGCCCGCCGGAGCAGGCATGAAACGAGCCAGCGGGAGATATGAAGGCTGCTAGGAGTAAAGGGAATATTTGATCACATGCCCTCCTCTCTCCTCTGTACTCCGCTCTCCAGCCTCCCTCGGGGCTGGCACCTCGCTGCTTCCGAGCGCCGCAGCCCCGCTCCCGTCTGCGTGTCAAAATGGCAGCTGCACAGGAATTTCAATAAGATGGAGAAGGTAATCTCCAGCCTGTGACTCTCCGCGTCCTTTCCTTCCTCTGCTCCTTTGCACCCTCCCTCTGTTCCCCTCTCCTCCCCGCTGGATTTCTATGCCCATGGTCAGCTTTCCGGTTTCTCTTCCCAGGCAAGTGCCTGGTCCCTTTGCCTGTCGCCAGGACGGGAGGTGCTGCCCAGTGCCCCCCTCGCTGGGGCAGAGCCTGCCTCCGACGTCGTCCTGCTTCTGCAGACGTGCCCCTTATGCATGCCGTGCCCCGGGCGTTCACGTTTTGCAGGCTCTTCCACGCTTCCCACACCGGACCCTGGCGTCAACACCTCTTTCTAGAGTCCTTTCAGCGAGTCCGGCGGAGCCACGAGTCAAGTGTGAGACTTCACACAATCGGGGATGATCCCCCCCCCCCCAGCATTGGAAAACAGCCTTTTAAAGCAGGAGCGAGCTCCAGCCCGGGCGCAGCATCCCAGCGACCTCGTCCATCCCCGTGCTC
>NW_008824763.1:358189-359162 GCF_000699105.1 Pygoscelis adeliae | reverse complement strand
TAAACGCCGGGGGCGCTCCCGAACCGGCCCCCGTGTGCCCCGCCACAGGTAACTCGCTCCCAGCCGGGGGACGGACGGACACACGGTGCCCGGAGCGTCGCTCCGACGGTGACCCGGACCTGCCGAGGAGCCAGGCTCCTGCCTGCACCCGCCGGTCAGGCAGCCCTTGCCTGCAGCCCCAGGAGCTTTCCTTCCCCGGCCGCTCCCTGTCTGTAATCAGCCTGATTATGTCTGGATAATTTTCCCTTCTCCGGGCAACGCTGCTGTTGAGCAGGAACAAGGAGAATGGCAGTGTTTTTCTGTGACTAAGAAAAGGTGTACGTGGCCTTGATTGCAAATGAGAAATTAAGGCCCCGTGTCTTGCATTCATTCCTACTTGATTACACACCGGTACGTAAACAAATCTTCACCCTGTTGCCTGAGGGGTGTCAATGATCTACCTTTTCTTTCGCTCGCCTCTCCTCCAGCAAATCTATAATGCATTTAATCTTCACCAGTCACTCTCCTCAGTTTTTTAAATGTCTAATTTGCTGCCGAGCACAGCTCCAATTCTCTCTGTGCCGCCGCTTTTAACTTTCTGGCTCGTGTTTGCCCGATCGCTTGTCTGCTCGGACGGAGAGTCCGGAGCGCGTCTGATGCTTTGGGGAGAGGGACCAGGTGAGGGGCAGGGGCTGGCCAGCATCGCTGTCCCTGTAAGCACCCCTGTGCCCCGGGAGCCGACCTGTTTGGCTCGCGCCACGAGCAGGCCGCTTTCGAGCAAGTCTTGACCAAACTTGAGGGGTTTGTCTGCGAGTCTCAGTCTCACGCTGACCCTTCCAGGGCTACGGACTCCTTGGGCTTAGCCTGTGAGCGTTAAAAATCGGGGTACTTAGAACTCTGTAACAGAGATGGAGCTGGTGCTCTTCCGTCGACGGTGTGAGCTGTGCGGCGATGAGAAAGGGGGATCGTGGAGAGGTGTAGTCCCACCGCAGGA
>NW_008824763.1:347093-357480 GCF_000699105.1 Pygoscelis adeliae | reverse complement strand
CCTGCCTGCAGTCGTTTGGGTATTGTGTTTGCACGTGGCTGTGTTGCAGCGGGGGGGGGGGCGTTGCTTGCCTGGGTGCATGCATAAAAGCAAACCCGGGACCTACGTAATTTGGAAAACCAGCAAGTCACGGGAGGGAAATTAAACCTGCGGTAGCCTGGCAAGCGCCGAATTCGGCAGCTGGGTGGCTGGAGCGCGTTAGCAGGCAGCTGTGCAGTGATGCGAGGGGAAAGGAGGAGCGGGGCGCAGGGACCGCTGAGGGCGTTCGACCCTTTGCACGCTCAGTGGAAACTCCTTGTGTTTTTATCAGCCGGGCCAGTAGCTTCCCCTGTTGGGACTAGCAGGGTTGAAAGCAGATCATGCAAAGCATGCTCATCGAAAGCCCTTGAGGTCTGGAGGAGTTGTTATTAACCTAGCGCCACTAGTAAATGCATTCGCACCGTCTGCCTCAGCCTGTTTGTACCATGTGTAAACTAGGAGTATTTGTGTAGGGGCACCTCTGCAGTGGAGGCCATCTCGTGACTCCGCCTGATGGGAACAGTTCGCTGCCTCCTTTAAGCTGTTTTAGCTGGTGCGTTGTCTCTGGAGCGTCCGATTCCCCAGCTCCGGGCAGGCTGCAGAGCGGAGCGTGGGACAACGCTGCCTCTAAACCAGAAGTCTGTCCTGGGGTTAAAAGAAGAATGTTTTCGGCAATTTTTTCTGGTACGTTCTGTGCACGCTTTTCTGGTGAAACGGGAGAAGCGCCCTCCTCTTGCCCCGGCGTACGCAAGGCTCGCTCGGAACTGCTGGGCAGCCGTACGTGTTCGCTCCAGCCTTGGCGATGTGCTTCTCTCCTGTGGAGCTACTGGCTGGCCCCAGCCGCTTCTAGCACGTGGGAACAGAGCGAGACAACGGCGCTTTCCCCCTCCTTCCAAGGGTTGTCTCTTTGGCTGTACCTAGGTGAGCGAAGCGGGGGCCCTGGCCCCGGGGGCTGCTGTGCTCCCACCCCTGCGGGGTGCAGGGAAGGCTGCTGGAGCGGAGCGGAGCTGGGGGTGGTCTCTGGGGTGAAGCTGCCACCTCCCAGTGCAGGATAACGCCTTGTTAGTCTTCAGCTTCTCGCTGGTTTTCCTGAGGCTTCTCAGGGCCATCCCTGAGATGCACTTGTGAGGCGAGTCTGCTTGGAGCAAAACGCATTATCAAACTCTCCATAAAACTTGCAAGACGTTTTCTTGTGCGCGTGTGTGTGTGTATATATATATATATGCTGGTTTGGTTTCTTTTTTTAATGCTCTATCGAGGTCTGAGGCTTTTCCTTCCACTAGCTTTTATCTAGTCATGACTCCTACAATATTTAATCTTTATCAGAAACTGTAAGCCTTGTATTTATTTTATGGGTCAGTTGTTCATCCTTTTCCTTTGATGTTCTCGCTGGCGCTGGATAGTGTGGAGGGGGAAGTAAAAAAGAAAAGGGGGGGGGGGGGGGGAGAGGTGGAAGGAGGGAAAAAGAAAAAAAATGAATGTTTTAATTTGGAAACCTGGCTTCCCTACAGCAACCAAATTCTTCATGAGGCACCAGCAACTTATGAGAAGATAAGTGATGACAGTTAAAACAACTCTCAGGAGCTTTTACAGGTTTTGAACTTTTACAAAATCCAAGAGCTGGTATTGATATTAATTCTAAGAGAGAAGTGATGTACAGGTTAGAAGGAGCATGCTTAAATTTCTATGTATTTATTTTACATCTGACTTTTGTGGTTGAGAAAAATCTGTTCAGGTAGATCTTTTAAACTGACAAGAGCCCAAATTAAATAAACCACTGTCTAAAATTTTCTTCTATGTTCCTTACATTAATCCTTTTGCAAAAACAAGAACGAAAGTATTTTAAATTCTTTTTCTACCTGTTATGTTTCTGGCTTTTATTTCGTCTTTCTTGTCTTGGTCAGCAGGGTTAGACAAATCGGTTTCTCTCTCTACAAGAATCTATTTTGTTTCCTGGTTTTCCTGAACCAACAGGTACACTGGTGTTCAGGTTTCTGGCTCTCAGAATATTTAAACAGTAATTTAAAAAAAAGTATATTTGAAATGCTACGGAGAAATAAAAAAGAACTAACAAAAAACCTCTGCTGCTATTATATTATGTAATCTGTTTTTTAACAAAAGGTTAAAAAAAAACAAACAAGAAAACTCACAAAATCCTGTGTAGCACTATTTTAAGAAACTGTCTTACTTTAGTTTGAAGTGCACAAGGACAGAATAATATCAAATGGTCCCCAATACAGCTTCACAGGGAACATGGACACTAAGGACTCAGGGTTGCTAACTTCTGCATTTGCTGCAAGATTCAGAAGAGGGGGTTTTGGTTTTACTTTGCCAGCTCCTGTAGTCATATGGTTAGGGAAGACTTTTTTTTTTTTAAAAGATGGTCCACAATAGTTCAGAAACTGGAGGAGAAGGGAGCCTAAAAACATGCAGCTCTACAAAAGGTAGATTATGCCACATAAGCTTCTCTCATTTGATGCTTTTCCCCTCCCTCCCCCCCCCAAAGTCAGGAAACTCTGTCAAAACGTTTATCAGAAATCTGTATAAACTGGCTAAGTGCTGCAAAGAGGTAATCTGTGCAGAGCTAATACGAACGAACAAAGTCACCGCAGACTTGCCACGGGCACTCCCGATAAGGATTTATCATAGGGAATGCAGGTGAAACGTGAACTGCCTCTGGAAAGCGGGATGCAAATGTGTTGTTTTAAAACGGGTACGCCTTGGGGAGCCGTCTGTTTGTCCGGGAAGGAAAGAGCGGGGCTCCCCACCAAGGTCACGGGCGGCCTGGCAGCGCGGCTGTGCCTGGGGGGTGGCTGGGGTGCCGTGCCGTGCCCGCCTGCCGGCACAGAGCATCTTCTCCAAAGCATGCCGTGCAGCCGGGTGGCAAAGGCAGGTAAAAGAAAGGAGCAGGAGAGAGGCACCGTGTGCGTACCCGTCAGACGGCGCGGGATGCTATCGCTGTTTTCTTCACCGGTAAGTATTCCGGTCGTGTTTCCAGTGTACAAACGGCCTGGGCGCTGCTGCTGCCAGGGAAGGGAAAGGAGGATCTGGAGAGCCCGGAGCACAGCGGTGCTGGGAGCTGCGAGAGTCGTGTCCCGCAGAAGGTATTTATTTGGGCGTCGCAGGACATGAAATATCAGCGCCGAGAGGGTGTTGTAGGCGCTCCAGCTTGCACCTTTATGGTCGAGTTTATTTCAGACCTGTTGTGGTTTTTGTGCCTCTGAAAAGTGGTTGCGATTCCATCTCTCTACTGAAATGCGTATCACTGAGCATCCCTGCTAACAGCCAGTGCTGTCACTAGCCCCTTTCCTTCGGCCGGCGGCGTCTGGCTCCCCGTTTTTGACACAGGCAGGGGAAAGGGGAAGGGGAAATAAAGAGGTTGGACCTGGTGGGGTCCAAGCCCCTCTCCCTGCCTGGCAGCGCAGGCGGCACCGTAACGCCCTCCTCACTCTTCCCGTGTTCTCCTGCGGTTCCCCACGCGCCCAAAGCGGAGCACGGGGTAATGCGGTGCTGCGGTTTCCACATCGTTTCAGACTCGGTATAAACAATAGCGTAACTCGCACCGGCGGCTCAGTGCCGCTGCCTAAAGGCAGGAGAGCTGAAGGTAGCTCTGCCGCGCCGTTTGCAGTATATTTCTTTCTGAGCTTTTGCTGTGATTACCGACCCCCGAGGGGACGGGGCCCACACGTTGCTCTGGTCTCTCGTGGCTCTGCGGCCCCGTCAGCGACTCTGGTGGGGCCGGCTCCGGGGGGCTCGGCGGCCTCCTGCCTGCAGGGCCCAGTGGAGGCAGCTGAACCGGGTCGGTCCCGGGGCTGCTGGACCTGCCAGGAATGGTGAAGCAAGGCCAGGAGCCCGGTGCTCCCGGGGGCTGTCCCTACGGCTCCCGGCACTCACGCAAATAGCTTTGCTTCTGCTTTGGTTTCCGCTGGAAGCAAGGCTCCCTTGGGAGCACGGTGTGCTGCCATCTCCACCTGACATTGAATTAGAAGGAAGACTCTTCCTCTGCATCAGGTGAAATTTGGACGCAGAGAAGAGCAGGGGCTGGAGCACGCCGTGTGTTGCCCTTCGTGCGTAATAGCCAGGTCCGTCCTTGCAGTGTTGCTGGAGGTCACCTCTCCGCATGCTCCCTCTCCCAAGGTGGAGAGCTTGTTCGTCCGCTTTGTTCCCTTCCTTTTATGTTGGAGGGTTAAACGCCGAGCTCTCCTGTCAGCTGTCACCCTTCACCGTCTTTGTGCTTGACCTGCGTGGAGAAATGGGCAGGCGTCTTGGAAAAATGGCAGGTTGGAAAGCAGCATTTCACAGGCTGTTGCTTTACTGATTTGCGTAGCGCGTAGAAGCTGGAGTCGGAGTTGATGGTGCTGGGCGGCGGGCAGAGGCAGCGATGCTGTGCAGGCTGCCTCCGCAGCACCTTCTCAGAGCGCTTCTCGTTGATCCTCGTCGCTCGCAGTGTGGGGCAGCGCGGTCCTCTCCCGGCTGCTGCATCTCCTCTGCTGTGCTTCCAGCCAGGCTTTGGAGCCTTTTGCGGCTCCCTCCTTGCATTTCGGGTCCTCGTCTTCAGCACCTTGCAGAACTTCACGTGCGCAGCATCCTCTGGTGGTGCTGATGCCGAGTTGAGCGCGTGAGGACGGGTGTGTTGAGCGGAGGCTGTCGGCGTCCCAGACCATACGGGCTGCCGGTAGGCTGAGCGGATCCTCTCCAGAAGATCGGAGATGCCCACGTGTCTCCTAAGCTTTACTCTTACCATCCTCCAAAGCAGAGCGAGGGCTGGCCCTGCGCACTTCATTTCCCTTCAAGAGAACCGGGGTGGTGTAGCACGAGCTGGGATAACAGTCCAAGTGTTGTCTGGAGACAACTACCCCGGATACGGCGGAGAGACAACATTTTAAAACCTTATTTAAGCGAACACAATGAGAGGGCTCTTGGGTAGAATGAGAATTAATGAATCTCATTCCTACATAGATACTTTTAATTAAATGTAATCGCGTGGTCTTTTTAAAAAACAAAACAAAACAAAAAACCCCCGAAAACCCCCCCAAAAAACAGTATATGGAAAAGAACCCGTGCCTTTGTAGGAGTTTGCCTAGCAGGAGGAGGAGGATGGGGCACGTGTGGCTTTTCTTTTGTTGAGTGTTTTCAAGAGGAATGTGCATCAGAGCAGGAGAGGTCCATTTTGTGAGAGCGTGCGCTGAACTTCTCCTTCCTTTCATCCCTCTCTGCGCGATGCAGCCCGATGCAGGGGGCACGGTGAGGGACACGGGGGGCTCCCTGTGCGTGCTAGAGGATGCAGAGGAGTAAGAGCATCTTCCTTCCACGACGTCTGCTCAGGAGTACCTCCCAGGTGAGGTCTCCAGAGACACAAGGAAGAAAGGCAATTGACTCAGTTTCCCCATCTGTGCCATGGAGACGGCACTGACGGTGCTGCCCAGCTGGAAACACAGCTGGTCGCCCAAAAACTCTGCCAGAAACCCCTGCGGAGGCTCAAAACCTTTTTGGTCACGGTTCAGATAACTGCTACCCGAAACGCTGGAGGAAAGCAGAACAAAAAGGTCCATTTTATTTTACTCGCTGAAGCTGAAGTTCTTCCCGCATCCCAAGTCCACAGAGCTCCCAGCTTCTTGAGAGCAGTCTGGATCCTTGGGGCAGTAGTATCAAGGAAGGCGAAGCTTTACCTCCTGCTTATTGCTGAGCTCCCTGAAGAAATCAGCAGTGATTCCCTGACTCCTGGAAACCCAAAACACCAGCAGGTGATAGATAGGCTCGATTACATGTTTATGGAGTGTTGGGTTTTGACAGGCACGGCGAATTCGGCCAAATATTGCTCCATTTTTCCCTTGCTTAAAATATGAAGAAGATGAACAAGGAAGGGGAGTTCTGTTTGCTCGTCCGTGAGAGCGCGTTTCCCCGCAGCCCTCTCCGGGGGAAGTAGCTCTTATCAAATACAGTCGGTATATTTTTTGCCCCCTTAGATTTAACAGGGGAAAAAATAAAGACGGAAGAGCTGCCGCGACTTGCTAGGCTGAGTGGAGCGTTACTCCAGCAGCAGGCTCTGACTCCCAAACGTGGGGGAAAAAGAAGGAAGCCGTTCCCCCAGCAGCCCTTGTCCTGCCTGGGGCTTCGGCTCTCGGCTGCATCGCTCTCCTGCTTCGGGGCCGGAAAGGACCGTGCTGCACAGAAGGGGAAGGTCCCCCCCGTACCCGCCGCGGGGGTGGTCAGACCCTCTGGGAGGAGAGGCGAGGCGCTTTTCTCGTAAGCTTTTCGAGGAGGCTTCTTCCCGCGCCGCTCTCCTTGTCGGGCAGCTGCGCGCGGGCTGGGAGAGCAGGCGCTGGTGTGCGGGGATGGGGTCTTCGTGCGGGTCTCGGCACGGCCGTGCCTTCGAAACGGGCTGGCTTTTGGATGCCCTCCTGCTTTCCTGCTTGCTTTCTCGCCTCCTCCGCACCTCGTTCTGTCTTCCTCTCCCTTTGGCGATTCTTCACCCTGATAGCTTGCCCCCGCTCATCCGCGAAACCTATTTAACGTCAGGAAACGCTGGCAGCCATGGAGAGCTGACAAAATCGGGGAGGGTTCAGGCAGCAGCAGCTAGATGTGCTGACTGCGTTTTCACAGCTCAAATTACATTGTGCTGCCGCTGAGGCCGAAAGGGGAGCGAGGCGGTCTCCAAGGGAGAGGGAGTGAGGTTTAGTAAGAGAAGCGCGGGGTCTCCGGGAGCAGCGCGCGGTGCTTTCCGGAGGCTGCCAACACTTGCCCGTCCCGCTCCGCCGCAGAGCTGGCGCCTGTGCCGGGGGAGGCCCTTATCATTGACCACGTTTTGCTGGAGCCCTTTCAACTGTTAGTAGGGAAGGAGGCGGCGGGGTTTCTTCTGGACACGGGAAGCTGCCCCGGCCGGGGACCCCCCCGGCTGCTTTGTCGCACCGGCGTCTTGCCAAACCTACCGCTTGTGAGCGTCTCGCAAAAAGCAGATGCCGCTGTTTGAACGCCGGCGTATCGTTCCACCTCCCAAAAGTGTAATTTAGTTTTCCTAACCGGAACGCTCTAGTTTGCGGACGTATGGGTCCCCACCGACCTGCGTTACTGCTCCAGCAGGCTTGGCCTGCTTTCCAAGGGCCCCCGTCATGCAAAGGGGGCTTTCGGTTGTCTCCCCGATTGCAGCAGCCCCTCGGGGCCTCCGAAAAATCCCGTTTCAGGAGGGTGAGCGCCTTTGCTCTGCCGCGGCAGGGGAGAAATGGCGTATTCCCCTCCCTGCCTGCCGAGGGTCACAGAGCCAGGTGAAAACGAGCCCCAGAGTGAGCATCAGGCCGCTCCTTCCCAATGCCTGCAAACTTATCTCTTTGCTTGTTTTATAGGTCTATCCCAAACCGGTCGGACAGACGCTTTTGCGGGTGGATGGGGTATATTTTAGAAAGCGTTTGTGCCAGCTGTTTGCCGCCCGCGGTTTTGGAGCCTGCGACGGCTCATACTGCGCTGCTGTTATTTCCCGGTCGGATGACGAAACCGCTGTCAAGAGAACGGAGATAAGCAAAAACTGTGTCTCCGCAGATTTAGCGAATACTTGCACGAGCTTCACGGCTCATCTGAATGTTTGCTAGTAACATATGGCATCTGATCAGAACACAGAAGTTGGGTTTAGATGTCAGGGTGATAGAAATAGTATAGAAACCTGAACATGGTGAAGCAGGATGTTTGCAGTTATGTTTAAAAAAAAAAAAAAAACAACAAACCAAAAAACAACAAAAAACTGGCTTATCTATTATCACATGAACTCAGGAGCCCATCAGATGGTTCCGAGGACTGTATTTCCTCACCTAAAAGCCGCTTATGGCATACTCCATCTTCTCGGAGAATGTGGCGTTATTGCCCGCTCCGATTTCGGCAGCGAAGTGGGCTCGTTTATTATGTCGAGCTGCTGGAATAAATGTGCCCCGCTGAGGAGGTGGTGTTCACCGGGCGTGATGTGGAGCACCTACCTTAGGAGACCTTCACCTTTCTCTGGTGGGTGCGGGGTGGCCCGGACCTTCAGAGCGCTGTTAACGCACGCGACCGAGGTGTCGCCTGCATTAAGGTACTCAGCGTTTTTATAAAACACTGAACCAGCAGCATCAGTATTTGTAGTTACTGTCGGTTTGTTGGGTTGGTTTTGGGTTTGTTTGTTTGTTTTTTTAATGGATAAGGTGAAAACGTTGGGCGCTTCTGGTCCCGCGGAAGGTTCGTGAGATGTGGAACACCCTAGCAGGCAGCAATTAGAAAAAGGCACCCGATTATTTTCTGTATAACTAACTGCGTAGGATAACTGATAGGGGAGACACTGAAATGCCACGCTGGGCAAGTCCCCTGCGCAGATTCGAGCTCCTCCCGTTGCGCGTTGCCGCCTGTTCTCTTTTCCCTGTCTTTGCTGATGAGTAAAGCCCTTCTGCTGGCGCGAGGGTATCAGCCGCTGCCGGCAGCTGTCCCAGATGTCAGCCTCCGACCTGTCCTGCCTTGGGACGCCCGTGCAGACTTTCGGGCTCGTTCCATACAACTGCCTGTTCATCGCCGCAGGTACGGCGGCGCTTTGCACCGAGGAGTGTGGCTGCTGGACCCCGTCTGTGGGCGAGCAGGGGTGTAAGACGATTCTTCGTCGTTGCTCGTTTGGGTGCTGGGGTTTTGTTCCCTCTTTCTGTCTTTCGTTTTAGGGGTTTGTCGTACCAACCGCTGAGCTTAAGGAACGCGTTCGGCTCTTCCCCGGGACCGAAAATACCGTTGCTTTATTATCCTGTCATGTTTTGGTGAAAGGTGGGAACGCGGGTCTCCGCAGTCACCCCTCGGAGTGACAGGATGCTAATGAATTGAGAAATGGCCGCGGACTCTGCTGCCCGCACCGCATCTTCATTAGCGTCCCTCTCCCGGAGACCGCTGTGATTAACGTCGTCACCACAAACAGGAAACGAATGAATGATAATTGCCCGCCGATGGGAAAGCGTCGCTGGCGCTTCTGCAGCGACTGCACCCTTTGCTCAGCAGCAGAGCGGGGACCCCGTGGAGAACTTCCAGCCGCAGCTTAGATCCTTCCAGGTTGCCTTTATTGGTGTTTATTAACCAGCTGTTGGCTCTCTGTCTCCGGCTGGAACGCTCCTTTTGGCTCGGGTTAGAGCGAGGGGGAATTACTGACTGCTGCGCTGGGAAAAACTCAGCTGGGAGCTTGGAGCTGCTTTGCCCACCCGGTGAGTGGTCTCGTGCAACATCAGCACTGCCCCAGATGTGGGCTTGGGCCGAGCTCCCCTAAATTGAGCCAGCTGGGTTATAGGAAGGTTGTCGCAAAGAAAAAGAGATCTGTTAGAGACTCTCCCCTATCTACGGGGAAGGGGGGGAGAAGTGCCATTACGCTGTGAATGCCGGACGGACAGCATTTACCTAAGCTCTACAGAGAGCCAGCCTCCATCCAAACCGCCGTTTCGGCCTGTGTCCCCCGCAGCCCATCGAAAAAGCATCTCGTGCGCCTCGTTGGGTTGTAAGCTCCTTGAGCCAAGGGTTTCCAGTCAGTAGGACTCGGAGGCCTGTGTGTCCGATGCCGATGTCTGAACTTGTTTAACGTCAGGGAAGAGAGAAGGACGCTTTCGGGATGCACGTCGTCTCGTTTCGGTGCAGGCATCTGGTGTTTCACGTGGCATGGGTGTTTCTCTGTTGACTAAGGCGGCAGCTTAGAGCGCTTGCTCGGATGCGGCTGTTCGGGCCGCGGGCAGTCCTGCTGCCCCTTCCCAAACCGGCCTCATCACGCTGGCTCCCCAGCAGCGCCGCGGTTCGAAATAAACCCGCCGTAATTTGTGAGAGAAGGCAGCTCGAGCGTCAGGCTTGGGGTCCTCCCCTCCCCGACGCCTCCTCCTTATCCGACAGCCGCGACACCCCGGGGACCCGTAACTGGTCTCTCGCTTTCACAAGGAGTTTTTTATTAGACGGCTGAGTCAAAAGCTCCAACTTGTTATACAGATGCTGTGCCGTACACGTGGTGAGCGATTCGAGAGGCGAGGGGAACGGAGTCACTTTTAATGGGCCAGCACCTGCTTCTTTGAAGTGCACTGAGCAGGGCAAAATTCCGTTGCGCGAAGGAGGCTGAAGTTGCATAAAACTGAGAAACTCGCAGAGGTCAAAAGAATAAATTACTATAATTTTTACGCTTTTGTGGGTTGTTTATCTCCCCTATTTTCAAGTCAATCTAATCAAATGCGGGTTTGCCACAATCACAGCTCATGCTAACCTTCACCTGGAGGGTATTAATATGCATGACGCTCGTTAAGTGTTTGTTTAATTTTTATTTATGGAAACTAGAATCTGCTAAGTGTGGCTGAGCTGGATGCGAGAGCGTGCGCGAAAGACGTGCCGGAACGGGAGGCCGAAGCCG
>NW_008824763.1:344750-346267 GCF_000699105.1 Pygoscelis adeliae | reverse complement strand
GGTGCTGCACGCTGGCGCGGGAGAGGCCCGGGAGCCCCTCGCCTTTCCATCGGCTGTGGTGGTAGATCCTCCCATGAGTGAGCGCTTTGGCTGCTTTGTTTGGGGTCCGTGAATCTCGGAGGCTCTGCTGTTTGTTTTGCCAGAAAACACACCAATGTCAGCAGCCGAAGGGCCGGATCCTGTGCTGGAGGTACAGGATCCCTTTCCTCCCTTTTCCTCCTAGTGAGGATGGGGAGCCTAAGCCTTAAAGTTTTCTTGTGAGTAGGTATTTTGGGGGGGATGAAAGTATAATAATCCTCACTTGTCAGGTAGGACACTGAAGCGTCAAGACAGGCAAAAATCACAGTCGCTTTCAGAGCCTGGCAGTTGCAGAGGCAGAGCGCCAGCTCTGGCCTGAGGTTTGGAAAGCCCTGCACCAGGCGATGCTCCCCCGGAGCGGGTCCGGGTTCAGACGCTGGGGTTTTCTTTAGGTGACAGAGAGTCTCTCGGGTTTGGACCGACCACGGTGTGAAGTTTGGGGATGGGTGAGCGGGTTGCTCCCTGCGTCTGCTTTGCCTCCAAAACAAGCAGAAGCTGGAGGAAGCTGGAGTGCCCCCCTTGGCAGTCAGAGCCAAAGGAGATATTGTTCTAAAGGCACGCGAAGGGAAGCGGTGGGGTTTTCCCCAGCTCCCCCCAGGGGCACGGCGTATCCCAGGGCTGGGGCACGCGGCGCGGGAAGAAGCAGGCCCACCAGACAAACGCTAAGAAAACATCTCCGCCGTCAGAAGCGGAGTTTGCGCTGATCTCTCAGCGGGCGAGAGAGCTGGCAACGGGCGCATGCTGTTAAATAGAAACGCTTGACCCCCCAGCCCTGGATTACCGTTTAATGATCTGAACCTTGTGTGGCGTTCTTCTAATCTATTGAAGACGTGCTCACAGCTCACTTAAAGGGCGATAACATTGTGATCCTGGGAGAGAGTGAGAGAGAGAGAGGGAGAGAGAGGAGCTTTTGTGATGGGGGATTTTCCTGCAAATGGCTCTTATTTTTACAACTGGCATTTGGGAAGGGAGAAAGGAAGGAAAGGGCAGTATTTATTTTTAGCGTATATTCTTACCAGAGCTGCTCTGAGGTCTTTAGGCCGGAGGACAAGTTTTTCCGAGGCCCGGATTCCTCAGAGGCCTCTCGTGCCGGGATGCTGTAAGCATCTCATCCGTGCCGATGGCAACGCGGCCCCTGTGGCCGTGTCTCGGGAAGGGTCCGCCGAGATAACGCGGGTCCGACGTGTTACTAAGAGGCCACCGCCGTGTTTGCAGGTTCCCCGCCTGCGGCGATGCTCGGGGAGGCAGGGAAGGGGACGTGCAACGCCGGCTGTCACCTTCCCCTGACAACAAGTCCCCTGGGCGGTGCGGGACAGCGAGAACAAGCAGTGGTGGCCGGGAGGAGGGGTCTTGGCACTCTGCTACCGCTTTGCACCGGGATGGGGTGCAGCGGTCCCCCTCTATACGAGCACCAAACCCCAGTGTGGGAGCTTCGCTTC
>NW_008824763.1:340637-344657 GCF_000699105.1 Pygoscelis adeliae | reverse complement strand
AATCGGTCCGGGGGGAGAGAGAGATCCGCTCCTCTAACGTCCAGTTCGAAGGAGGTGAAGGATGTTTATCAAGCCAGGGCTCGGTTTCAAGGCGGCGTTGCCGGTCCTTGCCCAAGAGGAGCGTTTGTGGGGTTCAGGGCGGTTAGAGCCCGTCTGGGGGGATCTTGGAAGATGTTTGAACAATCAATAGACTGAAATAAGCACATGGTTATTCCTCGAGCCAAAAAACGTGCAAGAAATCAGATTATTGAAAATCGTCCACTCTGCTCCACCTGTTAGTGGCGGTTTTACGGACGAAAGGTTCCCCGGCCCCGTTATTTGAATTGAAGAGACGTCTTCCTAAAGCCTGCCCCAACGCGCGCGTCGCAACCAGCTCTCGGCATGTGGAGATACTAGTCTGAACCGTAACGGACTCCCTCTCCTCCTTACCTTTGCAGCGAGCCTATGAGTAATAATTTATGATTGACCTCTAAGCTGCAGGCTTTATTGAAAGCTACGGAATGGAATGTTTTTCCAGCAACCTGGGTGCGTTTCATCAGTCAATCCTAATCTTGGAATTGATGACAGAGTCAATATTTGCTCGGGTTTTATTTTGATCTCTCTGGAGCAGCCAGTGGGTGGTGGTTCTGTCTGGTGCATCCCGCTTTCGCCGGGATCCGGCGCCTCCATCCTCGCACAATAGCAGCTGATGGTAATGCTGCCGACAGCTCCCGCAACAGACCCACGGAGCTGTCTCCTGGAAACCCTTAACGCATTCATAATACGGGTATTTACGTATCTGAATTAAAAAAGGAAGAAAAAAGGCCTTAACCTTGAGGAGGGGGGAGCTCAGGGAAGGGAGAAAGGTTGCGGTGATTAAAGAAAGCTCTGCTCGTTTGAGCAATATTAAATACGACGGGCATAATGACGACTGTGAGATCTGATAGAATAGAGAGAAGGCTGAAAATAAAGGGCTTGTATTTTTCCCTGATGTAACATAATGGTCACATTTTTCTTTCACAATGGTTTTTCTGAGATAAAGAACAAATTATACTGATTTGATTGCTACTTAGAAATACTTAAAATTGAAAAAGACAGCAGGTGGGCATGGTTAGGAAGGGTGGTTATTTTAGCATAACAGATGCATGCATAAAGCATTGCGGAGCCAATTTTTTAATCGTGAGGCCCCCCGAAAAAATTCCTTCGGAGCCTTTCTGTGCGAGCTGGGGAGGAGAGGAGGAGTGCGGGTGACACGGTGGGGACGGAGGGGGACGGCTCCTCTGCCAGCGGTGCTGCTGCCGCCGGCGCTCGTCGTGGAGGGGGATAAGCCACGGGAACGGTCCTTGCGCTGACCGAGGGATGTCCCGGTGGGAAATAAATCCGAGTGCGGACTTGGTGTTAGGGACGTTTCGTTATCGTGAAGCTGGTAAGCCAAGGGGATGACTTTCCAGGGATAGGAGGCACCACCGCCTGGGAAAGCTAAAACGGGACGTGGCGCAGCCCAGGGTGCCCGGCAGGGAGGGACGAGGCCTCCTAAACCACAGCCCTGGCTGGATATTCTCTTGAATAGAAGTGCACGGTAACTTTTAATTATTCCCACAATTAAAAATAACTTGTTTACTCAGATTTACGCGCTGCTAATAAACATGCCTTGGAAATTCCTTGGTAAACCTTAGTTACTTAATAAAAACACCATATATAAAGCAAGTGCATCACTCGGTAAATCAATTAATTCACACTTAATTACTGGAAATTACTATCGGAGACTGGCCATCGGTCCACTTTGCTCCCAGAATGGACATGCTTGTTACAGCTCCAGATAAATTATTTCAGGGAGGCTGCGGGCTGGCGCGGGCGGCGCGGCTCTGCGGAGGTGTCGCCGCTGGGGTGGAGGTGTCGGGAGGGCTCCCGTCCCGAGGAAAACTGGTGGCTGCTTCACCTGCCGGCTCAGGGGCTTAGGGTGGACCCCTCGGAGGCTGGAAGTAGCGTCTGAGCGCCTCCAGCGCGTGCCAAAGCAAGTCCGGGGAGTTGCCGCTTCGAAGCAAGGCGCTGAACGATGGGAGGGCAACGCAAGCGGAGCCGAATAACAGCAGCCGCTGTCGGAGCCAAAAATGTGAGCAGCCGGCTGCAAATAATGAAAGACAGCTGAGTTTTTCCTGCCCCCCGAAGGGGTTTTTCTTACAACACAGAAAGCACCAGGCACGGGAAGAGCTGCCAAGTAGCCGAGAGCAGGCTGCTCTGCAGCGCTGGGACCCTTGCTTACGCTGCAAAAGCATTCGGGGGATTTGCATGAATAATCCAGCTACGTGGCAAAACTGGCACAGCCTCGCTGAAGTGCTGCGGCGTTACTCCCAGCTCCACCTGTGGAGCGGCGTGGTGGTTTAATTCGGGGCAGAGCTGGCAAAGCGCCGCGAAGGGAGCCGTGCTCGGAGCCGGCCTCGCTGACCGGGTCGACCGTTCCCCCCCCCGAGCCCCGAACGGGGGGACGGCGCTGCTGCCGCAGGCAGGGACGATGGCCGCTGGGGCAGGCGGAGCGGTGTCAGGCTCGCGGTGATTTATTTTTAGGACTCCACGACTAATGCGGGATTTGCTGTTTTGACTTTTCTTTCAGTCTGTCAAAACGAATACTCTGTTTCCTTATGTTTCTTATTTTAATTTTAAAAAGGGATTCACGGCTGTGTGTCCTTTTTCAGCAGTTTCCAAACAAAACTCCCATCGTTCCTTTTGATAGTCCCATGAAGGGTGTGAGACAAAGAGATAAGATAGAAGCAGAACTGCTAACTCCAACATTTTTGTTTCTATAAAATCTTAAGAAAGCTTGATTTTGCGATAAAGTGTATTTTATATTTCATTTGATTCCTAAAAACACCTCAGACTCTCCTGGGATAGCAAATCAGATTCTTATCTCCTTGTTGTAATGAACTCCTTGCCCAAGCCTGCCTTCCATAACCGTTATTGCAACGGAAAGAAATAAACCTCCTGCGAGCTCTCGCAAACCTTGCCTTAGAGGAAGGACTTTGCGGACTCAGTGCTGACCCCTGTATCGGCGTGTATTCATCACGACCGGGATGCGGCCGGCATTGGGGTACAGCCCGTGTCCCTGTGGGCTCTCGCTGCTTCCCCCCGTTTTTTGCAGCTTATTATACGTATGTATATATGCTATATACATACGTAGCAGTAATTATATGTATAATCGGTTTTCCACAGATTATACTTACAATTATAAACCAGGAGGGACTATTTGATTATCTAGCCTGACCCCCTGTTAAATATTAACCATGCAATTCAGTCGGACATCCTTGCTTTGAGCTTCTGTTCAGCTAAGGCAGGACAGTGTTTTATAAACGCCGAGTTTTGTTTTGAAAAAAACCAAACCTCACGCCCCGGAATTCCTGAGCTGCTGCTGCAAGGCTAATCAGCTGACAAGCCCTGCTAATTATTTTTGTTTCCAGCCGTGCACACGGAGACCGAACCGTCCCCGTGCGAGGTGCTGCGTTAGCCGGCGTGCTCGCCGGGAGAGGCCGCGGGTACAGCCAGCGCCCGCCTCGCCGAGGGCACCGGAGGAGAGGATAAACTGGGAAAAGCGGGGCTCTGGCCAGTTGAAACAGCCAGCAGCATCCCGGCCGGGAGGAGGCGGGAGCGGGGACCGCCGTCCCCACGGAGCGGGGAGGAGAGCGGGCAGAGAGCTGCCGGGTCGGGGGCTCTGCTCCGGCTGGAGCAACAAACTCCTGGAGCGAGCAGAGATTTCGCCTGCGTCTCTCTCTCTTCTTCTGTTTTCTCTTTTTCTTTTTCTCCTCCTGATCCTGCCTGGCCTGTCGCACCCGCTGGGGCCTCCTATGAAAGTGTGGATTTGTCTGGCGTTGGTGTTTAATCCCGAATCTGTCAAGCCGCGTTACATTTGACGGCGCCTGAAAGGTCTAGTGTTAAGCAAACAGGGGGTGACCAGAGCCTTTGATGGGAATCAGACGGAAGCCTAATCCTAAAGTAATGGCTTTCCCCGTAAGCCAGGAAGGCCGCGGGGCACGCGGGAGGAGGAGAGCT
>NW_008824763.1:336915-340400 GCF_000699105.1 Pygoscelis adeliae | reverse complement strand
GCTCCCGTCCCCCGGCCCAGCAGGGCTGCTCCGTGTCTCACAGTCCGGGCTGTGGCTGATGGCTCCTCGCTGAGGGCAAATTATCTTCTCCCTTTCAGAAAATCCTTCCCGATAAAGCAGGCGGGAGCTGTCGCTCTGGCTCTGGCTGCTTCCCAGGGGAAAGCTGCTGGGAAGAGTGCGAGGGTATCTGATTAAACATTCATGCAAGAAGGTGTAAACACTTTGCAGAGAGATGCTAGAGCAATCAAAAGCTGGAGGGGGCGGGGTGCTGCGTGCTAGCCACGCACCCTGGGGCAAAAAGGCATTAAAGGTCCTGCACCCAGCCTTCTGCCTTTGCATCCCAAGCCTTCCCTGGGGCCCCGCTATTGCCACGGGGTAACTCGGCTCCTCTTTTTAGTTCTCCTTTGCTTTTGTGGGTAGTTCCTTTTTTGGAGTCCCGTGTTTTCCCTTTTCTGCAGGATGCTGCAAACGGCAGGCAGCTTGCTGCGTTCGCGCCGGCTTAATGAGGTCCCTGAGTTGTTATTAGCTGCTGACTTTCACTGTCTGGGTTCAAATGGCCTTGAGTATTCAGAAACGGAGCGGAGACCTTTGCGTTGCTGTAAGACGGCCTTTCTTTTTGAGGGAAGTAGCAGGCTAGCACTGGTAGCAGCCTGGTACTCGTACTTCAGGTCCTTGTTGTCATCCTGGAGGTTTACATCCACTCTGGCATCTTTGCTCGGAGCAGCTTCCTAAAGGGGTGAGTGCTGTGGTGTTTCTTTCTCTTGCGGTGCAGGCCGTGGCCGAAGGGGAGCTCCATTATTCCACCTGCTTGTTTCTCCCCCTTTGAAAGGAGAGGGGAAAAAAAAAAAAAAGTCTGGCCCGAGAACATGACAGTGCCTGAGACAACTCTGCACTGCGTCAAGACAACTGCCAGGAGCAGCTCCTGTGCGGTGAGCGATGGAGGAGCAACAGCCAGATTATACCGCTGCGCTCTGAATGCCCGCCTCCTCGAGTTGTATCATCCCCACCGAGATTCGGGGGGCCCTGCCTGGGACGAGTGACCCCGGCGCTGTCTCAGCGTCCTGGGAGCGAGGAAGGCATCAGGACACGGGCAGGCGAGGCTCCTTTCTTATAGGAGTGATGCTTAATCCTTCTTTTTTACTCTCCTTCCTTCCAGCTGTAGCCCACCGGGCTGGGATGGTACTTTTAATTAAGTGACTATTACTGGTCATGTAATTGAAATTCAAGGTTAAATATTAAACTCCAAAGCAATGAGCCTTGAAGGAAATTGCCACGCTCACCTAAGCTCCTACCTTGGTCCTGCCACCTGAGGGAGGAGGAGTCGCTTGCCCCAGGAAAAGTCCATCCCGCGGCTTTGTCTCCAATTCTGCTATGCCGTTTTTGTTTTGTTTTGTTTTAAATCTCTCGTTGCCCTTTTTCGTAATGCAACTCGCCCCCGACAGCTTGTACCGTTACTTTGGAGTAGCGGCGCTTGCTTTGCACGGCTCTTACCCCTCGGTTTTGGCACAACGGTCACCGGGGAGGTGGAGCTGCAGCGGGCACTTCAGACCCGCTCCTGCCCTCCTCTTGCAGCCTCCCCTTCCCACCGGCGGCCTGGCCAGGGTCCCGGCGCCCGCCGAAGGCTACGCGTTGGCTGCTGCTGCTTTTTTTTCCTTTTTCTCCTCAAAATAGCCAGAATTGTCAGGATGCATCCACTCCTTTCCTTTCCGACTCTCATCTGAAATAGCAGCGCGGGTTACGACGGACGGTGTCAACGTCTGTCGGTGGATACGGCGCTTTCTGGCAAATCCAGGGACTGGGATAGGAGGGGCTGGGGGTGGCGGCTGGAGCCTCGCCTTGCTCCCCGGCTGCTGCTAACATTCACAAATGAGAGCAGAAATGAAGACGTATCCTTTCCCATCCGTGGATAAACCAGGCTTTTTTTGTAAATTAAAGTAATTCATTGTGCGTCTCCAGACAAATATGTGCTTGTGCATTGTTATTAATATGGTCTCTGTTTTTAATTTGCTTTCTTTCTGCGGCTAATTGCCTGTCAGATAAAGAGTTATCTACTATGTCATGTGCATTGAATAGCTGTTTAGGTAGCAAGCAGAAGGGAGGGGAAGATGCAGGCTGTTCTCGGGCTGGTCTGAATGGAGGCAGGTACACGGTGAGGCAGGCAAGGAAGGGGAAAAGTTGCTGGGCTCGAATACTGGAAATTCCCAGTCCCTAACTGGGATGTCCCGGATGATCCAGCTGGCTCCGCGCAAACACCGGTACCTCAACAAAACCCAGGCGCTGCCCCAACGCCTTCCTCCGCGGAAACGCTGTCGGTGCTCTGGTACAGGGGGTGATTAGATACACGTCCCTGGTTTAAGTAGCGGCGGCTACGGGAAGCCCGACTGCTCTGATTACGGCAGCATGATCTGTGTGCTTTACAAGAAACGGTATTATCTTTACTAGCGGGGGACGTATCTCACCGGCCATCAGTAATTCCTTGATTCAGGATGAAATTATTAATCTCCCAGACGTTTTAACGTAGGGAGCATTGCAGGGAGAAGGGGACGACTGCAGGCGGACGATAGATGCAGCAGAACCGGGTCTGGCAATGCCGGACCTATCTCTCGGGCTCATCTTTGTGATGAATGGGATTCATCCAGCATCCGCATTTAATGCTCTCATGGTCCCTCGCGCGGACAAAACCCTCCATACAGAGCGGGCAGAGCTAACTTCAACGCTTTGCATAGACCTCACCGGGGTCTTGTCTGGACGGGGACTGCAAATGTGGACGGGAGCTGGCGTCTCCAGAGAGCCTGGTTTGGGGTGGGGGAACTAGACGTGGAAAAGGTGGGGAAGAGGCGTCCTGAAGACCTCCAGGACTTGCCAAGAAGATGGAGAAGGTTTGGGTTTGGGTTTGCCGCAAGAAGTGGGACACTGAGCTGCTGCCTGGCTGGAGGAGCCATCGACGGCTCGTTGCTAACACCTTTGTAAGGGCGATCTGTTGAGGTCCGAGACTGTTAACGAGTCTTCTGGTTTCTCTTAGTAAACCTGCTTGCTCGGCTGAGCCTCGGCATGGATTCGAAAGCGTCCTTTACGTTTGTTTCCTCTGTCGTACTTTGGTTTACATAGGGCTGATAAATGAATGAATAGCTGTTGCGAGATATAGGCGGGTGCGTGCTAGACCATTATAAGCACGTTAGCGGAATGAATTATATGTACGCTTATAAGAAATTATCGATCGGTTGGCTTCTAATCATGCAATCACTCATCAAATGATCTATTTCTCACACGTTAACCCGTTGCGACCTGCTACAAAGGGACCTCCCGTATAAATCGCGACAAGTGGAAGTAAATGGTTTTTGTGGGCGTCGCGCTTGCTCTTCGGGATCTCGTGATAACCGTGGTGGGGAAGCTGCGAATCCCGCAGGCACGCAAATGCCGGCAGGCGAACAATTAGCATCTAGAAGGTAACAAGCCCTCCTGACGCGTGAAATCGCCGGGCCCGA
>NW_008824763.1:329206-336493 GCF_000699105.1 Pygoscelis adeliae | reverse complement strand
GAGGGGCGGGCAGCCGGTGCTCCCCGTGACCGTAACCTCCGTGCCGCGCCGCCGGCCCGCCCGCTCTCTCGATGAGCTGCTTGCGTTTCGGCAGAAGGCTCCCAGCCCTGACGCATCCCTCGCACCCACCTTAGGCCGCATTAAGAATTATAGAAACCGTTCGAGAGATTTACTCTCCATAAAAAAACGTGTGACTTATGCCAAGTTGTTGCGTTTTTCTGTCTTCTGCTTTAATGGGCGATAAAACTGATTGACTCTCGGCTTTAGACAACTCCACAGAATATTAGTTGGGGCAGGATTGATTTTTTTTTCCCCCCCACACGCACTTTTTTTTTTTATGCAGCAGACACCTGACGACTTGAAGTTACGAACTTTGAGTTAAATTATGAACCTTTTAGTTTTGCATTACGAGGAGTATCTGAAACCTGATTTGCTACATCAAACCACATTACTTGTGTTATGTTATTTTCTAAAAACACATTTCGGAGAAATAACTCCAATCTGTGTTGCGTTTTATAGAGCAAAATAATTGAATGGCGGCTGTTTGTAATTTTAGCAATCTCTTAACCTTAATCATATTTAATGGCTTTTCTCTTCAGGCTAACAGGAGGGAAAAAAACATATTTCAGCTCCATTATATAACAGCACTACAGTAATGCACTCTCGGCTCTGGCAGGCACTGTAAATTCCTGCTTTCTGAATTGTTGGTTCAGGACAATCATTCAGCAGGGAATTACTTTCTCATCTATGAAATAAATGAGATGTTAAACTAGTTTTCTGCTTCCTGCGGTAGGAACGCGGCGGCATGTGGGCCCGCGGAAGAGGAAAACAGGCGCCCGGCCCCCGGCCTGTCAACAGGGAGCGTGGAAAGGGACCCGGGGTGAGGCAATCAATGACATCTCCGGGCAAAAGAAATAAATCGGGCAAAATCAAAGCCACCAGAAAAAGAGACGTGCTTGCAGGCACGGCATCGGTGAGCTGGGATGCTGCCCAGCGCGGCGCGCCGGCTCGCCTGCGGAAGCAGAGGGGAGCTTGGCTCCAACGGCGGCGAGGTGCCGCTGCTCACCGCGGGGATGCGGCGAGGGGTGCACGGCACTTCTGGCACCTTTGCCCGCCGCTCTGTGCCGGGGCTGGGCCTCTCGCGCCAGCATCCCTTACTCCCACCCGCTGGATGCCGGCGATGCCGGCAGCCGCCAGCCGCAGGGGGAGCCCGTCCCGTGCTCGCCCCGCCAAGAGGCGCCAGCATCCCTTACGCCCACCCGCTGGATGCCGGCGATGCCAGCA
Source organism: Pygoscelis adeliae (assembly GCF_000699105.1). Taxonomy (NCBI): domain Eukaryota; kingdom Metazoa; phylum Chordata; class Aves; order Sphenisciformes; family Spheniscidae; genus Pygoscelis; species Pygoscelis adeliae. The sequence goes on along the minus strand of NW_008824763.1, from coordinate 335,209 downwards.
GCCACCAGCAGCAGGGTGAGCCCGTCCTGCGCTCGCCACGCCAAGAGGAGCAATGATGCTGAGAAATGCCCTCGTCCCCCGTTATACGTGGGGATGGCTGTTTTTAACCCTCCCGGGAGGAAGGCTTCTAAGGCTGGGGGGGGTATTACAGCCCGGTCCCAGAGCCCGGGGCTGTACAAGCCCGGAGGTCTAGCCCCCACGCTCAGCTTGCCGGACTTTGCCCAGCAGCTTTGCGTAAGGGAAAATCAAAATCATTAGTGATGCAGTTGCTCTTCGCTGCTGGGCTCAGAAACCAGTATGTCCTGAATAGGCTTTGTATAACTTCCCGTCCTCTCCTGGCTTTTTAAGGTGGTACCTGTTGAAGGGTTTCATTTTTGGGTTGTTTGTATGTTTTTTACCCAGCCGACTGAGTCAGAAACACTTCCGTGGTGTTACTAACGACAATTTCAGTTGCCTTGGTAGTTGAAATATGTTTCGGGGATGAGCTCACGGGACTTCTTAGTAACACGTGACCATTGCCCGGTTGGTTTTAGACGGTCTCACCCCAAAATAACGCAAGGGGCAGGCGGCGCACGTGCGGGTGGTGAAGTTCCACAGGGTCTGCAAAACGGCCGGCTGCCTTTTCCACGGGCAACCCGTGGGAATGGCCATGGAGTTATCCGTAGGTGCAGTCGGTTTCTATTTATTTAGGTTGCGTGCGTGTCCGGACTGCGGGGATCCCTCTGGGCGCCCAGTTGAAGCAGGAGCAAGGGAACGGGAATGTTCGGAGCACAAACCGGCCTAAGCCCCGCTCCTCCTGCGGCCGCCACCGCTGCCGCCTGGACGGACGCCTGGTAACGAATCTGGCCGTCATTTTGGAGCCTCGGTAAGGACGGAAAAGGAATTAACTTAATAGCTGGTATGTGTGGGCCAGATCCCCCCCGCCCTTTGCTTGCACCATATATTGCTCCTGTTCTGCGGGCAGTTCTGCTGAGAATTACTGCGCCACCAGGAGGAATAAACGGCCGTTACATCTCGGCGCAAGTAAGGTGGTTAATTTTCCCCCGTCGGAGCTCTGTTCCTCCGAAACTCTCTCCCATTGTACTCGTGAGAAATATGTTAGTATAATTACGGATACCGGTCCTGGCAGCAAAGGAAAGGCACAGAGGTGATTAACTGGGTGTGTGTGGGAGAGGTCACCTTCCCTCGCCCTGGCACGGAAGAAAGTAGTCCCTGTTGTTTGGGGGTTTTTTTCCCCTCGCCCCCCCCCCAAGACATGCTGGAACTCCGTGAACGACAGGGCAATACCCATGACAATATGCAGAGTTTTCTACGAGCACTTTTGCAGGCAAACCTGCAAAGAGTGAAAGAAATGCCCCTGAATTTCTGGCTTCTCTCAGTTGGAATATTAATGCTGTTTTAACAGAGTCCTTTATATTCCCTTTCTACAGATGGATTTTTTTTTTTTTAAATGATGGCATTACAAAGGAAGACTGGCCCCCCCCCTTCGGTTTCTGGCTCCCATCAGAGCAAGCTGCTAAGGAGGTCTCCGATATATCATACGCAGTAATGGCTCCTGAAATCAATCCATACCGTAGAGAAGTCAATAAACAGATCTGGCAGGACGCGGTGTCCCGTTGGGCTCTGACGGGCGCCTTGCGGACCAAGGCCAAGGTTCGGGGTGCACGAGGAGAAGCGGTTTGGGAGGGACGGAGAGCGCCCCGACCAGATGCAGCCACCTGCGCTGCTGCTGCGGGATGTTCTCTCCTAAGCCTTCTGAGCGCATCGTGCATGGGGGGTTCAGCCTTAAACATACCCGAGTGACTTCGGTAACGGCTAGCGAGAAGTGAAGGGGGGGGAAAAAGTGCTCAAAACTTCTAATTTTCTTTTTTCCCTAAAAGGTTGAAATTTCGGAAGCTGGCTCGTGTATGTGGAAATCTTCTTCTTTGAAGAAAACTCTTCCTTGCAAAGGAAAAAATCATTTTGCCGTGCATTGCATGCTGCGAATCAAGTCCTGGTTTGCTGAGGGGAGGGGAGGGTGCTCACCTGCTCCCTCCCAGCTGGGCTGGCTCCAGGCCTTTCTCACCTCCCACCTGTGCGGCGCAGGGGCCAAAGGAGCCTGAGCTGGGCTCAGCTGCTGGGGACAAGTCGGGCGCGCTGGTCCTCGACAAAGGCACCCGCACCCCTTCGTGCTCGGCAGCATCCGAGGCCTTGCTGGAGGAAAACGATAATTGCCTTTCCATTCATTTCAACAGCATCATGAAACATTAAAATCGGGTTTGGTTGGTCACATGGGAGTGTCATCCATCAGTAACTCGGTGCGCAAGAGCATGCCGGAGAGTTTCTCCCATTGCAGGCAGAAGGCGTTATTAAAGAAACTAATCATTAAAAAAAATAGTACAAATAACCTAGTTGTCTGGTGAGCCTAATGGCTTTATTTTCCCATTCTCCAGCATAATGAGAGCAGTCTGGGCTGCTTGAATCTGCTTCTCCGAGAGCCTAATTGTTTTTAAATGTCTTTGCTAACCACTTTACATAGAGCCCATAAATCTGGTTTTGGGTAACTGAGAGCCAGGCTTCCGAGCTCCCTTTTAGGGTGACACATTTGCGCATTAATTAAAAACACACTTAGGAAGATGTAATCCTTCAGTCTTTAAACGTGCGGTCGTTGGCTGTGCCGGCGCGGGGTCCGGGTGCTGGGTTTCCGTCGGCGGCTGCCGAGAGCGATGCGAATTATCCCCAGCAGCAGTGACCACCTGCGGGGGGCTGGGCACAATAAACGGTCCCAAACAAACACCGGGACGTTGCCTTCCTGGCTGTGATGTATCTGCCCTTGCTTTGGAGAAGCCTTTGGAGATTCGGTGCTCGCAGTTTGTTTTCCTCCCGAGCCGTTCCATCACGGTTATGACAGAGAAGGTGGTTTTATTTAATGGTGCCCTGTGGCACGACTGCAAGGCTCCTCCGGCATCTCGCTATTCCCAGAAAGGCTCTTTCCTAGAAAGTAAGTTCTTTGAAGCGAAACGGCGCAGAAAACCTGAAGAGGGTGAGATGAAGGGTAAATATCTTCAGATTTGGAACAGTGGCATGACATAAAGTGAAACAACGGAGGTAAATGGCGAGGGGGAGGTTCAACCCATCACCTGATTATCTCCAGAGAACGCCAAAGTGTTTCTGTACGCTCAACCACTGAGGACTTTGTCCACATTAATTTCAAGTGATTTAAATACTTGCGATCTCTAATGAGATCTGGCTGGAAAACAAGGGTTTCTATAGAAAATCAGGAGTGTTTTGATGTGGAAATACCACAGTGCTGCTTCCTGGGAGCTGTTGAGTTCTCAGTCATTACGCTGAACTTCTCCGTCGGACCACGACTCCCGTGGCACCCGTGGCACAGCGTCACGGCAGTTGCAAAGCCGAGATGCATCAGCTGCATCACCTGAGGTGCATCAGTCCGCTTCCCGAAGGTCAGTGTGAAATGCCCTCTCCTGGTTTAATTTCCTTTCCCTCAGGTCTTCCCCGTGGTGTCACTCCAAGCGTTGCCGCCTCTTCTTCACGGCCTTTGCATCCAGTCGAGCGTTATCGTCGCGTGCCCGTCACCTTGCCGAGCAGGTCGGCGTGCTCCTCCTCCCCGCAGCCAGCCTCTTCTTCGAAGATTTTTGCTGTGTCGTGCAAGGCTCCTTCCGAACCGCCCCCGCCTTTTTGGCACTGTCACCTCTGCAAACGGGCTCTGGGGCGTGTGTCACACCGGTCCTTTAGCCCGAGGGACGGGCATGGTTTAGACGTTGGGCACGCCAACAGCAGCACGCGTCCCAGAGGAAGCCTGGGGACCGGCGGGGACAGCAGTAGCAGGCAGAGCCGTGAGCTGAGAGTGCCTCCGAGGGACAAGACGTGGGGTGCCATCTGCCCAGTGGCTCCAGGCTGCCTTGGAGAGAGACCTCGGGCAGCAGGAGGAAGAAGGGGGAGAAGGTTTTGCCTGTATAGAAGAAGTGGGGAAACCGCGACAGAGGTTCAGTGCGCCAGGCTCCCGCCTTTCCCTCTGTGAAGGGCATCTCGAGAGAATGACAAATGCGCCAGCCTAGATTGTTTTTGGTTTGGTTTGGGTTTTGGGTCAGGTGTTTTGTTTTTTTTTTCCAGGCTTCCAAGAGTGTTGTTTTCTCGGGGGATTGCGTATTGAGTGCCAGTGTCCAAAGCACGGGGCTGGGTTGCTCGGCTCCCCGGCGTGCCGCGGGAAGACGCCCAGCCAGACCCAGCTACGCTGGTGCCTCCGTACAGGAAAAATGTCAGAGCGAGCGAAATGACCCAAGGGTTTTATCGGGGTGGAGACCCACGGCCGGGCGCTGCCGGTGCTGCTTTCCAGCCTCGCTCACGTGCCGGCCAGGGTGATAACCCACTCTGGCTACAAGAACGGGTATTCGGGAAGATTTTGGACTATTTTGGTGAGTAGAAATGGTACCGACGTGGAGAGCGAGCAGCCCATTGTTTGGGCTGCGCCGATAACACTCCGCATCCCTTTAAAAAACACAGATATGTCCCTTAATTAAATGTAGCCTGTATTTTCCCCTGTTAAATTAAATGATGCCTGAAATGTGTTGTGACCTTGACCCTTGGGCTGCGTTTAACCTCAAGCAGCACGGAAACATCACGTTTTTTTCAATCTAGATACTCTGTTTTCTCCTTCTCGGAAGGCAAAATATTAACTCTGTCTGCTTTGACGCAATTTTGATTGAATTGGCCCTCTACCTGAACTGCGAGATGAAGCTAATGCAAAGGCATAGAAGTCAGGCACGACTTCCAAACGGTTTTCTTTTAAGCAGCCCATTACATATTAACCTGCAAGACGATATGTTTTAAGAGAGCCTTGTTCGTCACCTCAGAAAAGTCAAATTAACATAATTTCTGGAAAAGAACAATGGGGATAGAAACTGTTAGTCATTGTTGATTGAACAGGTAAGTTTCGGTGGCGTGATCTGCTGAATATTCATTCTATATTGTTTTTGACATTTAAGAACTCAATTATCAGTTGACTAATCAGTCTTTTACAGTACGTTATTTTTGTGATGGAAAATGAAGCACTGGAAAGCCTCAAGGGGAACACTATTCAGATAGATTTTCGATTTTGTTTTTTTCTTTAAGGCAGGGTTTTTCTTTTATCAAATGGATTAATTTAGCACTTCTACTAGCAAGTGCCTAAGAGCCCTCTAGCAGGGTGGGTAGCTTTTACCCAGGCTTTCCGGCGCAACTTGATTGAGCTTCGCGGCGTCCTTCCAGTGGAAGCCCAAGGGCCGGACCGGCAGGCAGGTGCTTGTGGGTCTTCAGAGGTGCTCGGAGGGGAAGGGGACCAGCCCCGCGGTCCCTCCAGGAGCTTCCCAGCCCTTCGGCTGGGTGCAGCACCCAGCGCAATAGGGCTCCTGCACGCCTTGCAAGCCTCTCGGTTGTGCCGCAGGACTAAGTGACAGTAACGGTGATTAAGACCGGGGAAACGGTGGCTAATGAGCTTCCCGCCGCTTTCTGCTCGGGGAAGAATCCCAGTGCTCGGACAGGAAGGGTCGCTTGCTTTTTCTCAGCGGGGACGGGATTGCATCATCTACGGCACGCGTGGCACCGTGTCCATACTTGTCTTTGCTCGGGTTTGGAGAAGGAGACGCCCCGCGGTTCATACTCCCCTGGTAACAGCAGCAGGGGAGGAGAGGAAAGAAAGGCAGGGCTCTGGTGTATGGAAAGGCAGGAGCTCTAAAAACGTGTGAAAAAGGTTGGGAACCTCAGTTAGTAACGACTGTTTCCAAACATATTGTAAAGCAGGAGAGGGATGGGAGCTGCCTAGGCATTAATAGGGACCCCCAAACCTTGTCCTTTTCCTTTACTTTCTCTCTTTTTGGAATATATTTTGGAAATCTAGTAATAATCTTTGTGTAATTTACCTCTTCCATTGAACAGCTCGGGGACCAGCTTTCCACTTGATAGATTATTTTGACATATTTACTCATAGCTATGTCTGTCTCGGCAGCATCCATATAAAAACCTCAA
>NW_008824763.1:320830-329144 GCF_000699105.1 Pygoscelis adeliae | reverse complement strand
GGCTTTTAGTTATATTTAGGTCTAAAACTGTAACTACAGCAAAGCAGCAAGTGCCTTTTTTTTCTTTTGAGCAAAAATGGAGGCATCTTTAAACAGCATTTGTTGTCAGAGAGCGAGTCCTGTCTCTTCTGGAAAGGCAGGTTCTGGTGAAGGCAGTTGGGCTCGGCCGCCCCGAATTACTGTCGTTGTCGATGGAGCGTTCTGCGGGTGCGCCCTCTTCGCTGTTCCTCCGCGCTGGCTTCGGGATACAAAGGGTGGGGGTAGGAGGACTCGGACAATTCCCCGCAGGTTTATTTTAATCTATGAAAGGAAGAAAGCACATTATTTCACCTTCTTGGAATGTGACAGTTATTAATAACCCCATTAAGAGCAATACTGTTTGGCTCTATTCAAGCAGGCAGTGCCCGAATGATTGCTGAGGAGCGGGAAGGCTCCCCCGACTTACAAAGTTAACAAGATGTTGTGTCGCTAAACATTGTTTTTCTCTTTCTGTTTTTTTTTAACGAGCTCTGCTAGGGGTGTCGCAGGTCAGATCAATAAGAACACAGGCCCCCTCCATCACCCCTGAGGAGAGGGGAAAAGGACAGCAGCTAAAGGATTTCTTACCTTTTTTAAAATAGCTCTTTCCTTTACGCTCTTGTTTATCGCGCTCTTTTAGAAGTGTTCTGTTTTTTCTTTGGTTTTTTTTTTTAATGAAGCCCTCTGACAAGCAGCCTGGCGGATTGAGAGGTTCGAGTGGGAGGCTGCGAGCGGGGGCGCGTCGGGCGCGTGCCGCGGTCCCCGCTGCCGTGCAGGTTTGCTTTGACAAGGTGCTCCGGGCACCGTGGCTTCTCGGCTGCCGTTTGCTGGGTCAACATTGCCGGCGGCGCAGCGACGGCGTTTATCGGCTTGTTTTTGCGGGGTTGCAGAGGGCTGCAGACATGCTATGCTGCTTCGTTATCCCGGGGGCTTTGCTCGTGGCGCTGGAGATGCCTACAGCGCGGTGGTCAGCTTGCTGAGGCTGCTGCTTGTGGGCTGGCTCGTGAACGAGGAGGGGGATCGAGCACCGGCGTAGAGCTCGGTGAAAGAGCCAGGAGCAGCCGGAAAGCCTCGGGCAGCTCCTCCGTAGCTTCCGCAGGGTTGTATTTCTCTCTGCAGTCGTTCACACTGGTTTGTTATTTAGGGTTGCTGATGAGGGATGCGGGTGGACGAGGGGTTAGTTACTGTCAGCCGACTGTGCGGGGCACAGCGGCGTCTTACTATGAGCGTGCTTGGCAGGCCTCGGTGTTTGCTGCTTTGCTTTTTTCTTTTTTTCTTTTGAAGAGCATTGTGTCTTGGGGTTTTTTGTTTGGGAGGAGAAGACCAAGAATTGTAATTCTTTTTGAAGCCGGTATTATATCTACATCCATGTGTATGTGCCACCGCTCCTTTATCTCACATGAGAATAATGATGTCTAGTTTTACAGAACTTGAATAATTCATCAGCGTTAACACTTTGCACCCGCCATACAACGGCCCTCTCTGTAAAACAGAAACAAACCCAGAAAAATGTTAACGAACAATTATATCTCTCGGGTCGCTGGACAATTTTAGGAAGACGTTTCTAAAGGCTGTGGGCTTTTGATAGGCAGGGGTTGCCAGCGGCAGCTCCAGCATGGGGGACTGGTGGGGCAGAGCCGGCACCGCAGCGGGGCTGCACCTCCGTCCTTTGGGCAGGATCAGCCCCTCCGTCGTCGGCACGGGGCGAGATGCCTGTGCCGGGCTCGCCGCTTTTTGACCATCAGTGAATTTTTCGGCATTTGTGGAGCCGCTGAGCGATCTCCACTGTCCCTCACCTGAGCAGAAAGCAGATACAGGACCGATAACCAGCGGAAGGGTGCTCCGGCCAGTCGCGCTCGGCACCGGACCGCGGGATTTGTGTTTGATTTCTGCTCTGCCAGATAACTCTTCAAAACGTGCTCGTGTTTTATTTCGAACAAACAATGCATTGCTTAGGCTCAGCTACGTTTTCTCTTTCCAGAGAGGAAAATAGGCACCTCTTCCCCTGCAAATATGTGTATTGTGCAGGAAGGAATCAAAACACCATTTAATCCTGAAGATTAAAACCTCATGTTGTCGGGGGATTCTTACGTGGAGCACTTATTTTCTGAGCGCTTATTTTCTTTTTCTTTTCTGATGGATACAGCTGCCTGTTTTTCTTGTCACCAGCCAGACCCCTTCATACTGATCCCAGGGCTATTACTCCATCACGTCGCCACTCTGCAGAAAGAAGGTATTAAGCAAAATAGCATTCTCAGAAGCAGGAATTGCTATTGTTAGCAAAACAATACCTGCAAAATAATTTCCTCCCAACCGAAGTCTCATTTCTCCCAACAGCCAGATGGGAGGGACAGTTTATTAACTGGTGGTCGTGCTGGCTGCTGCTTCTGACCCCAAAGTGACGCCTCCTTCTTGAGGCTGGTGGCTTAGCTGATTTGGGGAGGTAAGGGAGCTCCATCCTGAGTTGCTCTCATAGATGGGCAAGATGCTCTGATGTAGGACGTTTTTTCCCCAGTGTTGGCACTTTAGAGGCAACTTTGCCTGAAACAAGTCCCAAAGTACCAGTTTGCATCCACTAGCAACCCTAAATGTTCCTGTGCATCGAAATTAGGCAAGAAAAAAGGAAAGATGGGGGCGGGAAATGTGGGTTTGTTGGGGAATATTCTTCTGACCGCAAAAGAAAAGGACGCCGTGCCTTGCAGTGAATAAGCCCAGGTTCCTGGGGTGGCAGAGCGCCAGGCCTGGAGATTCACTGCTCATTTTTTTGACAACGACAATTGGCTTCTTGAGCTAATGAGGGGTTTCGTAAGCAACCATGAATAATAGCGCTTAGGGACTCTTGGCAAAAACCGGTGTTTTGAATCGCGCAGCCACCGTGTCGTTAAAATCAAAGAGGAGACTCCTTGCACAGCAGTTTCCTCCCCGATCCGTTTCCTGGGCAGACAGGCTGGTACCGCCGCGGCTGACAAGGCGGGGAGATGGAACGGCTGCAGGAGTAACAGCCAGGTGCCTATAGGGTCTGCCTGCGATGGTTTTAGGCCGTTTGGTTGCGGGCGTCTCCGTGGAGTCCCTGGAGGAAGCAACGATCCGGTTCTGCAGAGGCAGTCGGAGCTATCGGAATACGATGGCCGCATTAGGAGACATGGAGAGACCTTTCGACTCCATTGACGGGAAGGGGAGGGATATCAATTCTATCTCTTTGAATTAATGAACTATAGTCTGAAACTTGCAGCCTGGTTAAAAACATTATAGATTTCACCCGCTTGCCGCTCTAAGAGGATTTCTGTTACCCCCCCGCACACTCTCTGCAGGCTGCTGGGCTTGCTGTAGCCCTGCTCTTCTCTGCAGCCTGCGCGCATCGGGAGGAGCATCCCTTCCTCTGCTCGGCAGAGCTGGGCGGCTGGGTTTCGTGCATGCTGCTGCACGAAGGGGCAGGCTCGGAAGTCCCTGGAGCTTCGCCGAGAGGTGCAAGCCAAGGAAGGCGTCTTCCTCTGAAAGCGCTCCTTGCCCCCGTGTCCTGGAGCGCCTCAGGCCACCCCGGCACGGCACAGTCTGCCGGGCTGCCACACCATCTGCACGGCACAGCGCAGTGCCACGAGCCGCCAACCTGTCCCTGCGGCGCAGCCGGCTCCTAAAAACTCAGCTATACCTTAAAATCACAGATTTGCCATTCGCTGTGAGTTGTTAAGCCGTGCGATGCCCTGGCAGGCTCGGATTCAAGCCAGACTTGCTGCTCGCCTTGGAAGGCGGCAAGCAGAGAGGCGTTCCTAAAACGAGGGCTGGTCACACGAACTGGACGGAGGGCCCAGCCTCCCGCTGAAGCGTTAGGCATTGCCAGCTGTAACGTGGCCTTCACTCCGCAGCATCTTCCGAAGCGCGAGGCCGCATCGGCTCTCTGATTTTAATTTTATTCATAGGGCCGCTATTACTCCATCTGGATCACGCGGGATGAATACTAATGGCCCTCTGGATTGTTTTAAGCGCAGATCTGAACCAGATACTCGCTTTCATTTTGTCAGGAGCTGTCGCTTCGCACAGGGATTTGTGGAGTTTTCCTTCTGATGGATCCCACCCGGCTCCGGCGCCAGACCCTGGTGTGTGTGTGCGTGTGAGGGCAGAGCAAACCCGCAAATGCCAGGGAAGGGGAGACATGGGAAAACCTCCTCTCTAGAGCGGTAATTATTAACTCCGACGTGTAATTACGCAGGAAGGAAGGCTCTGCCCCTGGAGGAGGGTGGCTGAGGCTACAGTGCTTAGCTGGGGTCAGTGGACCCTGCCCGCACCGCAGGCTTGTCGCTCTGCTCCAGCCCCTTTGCAGCGACGCTACGGCTCTTCCTTTGCCTGTGCCACCCATCTGAACCGCGAGCTCTGCCGGGCAGGGACCCCCCTCTTGCGCCGCATGGCTCCGGGGGGACCTTAGGCCAGCGGCTCTTGGTACTCCTGTAACGCTAATAGCGATTAGCAGCGATAAATCGCATTTCACGTAGGCTTCCCCTCTTACTCTCCTGTCTCTGTTTCCTCTGAAGGTCGACCTCTGCCTGCCGTAATCGCTCTGGCCACCCTAGCTGCGGACGCGCCAGGGAACATCTTGACCTTCCCGCAAGGTCCCTGCTCTCCTCCTGGGGCGCACGAGCTCCCCTGCTCCTTCGGTAATTGCGCTGCGCGAGAGGATGCCCCCGGGTCTGCTCCGAGGGCGCTCCAGCCTTCGCGCTGCATCCGAGGTGGGAATTATTCCATCTAGCAAAGAGGATTAATGTTTCATAACAAAAGGTAATTTATTCCGTTGTATGCAAAAAAGGTAGCGGTAATGGCACGTACAAAGCTTGCTTTATTTTTGGCTATTGTATTATAAGTTTAAATCCTGTGGAAACATCACTAACTCCGTTGTGCACCTTTGGGGAGAACTTGACCAGCCCCAGCCCGAACTGGATTGCCTTAATTAAACGCACTTGACTTTGACAGAAGAGGAACGTGGTAGGCTTTCAGGCGGATGCAGAGTCCCCTCCTGAGCAGACGGCGAAGTGCTAATCTTCCCAGGGAGCGCCGTGATCTCCTTCCAGGCCCCTAGAGGAGATCCTCGAGGTGAGCCGTGGGGATCGTCCTCTTTTGGCAGCCCCATTAACCAGCAGCTGGTGGGCACATCCCGGCACCCGCCTTGATTGGCTCCAGCATCCGTGTGGACGCAAGGCTTGATCCCAAGGAGGGACCCTGACCCACAGGACAGCCGAGTCCAGACCTGTCCACGTGTCTACTGAGGGAATAGCAGTCATATTGCTGAAACCACGATGGACTCGGTAAGCAAGCAGGGGCAAGTTTAGGAAAGTGTAGGAAAAGCTAAGGTTGTCTAGTAGATGAAATTATGGGGAAAAAGCAGGCAGACCTTTGGGTACCCGAGATCACCTTGCGCTTAAAAGCTTGCCCTCTCTGTTCCAACCGCATCAATGGTCCTGGTAAGAGATATTATCTCCCCCTGCTCATGGTGCCTCGCTGTCATAGCTAACGCTGCTACGCAGCTCACGTGATTTCTCCAGCCTGGTCTTATTGAGGTTATTGGATGTTATCAGATCAATCCAGGCCGGTTACTGTCAGTATAAGCCTTACTCCTGGTGGTAATATGGAAAGAAGTACAGGAGGCAACTTGATTTTCCAGACCTCCACTTACTCATGTGTTGGTTTTTGGAGAATCCTTCTGTTCTTTGATGTGTGAACCGGCCACTCTTAGCCTGGAAGGTACTGAAAGGCAGTAGGCACACGAGCTCGCCTGTCACTTCTGAGTCGCTCGCTTGACAGTAATCATCACTCAAAAGGAAGAAAAAAAAAAAAAAATCTTTTATTTCATGTGTGTGAGTCACTGCTCAAGTTCAGTGGCAGCTCATGCACGATGGTTTCTACGGGTGCGGTACGTCGAGAGGGGAAGGAAGGCTATGCAGAGCCTTGCAAAGCCAGAGGCACAAAGGTAGCGAACAGGCGTTGCATCGGTTCCTGCCGCAGAAGGAGCCCTTGTTTTGGGAGGTCTGCCTGTTCCCCGTGCTTTCACCTCTTTGCTCCATTTGCCTGTGGTTTGCCTTTAGTAAGCGATAATGATAATAACAGCAATCAAGAATGTCCTTGCCTACAGGACTTCTTCTTCCTCACTGCTGTGCTGTGGCTCTGAAACTGCCTCCTCTCGCACGCGCCAGTCTCCCCTACGCGTCCCGGTTCCAAGGTCAGCTGCGCCACTGGCTGCTTCATGGCCCTGAAAACGCACCTCAGCTGGGTCTCGTGTCCGTATCCATCACCTTCTTAGGACAGATGCTCATCCTCCTTCCATACCTGGCCCAGAGCTCCAAATGTTCCCTACGAGCTCTTCGTGGGATTTGTTTTAGCTCAGTGCCTATAGCCCACATCTAACAGAAAGCGACCGGGTGGTTGGCTCTGAAGAAACACATTTGTTTGTGTCGGTTGAGTGTCTTTTGTTTTTGGTTTTTTTTTTTTTAATCTAGACCAAAACGAACACAGAGAAAACCCGTCCCCCGTCCCTGCGCAGAGGCTCTGCAGGTCCGAATTCCTGTTGCCGACTCTTCTGCGTCGCGCTGACGGCATCGCATGCCTCTCCAGCATCTCGGGAGGTATTTATACCATTTTTTGTGTGGTGTGAACTCTTGAAATAAGCAAGCCAGTAAGTGCTTTTACCTTCTGGGGGAGACTGTAAAAGCCTCAGTATCTGCATTGATCCAGCCCTGGGGATTTGCATTAATTACTCCCTCCTCCGGTGACTTTCAGCTCCCGATTCAATTGCTAGCGAAGACACCTGTGGCACACACAACCTTGACATCATAACCTCTGGCTGCGCTGTGCGCCCGTATCGTCTGCCGCTGCGTGCGCTCCGCAGCGATGGAGGGGAGTCCGCCGCGGGAAAGGTTTGGAGCCGGGGGGGATAACGCCCCGTCCCAGCTGCCGTGGAAATGCCGGTGCCGAAGACGAATGCGGCCGAGGGCGGCCTCGCTCCGCGGAGGTCGGGATGTACCCCAGCGGAGAAGGGACTGGTGACGGGTTCTTCTCCAAGGCAGGTGGCACTGGCCAAATGCTGCGGCTTGTGAGCGGGCACAGCGGAGGACGGGGTCGCTCGGCGGGTACTGGCCATCTCTGGTGCTGTCTCAAGCCAGTTGTCTTCGTTTTATCCCAGAGCATCTCCTAGTCTCTCCTCCACTCTCTTACCCTCTGACTGGTTTTCTCTCTGCTCGTCTGGAGAAGCTGTCTTGGCCATCCTGTGCTGAACGTGCGTTACTCTGCAGGCGAAACTCAGCCCACCAGGAAAGGAGACGTTAGGGTCTTGCGAAAGCGTTTCTAAGCGAGACAGCAATTACTCCAGAGAGCTGTCATGTCACCTGCGCTGGACAGTGAGGAAAGAGCAGGTCGATAATCTAAACTAGAGTAAGAGACACAAGATATTACTCCTCCCAGAAAATAAGGCTTAAAAAAAATAAATCACTGCACCATATTGCTCGCTGTTGTTTTTGCCAAAGTCAAAAATAGAGGTGAAAGGAATTTTATCCCCCCCCGTTCTGTTTTCACACACAAAAAAATTTCCCCTGGGCTAAAGCCCCATCTGGCAAAGTTGTGTTTAAAGGGAATTTCTAAGAAAGGATTTATGAGGGAAACCTTGAAAGTCCCTTTGCTCGAGGAACGCGAGGGCTCCTTCCTTGCCGTCTCCCAGCCTGCGGCTCCCCGGGGAGCCCTGGTCCTTCCCCCTGCGCGAGCAGGAGCTCCAGCTGGTGCTGAAGGCCACACTGCGGAAAAGCCGTTAAAAATCCATATAAAAATGTAGTCTGGCATTAACCAGACTGAATCTTGGTTTTTGCAGAACCACTCAAGAAACAAGAGTGATGTTATGCGACCGCCCAGCGCAACTAAACACACCATTTTGGGGCTGATGATGGCTTGGAAAGGGTCTGCAGAGCCAGCAGCGATGGCAAGGGGCTAACTGGTGGAGGACGCCGTGCCCTGCGTGCGGCTGCTCCGGCACCGAGACGGAGAACTCGGGAAACCAGTTCTGGGCTGGAAGGTACCACTTTATCAGAGAACTTTTGCTCTGGTCTGCAGACCGCAAGCAAAAAAGCAAAAGCTTGGGAAGTTGGGAATATTTGTGCACCGTTCTCTGATTTTTATGGGCTTTTTGGTTAGCTGTCTGATGTCCCTCTCTCGTCTTGTCCATCCGCAGAGCTTTCCTGGCCTCCTCCTCCCCTGGCTGGTGGCCCCGGGGGCAGAGCCCGTGATGCCTCCTCGCAGGTGGCTGCAGCTGCCCCGCGGCTGGCCC
>NW_008824763.1:304634-320725 GCF_000699105.1 Pygoscelis adeliae | reverse complement strand
CCAGGTAAGCCGAGAGGGGCTGCTACACCTTGTTGTCGTGGGTTTTGTGCACGGGCTACGTCCCTTGACCTTGTTGTGCCGGTTGTCCCGCTATCCTACCGCCAGTCCTCGCCTCCCTCCCTTTCTTCACCCTTGCTAACAGGGGCACAGGCTGCGGCTTTCGCCTGCTCATCCGCCCCCAGGTTCGCATCCCGGCTGCACTTGCTGAGCCTGGTCTGCCCTCCTGGAGTTGGGCGACTAGTGCCACCGCCGCCAGCGATGAGTTCGTAGCAGCCTTCGACGCTGCGGGTTGTTTCTTGTGTTTCAAAGCCCTGCCTCTTTCTGCTGAGCTCTCTGGAAGCAGCCGCTCGTCTATCTCAGTGAAGGGTTTTGTCGGGAATGCGGCTATTTGCCTTTCCGTTGTTTGTGCAGCTCGCTGGGAGCCTGGAGGAAGGGCCCTCTGTTGGGACGCGGCTTTTATTGCTGCTTTGCTGGCCGTGGCATCAAAGAGAATAGCAGATAAATTGTGGCTGGAGGCAATTAAGGGTAGCGTGCCTCTGGGATTTGTACCAGATCCAGGACTCTGCCATACAGTCATTAACAGCCTAGAAAAGCAATAAGCTGTGAAAGAACAAAATTTGCAGATGACACACGGCTGCGTAGAATAGGCGCGTTTAAAGAAGGTAGAGAAATTTTAAGGACATCTACCGAAGCCTGGTGAACAAGCTCCTGGCTTGGAGATGACATTCGGTTTGCCCGAAATGATGAACGGGGATTGCAATTATCTGAGCTATCTGCACGCTTTTCTGTGTTCTGAGTTAACCCCGTCAGCTCAGGAAGCATATATACATTTATGTTAGAGAAAACACCTGCACCTATAACCCAAAAAGCCAAGAAATACAGTATTCTCTAAAGCACACGGCAGGGAATAAAACCCAACCCTGGAAATACGACGTTTTCATGCAGTGGCTTATTCTCACCCAGAAATCTGTGTTGAGTTCTGACTGAGAGAAAGGTGCGGGAGAAATAAAAAACAATAGTAATACCTTCCTGAATAGAATCTAATGGCTCTGTGAAGTTCCCTGCAACAAGTTATTACTGATTTCAAAGTACTTGGCAGAATTCGTAGAAAAACAGATGAGAAGATACCTCCTTGGGCTCACAGTTCAGTCTGCTGTGCTCGCCAGCACCTTTGGCATAAAGGCTTTTGTGGGTTTTTTTTCCGCCCGGTATTGAGAGTCTCTGCTTAAGATAAATTGCGTAAAGAATATGAACCTTTGCTCATCAGGCTAAAATGCTAACCTCGTGCTTACGGGACTGCAGGAGACGTTTCCCTGATCTCATAAATCTCCATTTCAAGACTTCGTGCGTTGTGCTGCTAGAGCAGCTGGCAGTGGCGGTTGTCGCAGCCGGGACGCCGGAACGGGCGGGCGGCTCGTGATTGAGCGTCGCGGGCTGGAGAGCGGCTGCGGTGGGGGGGGGGTGTTGAGCTGGGGCGTGGGCTGTTCTGAGCCGGCCTTGGCTTCCTCGACGCGTGCTTTCCTCTAATGTGAGGAAATGTAATGTGATTGAGCTGATGTGCTCAATAGGGCAGGTGAGAAAATGCTCCAGAGGCTGTCGGATAATGCGGGAATTCCAGGACATCTTCTGGTACAAGCCTCCTCTTAGGGCCGGGTTAGTTCTTTGCTCTGGTCTTGGTTCAGCAAGTTACAAAGCCTAGCCCTGGGTCATCGCGTTTTGCCTGACTGCAGACTTTGCAGCCCGGAATCTCAATTCTGGTGTAGAGAAATGGGAAGAGAAGGCTAAAAAGGAGACCGGCAAACTAGAGAATTGCAACAGGTGAACAAAGTCTCGGTCTGCCTGCCTTGAGCTCCAATTCCCTTGACGCTCCCAACCTGTGACCTTGCCCCTTCCTCCCTCCCCGAGCAGCCGTGCCCCCAATTAAACCTCCAGCACGGTGTCCCCGCAGTGTGCCACGGGGATGAGTTTCCAGCTGGCAAGATTCATGGCGCTGCTGCTCCCCCGATAACTAATAATTCCAGAGCAACATTCGGCATTGCAATTTATTCCGGTTGTAAAACACAGGGAAGGTAAATCACGGAGAGTATAATCATTTCTTTTCTTTCTTCTAAATCAAGCCACAGCTAAAAATTTGTCCTCTGCCTTCCCAGACGGTCTGTTTCATCTTGGGGGGAAGTTGGGTGACTTGCTCTAGGGACACGCAGCGAGCCGGCAGTAGAGCCGAGGGTGACGCTTCGAAGAGAGCCTCGCGCTTAGCCGTTTTGCAGTCGAGCGCAGCGCAGACGCTGCTCCAAGCACGGGGCTGGGGGTCGAAACTGCATGTAGTGAAATTACAGCTCTGAAAACGATTCCCTTTCTGGTGCGGGCAAGTCTCCCTGCCCCTGTCACCGTCTGTGCTGCAAAGATAATTGCTGAGACGTTGCTCACGGGACAGGACAGGATTAGTATGTCGAAAAGCACTCTCTGTTGGATTAGCTTTCCTCCCCTTCGAACCGACGACAAAGCTTGCCTTGCCCTCCGCAGAGGCAGTCACGCTGCCGCAGTGGTTTTGAAAAGCGTGCCCTCGCTGCTTGCACAGCGCTTGGCCGACGTTCAGCGCGATCCGGGAGCCTGCATCTTTGCCGCTGGCGTTCATGTCTTCTCCCTCGCCTCCCGCTCCTCTCTTTTGTAGGAAAAAAAGTCTTTCTGTTAGATAGAGCCCTTTCCTGCGCCCGTCTGTACTGGTTAGGGACATTTAAAAAGAAATAAAATGCAAGTTGCTCCTTGCGAGTGTCCAGCTGATCTCTCGAAACAGCTCCTTGAATTCCCAAGACTGTGGGATTCAGCAGTGAAAGCATCCGCGTCTCTTATTAAACGAATGTGGATTTACTAGAGACAAAGACGTAAAGACCTTACGTGGGATTTTTCAAAGGCCGAGTCAGCCAGCGATTGGGAAAGCCATCGCACAAACGTCCCTCGTTCTTCTGCACGGCCCAGCGTGCCATGGCCGAGGTCTGGCCCCTCACCGAGGCACTGGCAAAGCCAGGAAAGACCACCCGCTTTTTAGTGGCAACACCTGGTCATCCCCTTCTGGTTGGAGATGTCCCTTGGGGGTCACAGCTTCCTCCCAGGACGGGGCCCCGAGCCCAGCGCGGTGGGAGGAGGTCTGGGAAGGTCCAGCCCGGCCGAGCAGGGCTGCTCTGGAGCCTGGCGGCTCAGCCCTGCTGATGAAATCCTCCGGCAGGAGACGGTAATGAATGGTAATTCTCCGAGCCCAGCCATTGCTCTATTTTTTTCCCCTTAACAACTGAACTGATTAGCGTGAAACTTTGACTTGATTAGTGATTATTGTCTCGGTATGGCGATCGCTCGCAGCCCTTTCATTTTCTTGGTTTGTTTTTAAAAAACACATTGGCAGGCACTTCATCCCCTGATTTAATGCTCAGGCTCTCTGCTCCATATTCATTTCTCTCTCCATTCTTTCCCCCCCTCGTGCTTAAAAGAATCAAACTGTTGTTTTATTTTTGTTTACGTGTACGAAGCGGGGACTTGTGAGGTGTCTGTTCCCCTCGAGCCGTATCACCGGAGGGAAAACGGGTGGGCTCCGTCACGCAGGGGATGGGGACAAAGCTGCAGCAGGCCCTAATTACAGAATAACATGCAAGAGCAGCTCCATATTTCTTTCTCCTGGGTTCCAGCTCAGTGAACTCCTTTACTCCTCGAGCTCCAACGCATCAGCAGCTTATTCAGCATTCTTTCTGTTAATTATTGGCACTAGAACAATTTCTGGAAATCCTGGATGAGCTCAGAGCTGTTACTATTTCACAATTTATTGCCGCCTTTCGTCCTCCAAGGGCTCCAGCCCAGGTCAGGTCTCGTGGCGGTTGCTTCGTAGGCAAAAAACGCGAGACGGCCCCGATCCACAGCGTCCCCGGGCTGGGACGAGGTAGGAGCCAGCCCGGACGGCGAGAGCAAGCAGCGAGGTAAGGGCAGACCGAAATGCTAAACGCTTGCACCCGTGTGCGAGTCGGATGCGATGACGGTCATTGCAGCTGCCCGTCGCATCCCGCGTAGGCGGACATCCCGGGACAGGGACCGAGGACTCTGCAAGCCTCCGAGTGATCCCTTTCCCGGAGAGCCCCTGGGCAGGGGAGCTGGGGTCTGCTGGACGCCCGGCCCGCGCCTGACGCTGCTGGTCCTCTTCCTCTGCTAAATGAGCCCTCGGTCCCCGGTGGTACTGGGTCTGACACTAAATCACCCTCCCACCTTGCAAACACTGGGCAAAATATTTCTAGCGGGGACCGGCTAGATCCCCCAGCTCCTTCTGGGAATGCAGCTCACGTGCTGCATATTTCAATAACAATGACTTATTAAATAATAACTGACATTTACCTAACTCCTCCTTGTCCTCAGAGCCCCCAAGACTTGGCAAACTTTAATTAATAGTTGTTTTAATAGTTAAATAACCTTTATAACTGCATTTCATTTATTCCGGGCCCCTCAGAAATAAAGTCATAATGATCTGAGTCAAGCGATAAAACACAACATCTGGTTTAATGTTGGCGGGTTATTTAATGAACTGAGGAACCTGGCAGAAGAACGATATATTTATTTCTTTTTCTTCTTGTAAGAAGAATACGTTTCGGGGAGAAATACCGCTTGGGTGCTCATGGTTCGCCTCCTGCTTTTGGCTCGATCTTTTCCGGCTGCGGGTTCAGCCTCGGGGACCCCGTGCGGTCGTCCCCCGAGGGAATCGGGTGCCGGGGAGCCCCGCTGTATCAGCCACGGACACGGTGGTGGAAGCGCCGTTGGTTTATCTCCGGGTGCAATCTTTGCCATCTGTTTTTATATCGCCCTCAGCACAAGAGGAGTAGTTCCCGTATAGCGCACGCTTCACAGACTGCAGAGTTCCTGCGTCCGCAGAATTTATGATAAGGCAGACAATTGCCTTGGCGCATCCTTCACGCGAGCCGGGTCCAGGACCAGCGGTGCCGCCTCCAGATGTTCCTGTCCCTTCGGGAGGCGGCCGACCAGCCCCTCGC
Source organism: Pygoscelis adeliae (assembly GCF_000699105.1). Taxonomy (NCBI): domain Eukaryota; kingdom Metazoa; phylum Chordata; class Aves; order Sphenisciformes; family Spheniscidae; genus Pygoscelis; species Pygoscelis adeliae. The sequence goes on along the minus strand of NW_008824763.1, from coordinate 315,704 downwards.
ACCCGCCTGAGCCCGAGATGCGGCTCCCACCTCCTCCCGCCTGGCTCGGAGCAAGCCCCGTCCCCGGGTTGCCAGCTCACCCCGGCTCGCTTCAGCCCAGCGTTACCTGCTCTCCCTCGAACTTCTGACTTGGGTTGCCTCGTCTTTCGCAGCAGCCTATTAAGAGTTTCCTGGCTAATGTTGCTTAACGCGGCTCCCGCGCCGTGGTTCCCAGAGCACCGTCTGCACAACAAAATTAGCTTCCTCGGGCATATTTTGGGTACTCGAGCTCCCCCCGCAATGTTACCTATTAATTGCGCTGAGAATATATTCCAGAAATTGACTTAGGCCCTTGAGCTATATTCGTGTTTATTTCCATAGCTCTTTGATACAATATTTGTCTTTGCCTGAGATAGTTTGCCAAAAGGAAAGGGAGGAGGAGGAGGAGGAGAAGCATATGAGGGATTTGGATTACCTCACATCTGCCTTTCTTTAAGCAGCCCATATGGGAAAACATATTCTTCTGCGCAGAATTTGTTAAAGGTTTTGTAAAACGCACTGCATACACATTTAGCGCAGAACCTAGCAATATTTATGTTTAAAATGGGTCCAAACAGATCCATTTGGAGAGCTTTTGGAAGACGTAGGGTGGCAGCGCACATTGCGAACGTAACAGTCTCGTTAGCTCGCTCAGCTTGTGGGATCCGCTCGCGCCGTAGGTTTCATGGGCGGAGAGGAAGCTATCCAGCCTGTTAAGTGTAAAAATCATAACGTATGCACTGTTGCGAGCATATTTCATCCGTGAAGCTCAGAAAAGGCGACGTTATCCATGGTCCCCTCTAAGATAGAGTAGCTGAGTAAATGGGAATGGACATCAGCGGATACTTCATCTGTTTCCTTTGTGTTGGTGTAAATCACGAGAGGCAGCTTGCAAACCTCTCGTTCCCGTCGGAGCGCAGTTACTCACACGGACGGTCCCATCGACTTCCTTGCAATAACTCACGGAAGTCACGATTCATGGGCTGGCCCGAACAGATCGAGCCCGTGGGGGGCGAGCGGGAGCCGGGAGCGGGCGATGGATCCAGCCCCTCTTGCGTTGCCCAGAGCGGCTGGTGCAAGCCTGGAGCAGCTCCTGCGGGGCTGGCAGGGACGTGAAGCCGGTGGAAAGGAGAGCGGGGGCTGATCCCACCGCTCGGCCGCAGAAAGAGTGGAGTCGTGGACATCTGTGCCGCAATTTCAGTGGGGCTGTTGGTCCAGCTATAGGTTTATTTTACAGGAACGTGATTTAAAACCATGTTAATTCTCTTCCCCCGCCCCCTGCGCGTCGCGTTAAAGGTGCAGCCCCAGCACCTAAGCAAGGCTGGATGGATGCTGAGCTCCTGCAGGTAGCAGGTAAAAACGCAGGCTGACGCGCGCTAATCACATCCCATTAGCTGGTTTCAGACTTCGCTGGGTTTTGTTTGGTCTGCTTTATCTGAATCTTTATTAGATAAGCTTGAATTGGCAACAGGGTGCATGATGCAATAGCCTACGTGATCTCCATCTGAAAAGGCAGGAGGGCAGCTCCCCAGCCCCGCAGCCATCCTTCTGAGCGCGCGCAGCCAGCCCTGCCTGCCTGCCGGCAGATGATTTTATTTAACCTTGGCAATCTTCCGCTATATACTTAAGTAAACAAAGATCGAGCTACTCACAACCTTAATTAGGCTACACATAAATAAGAGATTACTGGATTAGCCAGGAGTATACGTGGGAGGGTAGCAATAACAACACAAAAAAGCCGCTACCGGTGTTTTCCTTGCAGCGTAACCCCGCGGATCGTCCCTCTCCCCTGCCCCTTCCCACCCCACACGTCTCTCTTGCTCACTTGCAGAACTGGGGGAACGGCCTGAGCGCTGTAGAGCAACGGGAGGATGGATTGCGTAGGGAAGGGGTGGTGGCCAGTCCTGCGGCCGCGTCGGGAGGAGAGGGTAGGTGAAAGCACCGCGCTGGTCCCTCGGGATCTGCCACGTGTCCCGCTCCGCTGTGGCTCGTTGACTTGAAGTTCAGCCGTGGCGACGTCTACGGCAAGTCTCGCGAAAGGCAGGACGTTTTGCTGCTAGCGCCCAAGGAGACCCTTTGGGTCTCGTGGAAAGATCTCGTTTGCCTCCACCAGACCCCGCGGGGCCTCGTCGTGCAGCGTCCTGGAAAGCGCAGCAGCTCTCTGGCAGATGCCATTTCTGCCGCGGGTCTTGATTTGCCGAGGCGGCAGCGATTTGGAGACGTCGGCTCCTTTGGGCAGAGCGTTGGCCGTTGGGGAGGAGGAAGGAAGGGAGCCCAGAGCTTCCCCCGCGGCATCGACAGCGGGCAGAATTGATCGTGTCCGCAGGTGTGTTACTCGCCGGCACCTTCTGTCGTTAAATGATGGAGCGCTTCAGCCCCGTCAAAAATAACTCCCTGGCTGCGGTAGTTCATCCTGGATCAGCAGCCCGTGTGGTCTCTATCTATCAACGCGTGTCCTATCTTAATGATGTGATAGCTGTGAAAAGTTGAGCTATTTACGCAAGGTCACTTTATTAGTAGGGAAATCGCTCTTATGATAAATGAGCGCTCCGCAGCCTGTCACGGGCGCTCTCCCGTCCTGCTCAGCCCTGCTGCCACTCGGCTCTGCAGCCTTAGCAAAAAAAATACGCCTTCGGTGAGAAAACACGGCAGAAAAATTTCTGCTTTCTCCTTTCCTTGGCGCAGCACGGGATGGAGGGAGGGAGGGAGGGGAACACCCCGGCTCTCTACCGAGCAGAGGTGACTGCTTCTCTGGACTGCCTCGTTTCCCACTTGCGGCAGCGCACGGTAACTGGGCTACATTACCAAAAGGCATAACATATCACAAGAAGATATTTTTTCAGCCAATGTGCTGACACAGCACCATCTTTGTTTCCTAACCGGGAGTGATGTATGAATTATCTCAACCTAAAGCCTGAAATATACATTATAGGCCGTATCTTTCTGTGGTTTATTTGGGCTGTAAAGTGATACCCTATTATTTCCCCCTCCTGGGCATCCTTTAATGAATCTAGATTTGAAAGTGAAATATTTATTATATTTCGGGAGCTTAACCGTGGAAGGAGAGGAGGAGGAATATGCAGATTTGCAAGAAAGCATTAAAAAAAAAAGCTCTGCTCTCTATTAACAAAAAGCGTGCAAGTCTGCATCTGTCGAGGCGCTGAAGGGCTGCCCCTGAAAGGGATTTAATGGGGATGTGGGGAGCGGGACTCTCCCTGGGAAACTACCCACTTCTCCCTCCTCTCGCGCTCTGTTTGTACGCCAGCCCCAGCCCAGGGTGGCTTTCGGTGTGGGATGCATAAGCCCTAACAAAAGGGTAAGGCTTCCCCGAAAGCCGGGGAAGGCAGGAGCCCGGCACGCCTTGCCCGGCGGATGCGGCGGCGGCAGCTGCTGCCCTGCACGCCTCCCATAGATTCTCCTGGAGGTGAAGCGGCATCTTCCCCTGCTTCAACGCGTCCCGAGGCACCGCAGAGAACGTGCTAAGGAATCGGGAGGTGGAGGTGCGTCTAATGGTTTTCAGTTGTCTTCCGTCTGGTCAACGCGGTGGTTTGGAAAAACGCAGGAGAGGATATTTTCCCTGCAAACAAACCGGTCATTTGTAAACAAATAGACAAACCCGGGTTAATCCACATAGTTAAATGCTAGCAAAAGCTGTCAGCAGCTCCTCCCTAACAGAACTCTGAGTTTCAAAACCACAGCGGAGAAAAAGGTCTGCAGCTGCAGTTGTATCAAGATGAGCTCTGGCTTCATTAGAATGAACGCCATTTGTTTAAAAATAGAAGTATTCTGCCATCTTCCAGCAGCAGAAATGAAGCAAGCTATTAAAGGCTTATGATTCTGTGACTTCAGACCTATTGTAGTCTTAATATTTCATGGTGCATTGACACAGAGTACATAATATGCTGAACAGCACTGTTGGCTTCAGCTGTTGCAAACAGTATGGTGCAGAAATAATTGAACTAAAAAGAAATTACAGCTATTCAGGGAGGTGGCAACTCTGCTTTGTAGATGTGAGGATGCAGGTGCCGAGTCAAACGTGCGCTTTAAAAAAAAAAATCACTGTTTTTGATGCTGGAAAGATTTTTGGTGGATTCTCCTTTTGCTGGCACTGCTACACCCATGGGGGGAGATCCGGTTTGTCAGCATTACATGAAGGCAAAGAGGACGGAAAACGAGGCCCTGTCTGTACGGGGAATTGCGCGCGGTTCAGGCAGGCTGGTGCGAGTCTCTCTTCGTGCTTTTAAGTCTGGGATGTATCATCCAGTTACCGCAGCTTAACAAGTCGCTGTTTGTCAGCTGTGCTGTAACTAACAGTGGGCGTCCTCGTAACCTGGTGTAGAGACGGCATAAAACATAGTAGCTTACACCTTTCATCTCGCCTTATTTCAGTTCTTTTAGCTCCGACTAGTTCCTAATCATTAAAGAAAACCCGAACGAGGCTAGTTTCTGGCAAAATAGCTGTCTGTACAGTCATCTTGCGTCTTCGCTGAGTCGTATTTTACGTCAAGCTGGCTAAGCGTGTGCAGGCGATTCCTTGGCTATTGCACGTCAGCGGGAAAATCCCTCCCGCGGTCCTGCCCGGCCGCTTCGGTGAGACACCGGACCGTGCAGAGGTGTCGGGGGGGGGCCGCTGCGGAGAGGAGGGCCCCCTCAGGTTGCCTAACAAAGGCGGCCCCGGTACGACAGAAGTGAGCAACGATCATCACGACGCGTTGGACGTGTCTACAGTGTTAGGGCCCGGGCTTCGTATCGTTTCCCCCCCTGTCCCTGCACGAGCTAACCTAGCCCTCCATCTACCCGCACAAACAACCTCGGGACGTAAACCTCGACTGCAGCGTTTTCAGGTATTCCCGTCGTATCCGACCATTTCATCACCCCCGTGCCTGACTCCTGCTCCCCAGCCCGACCGTCAGTGCTCTGCCGGCCGGCTCCTCCGCCGTTTTAGCCGTCAGATAGTTTTGCCTGGAGTCGCATCCTTCATCTTAACGGTGCGGCTCGTGGTACCCTTGCACCGGCCCTCCTGCCCCTGGCAGCGTCAGCTGCACCTCCCGCGCGGCTTCCCCGTCTGTCTCTGAAGCAGCCGGTGCCGGCCACCCTTGGAGACAGCGTACTGGATTAGATGGACCTCAGGTGCGAGCCGGTCTGGCGCTCGCTGCGTTCCTCTATTCCTTTGATCGTTTCACGTGAAGCAAAAAATAAGAGAGGAAGAAGAAGGAGTGTTGCAGCGGTATCGAAATGTTTCAGCGCTGCCGGATTGCGGCGTGGCAGGATCGCGTTCCAAAATACATTTTTCACTCGGCATTTGTTAAATGGTGGGTGTCAGCCGGGAAACTCAATGTTTTGATCGTTGGCAAGCGCCTGTTGGAAGGGGAACTTTGTTCACAGCAAATTTTGAAGTGCCTGATTTCCAGCTCGGAACAAAGACACGTTTCAGCGCGGGGGCATTGCTCCTAACGTCCGTCCACGCTAAAACTGTCTGTGCGGAAGGCACAGACCTTTTTACCCCCTCACACCTTGAGGGACGTGAAATCGCATTGAACTTCTCTGGTCCCTAAACGCCCTAATGAGATGCCATTCACCTGTAAGGAAATGCTAGTGCTGGTTATGATAAATCAGTCTTTGTTGGATGAGGTGTGACTATGTGTGTGTGTATATACACACATGTAAATAAAACTAGATATAATAATATATATGTATCGTACGTAATATATAATACACATACTTATGTATATATGAAACGTTTTCCCTGTGAACTTAGCTCATTTAGCAATGAAGGGGGTTACCCGCAGCCCGGATTTGAAGGGATCAGTCTATAACCGCGAAAGACGGAGGTCTTTAGAGCTTCCAGCTTGTCTCAGGGACGGATGAAATACTGATACCGGCAGAGAAGGCCCCCAGCCCTTCCTCCTGGACGGCCGGTGCGGCTCCGGCATGCCACGTCTGGAGGAGGCGTTTGCAGCCGTCGTGGCTATCTGTGTTGTGGTAGCACCCGAGGGTCCCGGTCCAAAAGCACCGACCCTAGAGGATCCTGTGCCAGCCCCGGCGACGTGCATCGGTCTGCGTTCCTCTGCTTCTCCAAAGCAGCATCTGAACTGATGTGTCTGTGAGCGTTTGCGTTTTGATCGAATGGAAATTTTCTGGTTTTCTGAAAAATTTTCAGCTGGCTCTGACCGTTTGCCTCCCCCCAGAGCCACGCGATTTCACAGCAAATCCATCGTCGCAGCAGTCGCTTGGCACCGTCCCCGCTCCGGCTCCTGGCAGCCCTTGTCGTCCCTTCCCTCCGCCTCCGCAAACGCCACGTGTGAGACCGGTCCTCTGCTCTGAGCTGATTTCTTTCCACCTGGGGGGGACTCTCTTCCAGCAGAAGGTGAAACAACAGGAGAAAAACCTGCTCAAAACAAAAGTACTCCAAAGGCTATTTTGAGGAAAAGATGTCCCAAAAGCAGGCACGCTGCTAACGGGATCTGCCTGCAAAAGGTCTTGCAGGCGAGGAAGTGCCGAACCTGACGGCGGTTGTATGGGGTGTAGGATGTGCCTCCCAGGCTCCAGCGGGAAATGACGGTGGAAGTCAACGCGCCCGCTTGTCATTCAGCCAAAGGACTTTCCTGAGCACTTTGTAACCTTGATGGATCTGCCGCGTGGCGATCTGGTGTTGCTATTTTGCAATTAAAAATGGAAAACAAAACGCAACTCCTGTAGAAACCCGATGAAGCTATTACTGAAACGCAGCCACCTGTGGCATCGGCCGCTTGATCTGCATCCAAAACCTCCGCACGGCAATTTTGAAGGAGCAGCAAAGAATTGGGTATTCTCTTTGTGTGGATGACAAAACAAACCCGGAGGCTCGGGAGGTAATTCAACCAGCTGGAACGTGCCGCATATTCAGGGTCAGCGTTAGGGTTTGGGTTTTTTTTTTTAAAAAAAAGGACACTAGGATCATCTGCTGCCGTGGGGACCCCGGCTCTCTATTTCTCGTTTCTGCAGCTTGTATGCAACCCCTTCTAATAGCTGGAGCATCGTTTCAGAACCGGCAGAGAACAAGCAATGGTTCCTGATGGTTAGCTGAGTGAGGATGCTTCTCGTGTGGCCTGATCTCTCCCCCCGGGTGTCTCGGTATTGTCTGGCAGTGGAAAAGACTCTCTGCCACCTGCGAAGGAGGGGGTGCCCCTCCCTCCGCCAGCCGCAGTAACGCCGCTCCCAGAAAATGATCTATTTGCTGCTGTCGAATAGAGAAACTCTGCTTTGTGACTTTGCTACTTGACACGACAGGGGCTCTTAGGAGACGGGAAAATTGAGGACAATGCCTTTTTTTCTTTATTTGCTGGGTAATGATACAGGGAAAGCGTGCAAGGACTCCAGGTAATGTAAGACTCTGAATCTTCTCATGGTCAATCACAGTCCTTAACCTTTCTCTTTTCTGCAGCGAGTGCCCTTGGGACTGCTTGCGTTTTTATTTCAAGGCTTTCTCTCTGAACGCAAACAGGCAGAGGGGGAGATTGTCGTGCAGGCCCGTAACTCCTCCTGAAGCCCCCTCTCGTGTGGCACCGTACGGACAAAGGCAGGTTAGAAAATGGTACCATCCCGGGATCGGGTGGTTTTGAAGTTTGTGTTGTAAAAATCTGCTCGCTCCACTGAAGTGTAATAAGTGAGATTGTTCTGCTTTACACCAGATAACAATCTGGCTTAAAATACATCTGAGAGTTTGGTCACGTATATGTTATCTTCGAGATGTTTGGGCGTTGGTTTGGGTTTTTCCCCCAGAAGAATCCATACCGACCTCCACACGCCGCGGATAAATCGCCGCCAGCATCAGAGCTGGCTGGATGAGAGGCAGCTGGGGCATCCCTCTCTCCATCGCACCGTTCCGCTGCGTGGACCCGTTGGTACCGTCGCAAACGTTGCAGCCCGTGACTAATGCTACAAAGGCAGAGGGCGGGCAGGCTGGGAGCGCGCTGAGGTCCTGTCTCGGACCTGCGACCAGAGGCAATCGCCCCCTCTCTTTTCCCCCGGCTCTGCTCCGCGGACGCTCGCAGCGCCGTATTTATCTCAATGTCATTTTCTTCGAGATGCGAGGTGGAACAAATCCGGAGCAGCTGCTCCATCTCTAAGTGTCCTTTAGGGATCCCTTCAGCAGACACTTTGCAGGATATAATGATGACATTCTAACGAGCGCTAATGCACATGTTGTCATCTTTCTGTATTTACACTTCCCACTGGAGGCATCGTTCTGAGAAGGAAAAGCGCGAGACGGAAACTTTTACGCAGAAACTTTGGCGCCTGAGCCGGGCTCGGCTGGGGAATCCACCGAATTAAGAAAAGCCGTAGGGTAGGGAGATCCCCGGGCTGAGAGGGCGGCGGCTGGCAGCGCAGGGAGAGACGGCCGGGAAAGGACAGCCCGCCGAGCCAAGCCCCACGGTCCGATCACACCGGGCTGTCAGGAAGAAGGGGGGAAGAGAGGATTATTTTGGCGTGCAGAGTGACGGCAGAGCCCGCATCGCTCCGGATCTCACAAGCTTCGGTCTAACGATTTCACTGCAAGCCGGGAGCATTATGTATTCTGGCATACGCTTGCCTTCCCTCCGCTTCACCCCGAAAGACGACGCGTGGAACATATCCGCGGCCTTTGCGGTGGACGCTTATTAGCCACATCATTAAACAAGCCCCGTAACGGCCGCAGCGAGCAACGCTTTCCCCTGTCTGTCACTGGAAAGAGGCTCCTCGAATCGCAAATGCAATCAAATCCTCTTTGTCCATGAGCAGACAACTGCAGTAAGCTCTTTCCCCGGCGGGAATGTTACGTATGTACGTAGTACGGGTGCGTGTGTCTGTATAGAAATAAATAAAAGAGAACCTACCGAACAAAATAAGTGAAATGAAACACTATATATATATATATATATGTATGCTCGGCATTTCATAATGTAAGCAGCTGAAATGGATAAGGTCGCCGCTTTGTCCTCTCCTTACTGATCTCATCAGGGGGAAGATTGTATCAAATAAGTAATATATCAAAAGATTTCTCTCTCCGTCTCTTCGCACGCGCACACACCCCGCCCTCCCTGCTACATCACCCAAATCGGGAGCGAGGATCCAGCCGGTGTGATAAGTAGTAATAAATGGCTCTGCTCGTCTGTGGAAATTTTGCTGGCAAATTTCCGAACCAGATTAAAAAGTAAATTGGGTTTCTTCTGGAGAGTTATTTTCAAGGGTTTTGTCTGCTGATGTTCCCGTGCAAGCTTGCAGCTTTGCCGAGGGGGGAAGAGAACAAAAGGGGAGGATAAAGAATCGAGGCTGCAATTATCCAACTGAACAAGGTTCTCCGGTGGGAGGCACCTAATCAGGAAAGTCTCAAATTTGCTTAAAATACAAGGTGCAGTACAAAATTTATTTATAATCTGCCTCACCTGCTCAGATAAAACTGTTTCTAAAGGCAGGCAATTGCAGGAGACAAGCTGTAAAATGGAACAAATGGCATCAAATCAGGTATTAATAACAGAGGCATGAAATAATAACGCAAGCGGGCCTTTCAGCAGAGCACGATTTCTGTTTTACAGAAAAGGCAGACGGAGCAGCGTGAGACAGAGGAGCATTGCCAACTGGGAGACGTGAGCGGGACAAGGCAGATGGGGATGCAGAAGTTGCGTCGCTCCCTGAGCATCGTGAGGAAGGCGGCAGGGCCCCAGGTACTGGCAGGTGAGTAACGAGGCGAGTGATGAGGCTGCCTTACCCGGAGGCAGGTGAAGTTACTTATGTCCCTGTGGTGTGGGAGTAACCCAGCTCACCAGAGCCGGGTGCGACGTGGTGCTCTCCCAGAGCCTTCTCCTGGGACGCCGGGTGAGTGTCTCGGTCTTTGTTCCTCCTTTAATGCAGCAGAAATGTTATTTTCTTGGTTGTTCGATGTGTGCCTTTAGTCCACGTGCACACAGACCCTAGCACCGTCTGTTGTTGACCTTGCTTAGAAGCTCAAGGAGCGACTGTAGTAGAAATAATGTAGAGAAGATGTTGGATGTAGAGCTGAGGTGGTTTTTGCCCACGTCCAGGAGCCCTTGCTCCAGCCAGACGTGCAGGTAAGTCCTGCGGCGCTGGTCGTGCGGGTATTATTCCAGTTTTCTGTGTCTCCATGCTTTATGGTGGGCTCTATGCCCATTGAAGTGAGAAGCACACCGGGACTGAAGCTGGGAACGTGTATTTACCCCCAGATGTTTACAAAGCCATTTGCCCTGCACAGACTGGCTTGTTATTGCGCTTAGCTGAGAGGGGAAAACAGATGAATTTGCTGGGTTTGGCACACCACGGCGTTGTGGTTTGACACAGCAGCTGGTTCAGCGTCGCTTATAAACGTTGCCTGGGCAGGTGGCTACTTCAGGCATTTGTTTGGAGATGCGTGTTTTGGTGGTCGTGAAACTTTTGGCACGCAAACGACCCTTCTGTGTTCGTCAGCAAGGTCTCGGGGAAGACGCTTGCTGATCTCTCCTGTAACCTCCGCTCCCAAACGGCTCAGATGCATCGAAAACCTGAAATGAATAAAGCAAGCAATAAAGCAAGCAGTTCCTCCTCCTACTTCTTGCACCGTGCAGCTCCGGCAAGGAGCAGGCAGCAGACGTGCCCCTGGCTGTGAGCCGCACAGGAGCGGCCCCGGGCTGCCTGCAGGCAGCTTGCTCTTTGCTCCAGACCCAGCCTGGCCCGGAGTGCTTCTGGGCAGCAGCCGAAAACCGGGAAGCAGGGCTGGGCTTCCCCGCGCACGTGTGCGTGTGCGTGTGGTGGCCGTTTCCAACATCCCTCGCGACGCACGGTGCGAACCGGGTTGTGGTGGGCGCCGGGCAGCTGGATCTGACCACGCTGCTGGGCGTGGGGTCTCTAATTCCCCCGAAGGCTTACTTCCTGATCTTCTGATTTTGCGACGTTACCGTGCAAATGATCAAACTGCGTTAAATTCAGGGAAAAGCTTTAAACAAACGGGCGCCGCGGGCGGCTCCTGGCACCTGGCAAGCGTGGGTGGATGGGGCAGCACTGGGGTGTGCTCGGGGTCCCCGGGAGGCAACGCGGGCTGTG
>NW_008824763.1:301488-304398 GCF_000699105.1 Pygoscelis adeliae | reverse complement strand
CCCGGCACCGGCAGAAATTGCTTCTCGGCTGCCGGGCCTGCCACAGACAGCGGCGCTCCGGGGACGGGGAAAGAGCCACGCTGCCCTCCCTGCCCTCTTTCTGCCTCTCCTCGCCTGGTTTCTCTTCACGTAGATCCTCTTTGCTCCCTCTCTCCCTTGCAAAGCGGGGAGAGTGCTTGCCCTGGTGCCGGTTGCCAGATCTGCTACCCTCCTCGCCTTCCCTCCTGGCTGGGCTCCTGGAGCAGTTCCCTGGGCCGTTCCCAGGACTCTTGCTGACTCTTCTCCGTGCAAAGAGCCATAATCACGTCTCCGGTTGCCTTTGCCCAGTCGTGCAGCAAGGGAGAAGCCTCACTCCTCCGCGGGCACCGGGGAGGTCCCTGTGCTCCCATAGCGGGGGGGAGAAGGTATCCTCGCTCCCTGCACCGCTAGCATCCCCGAAGGTCCTCTTGGCTTAGCTCCTCTGACAGGTTATTATACAGCCCCTGAGTTGTGGCGTTCACCAGAACACCCTCCTGCACCCGCCGCGGCTTGGTGGAGAGGGCTGGGGGCTACGTAGTGCTGGCAGTCGGTTCTTATTGCAAAAAAAATGCAAAAAATCCCGCAGCCCCTAGCTGCGTTTCAGCACGTGGAGCCCTCGTTGGTACCCAGTGCGTAGCGCCCGCTGCTGAGGATGCGCAGCCGTGGGAGCTGGGCTGTCCCCCTCGCCTTCCCCCGCTCCTTCCCAGGCCATCGTGCGGTGGGACCCCCTCCCAGACACCTTCCAAGCAGCGACAAAAATAGGGCAGCGGTCTGCCAAACGCGCGAGCAGACTCGTCGCCTCTTGCCCTTGCCCCGGGAACGCCGAAGCTAACGGCCAGGGGCAGGAGATCTGGAGCAGCCTGGAAACCAGAGCGCCCTTTTTGCTCTGCTGTCCCTCCTCGTGTCCCCCGTCTGTCGGGGGTGAGCAGGGTTCGTAAGCTCACGAGCCGTAGGAAAACCTCGGGGGGAGAGGCTCCGTTTTGCTGCGGCGGCGGCGTTGAAATAAAAAAAAAAAAATATTTTTTTTTATTCCTGCTTGTTTTTGCCACCCCTAACAGTCAGTGACAAAGGAGCAAGGGACCTTTCATGGAGATAAATACAGTGCAAGGGGGTAATTAAAGTGACTGATTTCTCCGTGGCAGGAGCTTTCCAAGGCTCCGCTTCCCACAGCATCCTTGTGTTCGAGCAGGGAGAGGAGCGAGAGGTGCCAGTGTGTTTCAGAGCAGCACGGGTCGGGGACAGCCGCCTCCGAGGGGGCCTCTCCAGTAACCCCTCATCAGAGGCGCTTAGAGAGCCCAGGAGGTCTGCAGGCAGCCATCTAAACCCACAAATAATCACAATCTCGTTTCCCTGCCAGGTTGCATCAGCAAGACCTTTCCCATCTCCTTTCTCCCCTTCTCTGTCGCAAAAATAGCACAGGGAAAAGGTTCGCAGCTCTGAGTTGGCTTGCGGGTTTTTGCCCTGAGCTGTTTTCGTGCTCTCCAAAACGCGGGAGCTGTCACGGCCGTAGCAGGGCTGACCAACCTATTCAGGAGGTGAGGGATGAAATTGCGCGACTCGGGTTTTTCAGCGAAGAGGGTTTTGCAAATCCGCAAGGAGAAAAGAAGACCCTGGTAAGGGTAGAAGGAGCAGGACGGCCTTTCAGGGCTGCCGGCGTATGCGGAGCGGGTCCGGGGTGTACTCTGACTGGCCACGGCTGCAAACAGCAGCTTCTCCTCGGGAAGAGCTGGAGCACGGGGAGGAGAGGTCCCCGCTCAGAGCCACCTCAGCCCACCACATCTATGCATGTTCCCCAACGCTTTTGGCTTCTTTGTGTTATTCCTTTGTCTCTGCGCAGCTTCATTACAGACCTTCCATCACTTATTGTAAGAGAAAGTGTGTCTTGCCTTGTTTATGAACGATAAATGGTTTATACGCTGCGTGTTAATCATTACCCTGCACCTTTAATCTAAAGCGTTATCCAAAGCTGCAACCGGGGGCTCATTTAGATTTCTTGTTTGTAGCAATAATACCCTTTTAATATGCTAAATGAGAAAGCAAATGAACCTTCCTTACGCTTATGAGTTTTTAAAAACATCTCTTCTTTAGCGGCTGAAGGTCGCTCTTTTGGCAGATTAATGCCGAACTATCAGGCCCCGTTCGTTGCCCGGGGTGTCAGCGCTGCTGCTGGCACCGTATATTAAAAAGCGCCGGCCGGAACCGGGGGACAGCCACGCTGGTAGGCGGGAGAGAGCTCGGAGGAGCGCGGGGCTTCGCTTCTCGGGCTCCTGCGTGCCAGGTCCCTTCGGTTGTCCCCCAGGTCCGCAGGCATCGCCCAGCCCCATCCAGATCCCAGGCTTCCATAAGGCTTTTCCTGTTGCTCGGCAGCAGACACGTCTCTTCTGATGCAATCGCCCATTCCTCTCCCTTTTCTTTTTTGCTCTTCCTAGGAGCTTGTGTCCTGGTGATCTATGGGTTGTTTGGAGAAGCAGCAAACACTACTTATGCATTATACACATGTCTTGTCTGTTCCACTTGATAATGCCATTCTTTAATATGCTCAGCAGTAGCTTTTTGGCTGGCTCTTCCTCCCGCTCCCCTAAAGCCTGCCTGGCATGCACAGAGGCCTTTTTATTCTTCAAATAATTTAGGGGGTTTTACATCTAACTTTGTTTTCCAAGGTCCTCGCGCACAGAGAAGAAACCAAACAAAGCAGAAATCTGCCGCGGTAGCCTGGAGTGTTTCTGTTCCTTTCCTCGCCAAAGGGGTAGCAGCTCCGAGGCGCGCTCCGAGATGAAAGAAGAGAAGGCGACGATAGATTAGCAGGTCTGAACATTAACGCTGGGCTACGGCGAGGCGACGCCAATGCCTCCGCCCAGGCGCGCGGGCAGCGTAGCTGCCTGCAGACGGCGG
>NW_008824763.1:300271-301310 GCF_000699105.1 Pygoscelis adeliae | reverse complement strand
ATGTTTGGTTGTGTGTATATATAGGCATAGCGATGCTCCGTCATGGACGGTCACCGGCAGCAGGGGAGGAGGGGGAGCACCGCTGCTCCCCCTCTTTTCGACAGCAGCCCCTCGTGGGTTGCGGGAGGCGGGGGCCACAGGCCGGAGGGGTCCCACTGTGCCGGAGGCTGAGGGGTGCCTCTGGTCTCCCATCGGGCTGCCGAGATGCAGCATGATTGCTGAACGCCCAGGGATGACACGGGCTCTCTCGGAGATGGAGAGTCATTTAAAGAAAGGGGAAAAAAGCTTTCTCCGTCCTCTTTTTCCAGCTGAGAGGAGAGGATCTGGCATCGCTGGTCTGATTCATGAAAATCACTCGGATCTCTTGTACTGATAGTCTCAGCTCTCCAAAGCCACAGGAATCGTGGCCTCATCCCTGAACTCGGTTATTTTACCTGTTCTCTCTCCAGACACACTAAATAAAGCACTCGATGTACTGTACTCAAGGCTCTCTAGCTTAGCTCGGTACACGGTGACAGCATGTTCTTTTTGATTCCAGTGCAAAAATTTCCACTGTTTCTTGCTTTCTGTTTGCTCACCTCCTGAATTTTGCAGAGGGGTGTGCGCGCGTGTGTGTTCTCGCATCGGTCTGGCTCGGTGAATGTCAAACAGGCTCTGCAGGACGTGATGCTTCCAGGCTGGGTCAGCCGTCCCACTGCCGGGAAGGGCAGGGGGGGGATTCCCCGCTGCCGGCTCCGTCCCCGGCGCTGAGGCCCCAGAATAAATCCTGCCCCCCTCCCCGCACACGGTCCTCCTCTCGGCTTGATGATGAGCGGGAGAGGAGAGAAGTACATGATGGATAAGCTTTAAAAAGGAGTCCAGGGTCACAGCTTTGTCTATAACAAGTAAATAATGTGAAGAGCAGAGACCCGTCTCCCGGCTGGCACGCGCGATGAGCAAAGAATGCGCTCTGCCTTGTGATGGAGAGCTCCCTCGGGGCCTTGGACCCACCGGTAAATAAGAGACCCGTGGGCCGAGTCTCTCCTGCGCACAGGCCAGG
>NW_008824763.1:297938-300238 GCF_000699105.1 Pygoscelis adeliae | reverse complement strand
AACGACTTTGAAGCTGTAAAGACGTTTGCCGCTTGTACAGTATCTCCTCCTTTTATGTTTCCACTTGGCAAACAGCTCTCTGATGTCTTATTCCAAAGGGCTCCATACGGAAAACTTCCCCAACTCCGAGCAAACGCTGCTGCACGAACAAACGGTACGGGGTGGGGGGGAAGCACTGAAAGGTTTGGCGAAGAGAGGCACGCCGGTCAAAGCGGGTACGCCCCACGCTGCTACTGCCGAGGCGCCCGGCTGGTGGGATGCAGCTGGGGTGATGTTGCACAGCTGGAAGAGGCAGGGAGGAAAACTTCATTTCTTTGGTCGCTGGGTGTGAGGACGGGCGTGCTGGGGACAGCATCCCACCCTCCCGGGAGCCTGGGAAGGGAGCTCTGCGGCATCCCGACCGCCTGAGTCAGCAGCCGCAGAGTACAACTTGACCTTGCGTGGAAAGAGATGTCAAACAAATCTTTGTGCTCGTCACACGTGGTTTGACACACACACACACACATGCGCGCGCGGTTCCCCGCGAATCAATCTCTCGCGTTGGCCTGGCCGCTTGATCCCTTTCTGGGGAGGAACGCGAGGCTGATGGTGCTACACCCGCCTCCCACCTCCTCCCCTCCCTCCTGAGAGTCCTGAGTTATAATGGGGTTACGGAGAAGCTTCGCTGAGCAGCACCCCCAGGATGATGAGCCGGTCACGCGAGCTCGGGCAATAACATTTAGCGCCATAATTATGCCTTGAAATGTCCTTGGAGAGTCTGCAGGGGCTGCAAGAAAAGGAGGAGAGCGGAGAATACCGCTCCTTGCCGGGGTAACGTCTTGCACCCCCAGAAATGGCTTTGGAGGCGTGAGAGGGGGGACAGGGAAGCAAGGAAATCCCAGCACGTTAGTTTCCCAGCGTGTCCCCCCCCTCTCCGGGCGGGCGCAGCGGGGCTCGCCGGGGTCAGCTCGTTTAACCGCTTCCCCGTGTTCGGTGTCTAATTCGACAAACTCCATGGCAACGCGCCAGCTGCTCTGCTTACCTGACCTCCTCCGACCCCCTTGTTAACATCTTTCCTACCAAGTTGCTCTAACCTGGGTCCAAAAAGCTGCAGAAGCGCTTTGACTCTGAATTATGCAGCCAGGAGGTGAGATGCAAGAGGAGCGGGGGGGGGAGGGGGGGGGGGGGCGGGGGGCCCCCCGCCGGTGGCGGGGGGTTATTCGGGGAGGAAAGCTGATTTGGGATGGCCTGTACGTGCGGAGGTGAGAAGTGGTGTGGTTTGGATGGTGTATTGATTTCAGGGTATTGCATTTTTTTTTTTAACGAATGGCCAAGGTGCCTAGCTGCCGTTGATGACGTGTTATTTTTGGTGTTACGGCAGTTCGGGTCCCCAGCGAGGTGTCTGTGCTAGGTTGGGGTGCGGTGAGGAAACATGCATCCTCGGGGGTCTGCGGATGATGTGGTGCAGAGGCGCGCAGGGGAAATCGCCTTGCGCGGTCTCGCCCAGCCCATGGCTCGCAGGGCCGGACCACGCTGCCTGAATACGGTGTCAGTGGCTTGCAGCGCCGGTAAAGAGCTCCCGGCCAGGACGGAGGCTGCGGGGATGGAGAGCAGTCCCTGCTCCGCAAGCTTTGGCCCCAAAACCCCCCGCAGAGGGGAAAGGATGGGCTCGCAACAGACAGCCGAGCGCGGCAAAGATCTGTCTTGGCTCCGTGCGGAAGGGCTACAGCAAAGAGCTCCTCGGCAGTCGTTATTTACGGTGCTGCTGTATCGTACGTAAACAAACAGCAAGAAACCAAGCCCCGCTCCTCAACCGCGGTCATCTGCGTTTGGGTTCAAATCCTCCCCAGGCTGCTGTCTCGAGCTTCAGACCGTACACGCAGGGGGGGAAGAGATGACTTTCAATATACGCGTTGCACCGTAAACCCACGTTGCCGTAGCCCCGTGCAGCAGAAACGTGGCAAAATTGAGCGCTCTGCGAATGCAAGTGACTTTCTTAAGCTGAACTTGGCCCTCCCGTGTCCCATCTCAGCCCAGACAGTTCGCTTGGCGATGTCGTTAAGTGATGGGAAATGGGTTTGTAATGGGGAGTGATGAGCTGCTTTGACACCAGGCAGTCCCATCAGCTTCAGCTGCAATATGTCCTTTATTGGGACGCATCCAGGCTATTTTCAGCAAACGATGAAATTAGAACGGTGTCAAACGTACAAGGATAAAAGAGGGTTTTTTTCTCTTGGGAACGGAAAGAGGTTAATTAAAAAGGAACGGAAAGAAAGTCTTTGTCCATTCCTGGACCAATTCAAGCACGGGAATCCGCAGCT
>NW_008824763.1:294780-297669 GCF_000699105.1 Pygoscelis adeliae | reverse complement strand
TTCGGGGAGAAATGAAGCACCTCCGAGGGAAACGAGGGAAGGTGTTGTGTGAAACCCTCGGAGCCGAGCAAAGCCCGCCGGTCCCCGCACGGCAGCATCCCCGCTGGGAGTGGCTCTCCTCAAACCTTCGGCCTCATGCATGGTTTGGCAGCGGCGGCTGCCTCCTTCCTCCGCTGTTTGGGGCGGGGAAGGGCTTTAATAATATTTTTTGTGCAAAGACATAATTATACCTCCCTGATTAATCTTCAGGCTGAGTCGAGCGCTTGCCGTAAACCTTTCAAACAAACATGTCTATTTATATTTTCAATATCTTTCCTCTTTCCTAAAGTTCAGGTTGATTTGAGCGTATTTATCAACGGAGAGATTCATTCTTTCCTCGCCTTTCCCGGGTGTCTTGCAGGTGAGACCACGGTGTCTGCCTGCAAGGCGGCGGCTGCACCGTCGCTCCTCGGTGCCAAACCGCTTTTTTTTTAGACTCGGAACCGATTCATACCTGCGAGCGCTCGGTCTCGGCGTGCCCGCAGCCTTGCTGGAAGAGGCTGTTTCCAGCAGCTGCTGGAGCGGGGGCGGAGAAAACCTTACCAGCGCGCGGATGCCGAATTTTGGAACGCCCGCTTTCCCTGGGTGACGGCTCCAGCCGTCCTTTCGTTTCCAGCGAGTCGCTGCAATTTGTAAACATTAATAACCATTATTACTGTTAAAAAGGAAAGAAGGCGAGTAGCCCCGCAACTAATTACTTTAAGTGTTTTCAATGAGCCACAGTTCAACTCCTTTATAAAATCTCCCGCTGCGCAGGCCAGATTGTCATTACGATAGGATCTTTCCTTAGACCTATTAATTTTGCCCAGAAAAACAGCCGAACAGATGCGGGGAGAAGGCTACTCCCATTAACATAATACTCTTCAAAGACCGTTTCCTCCCCGAAGGCTGGTGCGCCGGCTCCTCCGTTCTCTCCCAGATCTCATTACGGCCGGAGAACACAGGCGCCCATCGGTGATCTCGGCAGATGCCGCCTCTCGGAGACGAGGCCCCTCCAGGATACGAAACCTTACCCCAAAAAATCGATGGGCATGACCAGCCCTACCGCCGCGTGCCCCTTCTTCTGTGGCCGGACGAAAGCTGGGGCTGAGCAGCGATGTCCGTTTTGCGGCCGGGGGGGCTAAATTTTAAGAAATTCCCTAAACCTGCAGGTTGTTCCCGATTTCTTTTTTTTAATTTATTTTTTTTTTCTTTTCTCCTTGCGATCCCCCTGTAGCTTTCTCTCCCTCTTCTTTACGCCGGTCCTTCCACGGGGGAAGGCGCATCCCTCGGCCCGGTGCCAGCGCAGGAGGGAAGAAGGCTTTTCCTCTCCCGCGTAGCCAAAATACCGTTACGTGATGAAATATATTTCCATCCCCGTGCCAGCGCCCACGTGCCGCTTAAATGAAGCTTTTTAACTGAACGTTGCGGTGGCATTTCACATGGGGGAAATTGCTCCAGTATTTACTGCTATTAAATTAATTTCTCAGTAGAGGATTTTAGACTCTTGTAATTCATGAGGATATTTTAGGTCCTGTTTACTGTCTGGTGCTTAAAAAAAATTGTCTCAAGCATTTGTTTGCCGAATATAACGCTGTTACTACATTAGCTTTCGCTCGCAGGAGAGACAGGGGTTCATTAATGTTGATGTGGAGCTTATTGTATCGCCGAGCTCTCCAAGCAGCGGGTAATTTTTCATAACACATGTGCGGCAATATTCAGGCACATAAGGATGAGCAGAAAACGGTTGTAGCCTGGTGCCCGTACGCACCCTGAAAGACTGCGGCTCTGCGTAGCACCAAGGGGAGATGATTGAAGTTCTCTACTATATATCTATACAGATCTATCTATCTATCTATATATCTATATAGTGCCCCAGCTGCAAAGGGGGCTCATCCCTCTAAGCAGAAACGCCTTCGTGTCCGGGCAGGGGACTGCCTCGGATGGAGCTCAAACACAGAAATATCTGTTTTTCTCGAAGAACAGATAGCAAAACGCTGGAAGAGACACGGCCTGAGGTGGGATGGCAAAAAAAAAAAAGAAAAAAGTGCTTCATTTGAAATGTTATGAGTATCTTTTAGTTACTCATGCCTTCCCCTCCAAATGGCTGCGTTTCTGCAGCAGAAATTGGCAGCAATCAGGCTCACAAGTGTTGGGAAGAGATTTACTTGGACAGATGAAAGAAAACCATTTTCTTCTAAATGCCGGTGCCCAGAGCAAGATAATCTGGCTTTCTCTGACTATGCATACGGCCGGAGATGTGCACGCGGCTCCTTTGCTTATAAAATATAGCTGCTTGGGTAGGGGAGAAGCCCACCGTAGCCACCCTCTGCTCGCCGAGGCCGGGTGAGGTGGTGTTTTCATCTGGCAATAATGAAAAGCTCCTATCTGGTTTCTTCATCTGGGCCAGCGTTTAGCGCAAGGTTTTGATCAACAAAATGATGCTGTTTGGGACTTCTTCCCTTTTGTTTTGAAGTAGAAATGTGAGGAGGTGGGGAGGGGAGGACCGAAAGCCTGTGAAGATCCAACCAACCGGACTTGTCAAGGCAAAAAAAAAAAAAAAAGTTATCATCATCATCCCCCTGAGAAAAGAGCTTTTCTCCGAGCCCCATCAAAGCCGCGCCGCATCCTTCAGATGAAAGCCCCGCTTTTTAGTTCTCTCCTTTTAACACCTCGGTTGTTTTTAAGCTCTCTTGTTCCTAAATGAACAAATGGTTTGTCTGCTGCGCCCTAAATAAATAACTCGCTAAATAACTGGCAGCCGGGCTGGCGTTGCTTCGGAGCGGTCTTTGACACGGTAGCTACGTGCTGCCGTGTCTCCTGCCGCACTGGCTCTGCCGCTGCCGTCGGGCAGGAGCTCCTCACGGTTTT
>NW_008824763.1:289112-294765 GCF_000699105.1 Pygoscelis adeliae | reverse complement strand
AGGCTGGTCAGCAGTTCGAGATGGAAGAAACCTCGGTGTATTCCAATTTTTAAAACAGAAATAATAAAACAAATGGTAGCAAGTAGCAGATGTTGCAAAACGTAATTACCAGCTCATCGGTTTCTGGCCGGTTTGGGGGTTTTTCCCCCCCCCTCTCTCCCACGTAATATAGCCGTCTGACTGAGCTGCGGGGTTTGGAGAAAGCCGGCGCGGGCAGAGGAGCCCCAGAGCCTGAGGCACAAAGCAGGGGCTCGGGGAGCCGATCCCGGGGACGGCCAGACCGGCCGGGTGTCTCGGAGCAGAGGGAGCGCTTTGGGCAGGGGGGCAAAGCTGGGGCTGCCCGTCACCCGCGCCTTGGTATAAACACCCCCGGCCGACGCACGCCCCGACTTTGCCGGGATTCCCAGACGCACGTGGAAAACGAGGCCTGGAAGCTTCGTTCTCCCCCGGATCAATACTCACCTTCAATCTCTTCTGCGCTCCTGGAACGAACTGTGTGACGGCTCAGAGGAAAGCAGAGCAGGACTCGGCAAATTGCTACCTCTGTTTGCAGTGAGGCCGAGCAGCATGATATGGGATTGCTCCTTATTAAATATATATATATATATGCGCGCTCTGTGTTTACATTTGCTAGAGGCTCGTGGTGCCTCAAAACTCCCTCTCTTTCTATGGCTGGTTTCTTGTGTTTAAACTGTTTTTAAAAGCACTAGAGGGAGCGGGATGAAACGCAGCCCCGCAGCCCGCCGCAGGGTAGCTGGGATGCTCGGACCGATTCTTCACGCTTGTGGATCGGGACACCCCGATGCACCCTCGTGGCGAGCGGTGCTGCAGGGGTTCGCACCCCAGCTTTGCGCACGCACAGCGGTCTCCCTTCTTCTCCTCTTCTTCCCCTCCCTCTTCCCAAACCTGAGGGGGAGACAGCGGTTGGAGGAGGGACGGCAGCGCTGCTTCCCGGCTGACGTGCCTGGAGCTGCGGCGCTCGCTTGCTGCTCACGCCTTGGTTGGTAGGGGACGTTCCGCTCCCTCCGGAGAAGGGACGCGTCCGTACCTCTGCCAGCGATGGGCAGCGGTGCAGGCAAGGCGGGGGGAGCGGGAACGTGCGTTCGTGTTTTCAGAAAACGTTCTTCTCAGAAAAAAACAGCGCTTTGGTTTTCTTTCCGCTTGCTTTGGCGTTCTGGGCAAACGCTCGGGTTTATCTCCCCTCCTTGCGTTCGGAAGAGAGCAGGAGGCTTTCAAGTACCATTTCAATTAAGATTTTAAACTGGAGAGATGCAAGTTAGATCAGAGCGGAGTCTGATCTCAGCAACTCCCCTCCGCTCCCCGTTTGATATTCGGAAATGTCGCGGGTTTGTACTTCTGCATCGTCGATGCTGCTCGCAAACGATGGCATCCGTGTGAACATTACCCAGGGAGATCTGAAGGGAAAGCGCTTGTTTTCCTCCAGATACCTCCCCCGCCCACCCAAAAGGAGCCTCGGCGAGGGGGAGGGATGGCTCCAGAATAGAAACTGGGCCGTGAAATCCATCGTTCGGGTCTGGGATTAAATCGCTTTATAGTTATATATAACTTTTTAGGGTGAGCTCTCGGCCGGTGATAACGTATCTGTAGTCTCTGGGTTTTTTAACTTTTATGGGTTATGGGGGAGAGGCGCCTTCTCGTGTGTGTACGGTACCTTGCACGAGGGGCTGTTCGGTACCCAGGGCCTCTTGGCACCACGGCAATACAAAGGATGGTTAACAGTAAACATCCAGAGCTCCATCTGATGCCTTTCCAACCCGCCCGTGCCTGTAAACAGAGCAGCTGTACAGAAGTGTTTTCCCCTAGCAGAATTTATGGTGTGTTCAGGGCTTGCGAGATCCAGACCTGGAGGCAAAAGCTGCTTTTTTTTTTTTATCTTTGGACTTTCTTCTTTATAGAGTCGCTTACCATGTTTCGGCATGCTCGCTCCTGGCATCGCCTGGGATCTGCCGGCAGAGAGACCGCTGGAAATACACGGGGGTACAAGCACACCCAGGCGTGTGCGCACTGATGCGTGCGCGGGAGTTATCCAAATATCTCTGAGCCTCATAACAAGTCGTCTCCAGCTCAGCCTTCCATTTCTGCTTTGAGTGAATACTCTCGCCGTGCCTTATTTAAGGAATGGAAGTTGCTTATAGCTGCCGTTTGCCTAGAGGGAATAACGATTTAAAAAAAGCAGCCAGACAAAAAGCTCCAGGGGCCTGATAGCTGATTAGTCCTGCGGTGGCAAACGATGACCGCCCACCGGTAAAATACAGTCGCCCACAAATAATGAATTAACTCGGGCAGCAGGCTTTGCAGTGCTGAGCTTTGGCCTGGGGAGCCAGGGCTCTTCCTTCCCAAGGTGAACCGGAACGTCTGCAGCAGGGTATCGCTCTGGCAGCCCCTTTGCTCACAAACCTTCCCCAGCACGCGGGGACAGCAGCCCGTCGAGCTGTACCAGCCCGAGCTTTAATCCCCTGGACCTTTTCCGCTGGCGTCGGCAGGGTATTTCCGTGAGAAAGGCAGGGGGGAAACTCCCTTTATGGGTCTGTACGTCCTAGGGGGACGGCGTGAAAAGCTGGGTTACCTGGGACTTTCTGCTTCGCAGATGATGTATCTCGGGGGAGAAGGTGAACGTGCAGCGCTGTGCTCAGATAGGAATTAATCTGCGTGGCACTGTTTATCTCGGGGGGGATGATCTGAAAGCAGTATTTAGCAGGGAGCGCTGCGCTCTGGGGCTGCTTCCCCCGGGACGGTGTAAATACGCTGTACGGTGCTTATCTGGTTTTTAGGGGAACAGGTCACCTGGAGGGGCAACGGGGATGGGCCGTATTCTGCTTAGTGAGGCTTTCTCTGCGCGGGATGGACGCTCTGCGGAGGGGTGCTGCAAGGCGTCCCCTCGGTCCGGTGCTGCGGAAATCGCGCGTGTTCGGTGATCCGGGGCCTGTGTTTGCCGGCGGCCGCTGCCCGCTCCCTCCCGGCAGCAGCCAGAGGCGAGGGAGGGCCCTAACTCGGATTTACGGGGCCAAGCCGCGGAGCTGGGGGCCCTAATCTGAGCCCCGAACGAACATCCCGCAGGCGTGACCGCGGGGCTGGGGGTGTCACTCGCAGATAACCGACGGACCCTGTGGTGACGCCTCCCCGATGCTCCGCACCAGGCTGATGCAGCTGCTCCGCGGGGTTTGTTCTCCTCCCTGGCCTGCCCTTCCCTGTGATGAGCACAGCAATTACCCCCCAGCAGAGGAGGGGCGAGGATCAAAGGGCTCCTCCGCCATCTCGGTTCCCCTTATTGACTGCCAGGCGATGGAGAAGGAGCGGGGAGAGGCTTTTCGCGGTGGCAGGTGGGTACCGGCGCACTCGGCTCCTCTGTTTTTAGCCGTGGCACTGATGTGTCGGACGACCCTCGTTCACCTTTTGGAGGTGAGATCCGCTCTGCAGAAACAGCACCAGAACTAAAGCGCATCGTGAAAGCCGCACTTTCTTAACGTGCGTGGCCCAAAAGCATCATCTTCCCGCAAGCCGGAGAGGGAGTCTTCCCAAGCACCCCACCCAGAGACCGCAAGGAACTGGTGAAAAGTTCTCTCTCTTCCTGTAAAATGCGAATAGCTACCGAGGTACGGCATTGGTTATCGTCCCAGGAATATTCGGGAGAAATCAGGTTTGCTCTCTGGTGCCAGTGCTGGCCTTTGTCGTGGCGCGGAGGAGGTGTTGGAGATGCCAGGGCTGAGACCCTGGCTGGCTGTGCTGAGCCTGCGACCGTCAGAGCCTGGCTGGGTCACTCTCCCGAGGCGGCTTCACCTCCCCGGTCCGAATCCCGCCCCTCCCTGGGGAATAACCGCTCCTTCGTCGTCCCACCGCGGGTCTCTGCGGACAGCATGCTCCTTGCACGGGGGCTTCCTTATTCTCCTTCAGTATTTGGAAGGTATCCGTGAAGCCTATTTCTTTTCCGCTGATAGTGTCTCGAATGCGAGGTGCCTAAGATGCTCCGGCTTGAAGCCTCTTCTAAGGACTCCTAAAAGCTGTACCCGTTCGACCCCACAGACACGCAGGCGTCTCTACCTTTGCTGTCGCTCTTCTTAACCACCTCTGCAGAAATATACAGCCAGGTTCATTTCTGGCGCAGGAAAAATGAGGAGTATTGCAAAAATCGGTGTTCAGCGGAGGACGGAAGCAACTGGGGGGTTGGGGAGGGCAGGATGCTGCTCCCAGTTTCCAAAAGGTCATTTTAGCCAAAAAAAAATGCTCTGCAAAAAGAGCAGCTCTTGCAAAGCCCACCTGATCCTCGTGACACTCGTGGCGTTTCGGAATTTAATTGCGGGAGCACGTGAACCTCCGCAGCGAATATGATTCTGGTCCTGACAGTCAATTCCCGTTTCACGCGCTGCAGTGTCACAGCCTGAAGACTTGCCGCCATCCACTCTGACCCCGTGGGAAGATCTGGCAGGGATGCATTTGCTCTGTGTTGTGGGTGTCTTGGCGAGAGCAGGCAGGAGGAGAAATGACCTCGGCTCAGAGGGATCCCTCTTCTTTTAGGACGTCTTAAAGGATCGCTCCCTTTGGCGTAAGGGTAACGGAAAGTAAATGGAAGGTACTCGCCGGGTGCCAGCCCGTGGCATTTTTATTCCTCTCTGGAGGAAGGTGGAGCCGCTCTCGGACCCTCGACAGATGAGCCATGTTATCAATCTCCTCCTCACAAGCGGGATCAAGAGCAGGAGTCTGTCAAGGGACGACTCCTCCGCTCGCTAGAAAGTCTCTTTTTCAGCCCTTTAAAAAAAAAAAAAAAATGACAACAGAAATAAATCCTCCTCCTGTAGTATTGGAAGCAGGTTTGAAAACAAGGATGCCTTGGGCAGAGAGGATGGGAGCGCATCGCCAGGTTGGAAAAGGCCTTTGAGTTTTTAAGGGGGGGGAGACTTGCTACTGAGCACAGATTTGGCTCAGTAGAAGCTGCTCACTCGCCGGCCAAGCTTGCTGCGAGGGACGGCAGGGACTTGGGCGGTGCCTCTCCGAAACCCCTCTTACGAGCGGGAGAGGTTTCCGTAAGCGACTCTCTGAAAAGCCAATCCTTTCAGATATTTACTTGAAGCAATTAAAAGTCTCAATAACTGGAAAAACTAGTTTGAGCGTCCTTTGTTAGTGCGGGAAGGCCAGAGAAGTCGGTCCCTGGGCTGTGAATAAAGCCTTGTTCGGGCTTGGTGCGACGCGGTGGCTCAGGAACTATTACAGAGTAATAATGGTCTCATTTGAATTTTATCTGCACAATATAAATTTAATAGTTTCACTGGAATGTGCTATTCACGTTGTCATAACATAGGGATGTTTGGGAAGGCTTCAGAGGTGGTTTAATTAGCAAAGTTAGTTGGGAGGGCATTTTGCATTATCTTCCTCCTTTTCTTTCTACTAATGCTCTATAATTTATGTCAGCCGAGCAGCAAAGCTTACGCGCTTCACATAATAAAGAGAGGGGGTTCAAAGCCAGCGGTTAGCTTAGCTTCAAAGGACGCGGGGAAGGGAGGTCGCCAGCAGGCAGTTTATTAGCTGTCATTTTCTGTACCGCCCCGCGAAAACAAATAAATAAGCGGGAGCGGATCCGTCCTCCGCAGCGCCGATGGCCCGTGGATGCAGGCGGTGCGTGGCTCGTCCCGTCCCCCGG
>NW_008824763.1:285658-289050 GCF_000699105.1 Pygoscelis adeliae | reverse complement strand
GGATGCTCGGAGGGGGCTCGCTGTGCCGAGCGATGCCGGATTTCCATGGGGAAGGTCTCGAGCGCTTCCCCGGGCGGCGGCAGCGCTGTTGAGGGCTGTGTTCGGGTCCTCCCGGGTGCCAGGGGAGGGCTCCGGGGCGAAAGCCGCTTGTGCGTTCGCATGGGAGTCGCGCGGCAGCTCTGCTCGGGGCTTTCCGTCTGTCTTTCTGTCTCGCGTCCTAGGAACTCAACAGGCCGCTAACTGTCTGGCTGAAAGCCCGGGGGAGCCGATGGGAAGATGTCCATTGACTTCAGTCTGGCTTGGATCAGATCCAGGGGCGGGAGCGGGATTAAGACATCTGCTCGCTCCCCGGACGGCCTGGGTGACGGCCGTCACCAGTGGCACACCGAGCACGGCCGCTCGCTGCCTCTCCTGCTCAAAGCCACCCTGGCTTCTCGGCTCCTGCGAGCGCAGCGTCCCTCGCAGAAAGCTAAAAGCCATGCGGCGGCCGTGCCGCGTGTGCCTGCCTTGCTGAGGATGGACCTTCTTTGGAGCAGGCGTTATCCGCGTCCGAGTGTTTCCAACAAAGCAGCCTGCTCCTAACGTAAATAATAACAAGGGGTGAGGTTTTGCTGCTGCAGTGGTGGGTAAGAAAAAATTCAGATTCGCTTTCCCACTCCTTTTCTTTCTTCCCCTACATCTGAGAGTGAGAAATACAATTGATTACAGTCCTATCAAATTAGTACCGTAGCTCAGGCTTTAAGTGGTCGATTATGATCAGCGGCGGAACGCTGGAATCGGTTGTCAGCTCGCGGCGCTTTGTTTCCACCAACGCTTTCCCGCGGGGCCCGCTCCGAACCGCACAGGCGGCAGCGGGGAGCGCCGAGGAGGTGCCCCGCCTCGGAACGGCACGGGCGCCGGGGGGGAGCGCCGAGGAGGTGCCGGCAGCGCCTGCCCCAGCGATGCTGAGGGTCCCGGCGGCCGGGCCGGGGGCTCTGCACGCTGCGGCGTAGCCCCTCATCCCCTTTCCTGCCCCCAGTTGCGCTCGCCCAGCTCCCTCGGGGTTTTTAGGTTTTTTTATTTCGCGGCTGCTCACGGGTTGGTTTGTCCCGCTGTGGGAAGCAGGCTGCGAAGACCTGGGTCGAGAACAAAGACGTCAAACTGGAAAAGATACGGGGGGTAGGGGAGGAGTGAGAAAGGCAGGGAAGATGAGGAGCCCGGAGGTTAGGGGACAGCCCAGCTATTGGGACTGCCCGGCAGAGCCTGGTGGAGTCTTCTGCAGGGGGGGTCCTGGGCGACGAGCGGTGCCGAGCAGGGGTCCCCGGCGGTCCCCTGGGGCATCCGAGCTGCTCCGCTCCGTCGAGCGAACAGAGAGGCTTTCTGTTCCCGGGCAGGGTTGCAGACACCCCACGGCAGCCCTACCCAGAGCAGAAGCAGGGGTCTGGCCGCCCGTCAGGCACGCATTTGGTATTCCAAGGGAAGCGCCTCAGGAGAGCGGGGGGACGCGGGGCTGGGCTGGGCTGTTGGGCCAGCTTGAGTGAACGCGGGCCAGTTAAGCTTTGCACTGAACTTGTGCCAAATTCAGTGGGTTCCAGCGGATTCGTTTCTACCGGGGACTTCGGGGAATGAAATACGCCCGGATTGAAAGAGGAGAAAATATTCCCACCAGACTACTCAGGACTTCACCCCCCGTGGCTCTGCTTTCATGCCCGTTACTTCCTCCGCAAGCTGGTTCACATGAAAGGCTCCCTTGGAGCTGCTCCTTCAGCGCACGCCCAGGCTCGTACTCCGTTCACCCCTCGCAAATTGAAAAGTCTTTTGGAAGAATGCAAAGCTCAAACCTCTGTTTTTCTCAGTGCGATCTGGCTCCTGTTAGTAAAAGCGGAATTAGGAAAGGTTGTGTTCTTGAGGAAAACGGTTCTGTTACCCGCGTTAAGAAAAGCGAGTGACATTTGGCGGAGGATGTAATTTGATGAGTCCTGGCTGTCAGTCAGACCCAAAGCACATAACGCGCGGCGAAC
Organism: Pygoscelis adeliae; assembly: GCF_000699105.1. Taxonomy (NCBI): domain Eukaryota; kingdom Metazoa; phylum Chordata; class Aves; order Sphenisciformes; family Spheniscidae; genus Pygoscelis; species Pygoscelis adeliae. The sequence continues at coordinate 287,050 of NW_008824763.1, read as the reverse complement.
GCACGACCTGCCACCCTCTGCAAACGCCACCCCTTGTTTATGCGAAACTTCGCCCTCGTAGCTTCAATCCCTGACCAAAAAAAAACCAAAAAATCCAGGTTCTGAAGGGCATTTCTTAAAGATTGCAGGGAGACATTTAGTTATGCAGAAATAAAATATGAATTTTAATGTTAGGCATTAACGTGAGCTCTTTTAGGAATAACTACAGGACTTCATGATGAACGTATTAGAGCACTGCTTCAGCACAGGTGCCTGCCAGTCTTCATAAATCAGCTCCAACAAGTTAATTCTTCATAAAGGAGGATGAATTTGAATCTCGGGGATGGATGGATGGGTATATGTAATAAAGGAAGCAGCGTGACTTAGAGCACTCGGGTCCTGGCAGGTGGGGAGAGTAGGGCAACATCAGGCAACGCAGAAGGGAGCGAGACTTTTAGGAGACGTTCTTTAAACCCCAGCGAAAAGCAGTAGACCGCAAGGACAGCTCTTACCTGTCGCTTGTATCGCGATAGTTTCCAGAGGCGCCTGGGCCGACTCGGTGCCTTTAGAGGCGCCGGGGATGCCCCGTGTCCCACGAGGGCAGCCAGCCCCGCGGGAGGCAGCGTCTTGCCCGCGGTCTGAAGGCTGGTGTTGATTCGGGGAATGGGCGTGGGGCGATGCCGCTTCGCGCGTGCCTCGTCCTCCCCGGCGCGCGGGGATGCTTCTCGCGCCCAGCCTGTTTAAAAGGCAGCTGAGATGTTGCCCCTCGAACAGAGCTTGCCGTCGAGCCAGGCTGCTTTTTATTTGTTGCTGATTTTATTGATGTTACTGGCTTTTTCATGGGGCACTTTGGGGACGTTTGCATGATAGCGTGTGCAGGCGCCACAAATTGCTTGATGTTACCCAGTGTTTAACTCGCGCTCTGCACCGGCGAGAGAGACGCGTTTTGATTAAGAATCTGCTGTAGACGCTGCTTTTGTTTTTGTGATAAAATATATAACGCAGTCATCACCACTGCCATCCCACTGTGGCTACCGGGTAAGGCAAAATAATGATGTGTCATATAAGCGCTTCCAGGACGGTAACAGAGGTATATAGCGCACGGATTCGCTGCAAAGAGCCTCCTGCGCTGTCTAACGGCATCCCAACAGACAGGCAACGTATGGGGGATTTCAGCACGACACAGCCGAGGCGCAGGAGTGGGGCTGCCGTTGTGTGGATCTTCCCAAGCCAAATTTCTGCAAGCGAGGCTTGAATCTTGCAGAAATCGCAATTAAGAGGGATGTAATTACAGAATGGTAATTACGAGGGGCGAAGGAGGCCGGAGGCACCTGAATATTTTGGAGTTTCCAAACAGAGTCGCTACCCCACGATCGTGGTCTCTGCAGCTGTTCTCCTCTTGTGTGCGCAGCG
>NW_008824763.1:284950-285618 GCF_000699105.1 Pygoscelis adeliae | reverse complement strand
CCGATGCCGGACGAGCCGCTCCGGAGCGGTGACATCTGGCCACCAGAAAGATGGTGGAGGCAGAGAAGGTTTCACCTGGAGGAGAGGGGGAATAAGATGCAGATCGCTCTGGTTGCAGCCCCTCCCCGAGGCATTTCTTCGTGTCCTTGCTACCCCTACCCTCTGCAGCTCTGCCATTCGCTTCTCCCGTACCACTGAGTGTTTTGACCGGAGGTTTTATAGATTGAGCTCTGGAAATGTGATGTTAACACAGCAACGCACACAAACACTATTAATATTTTAATACGTGGGTGAGGACAGGGAGAACATGCTTTCTCCCCCCGCCCCGTAAATAAAACAAGATCGCTTGTTTTCTATTCCAAGACTCACCGTCTGCCTGAGACAGTAATATTTTAAAGTTGATTGGATCTTAAAATTGTAAGAGGTCCCCGGTGGCCCGACTGGAGCTGGCATTATCAGCTCAGCCATTGTCTTACGAAGCAATCTCCTCTTGAACCATCCTGTGCTCCCTCATCCTTTAAAAACGCGCAGCCCGGAAACGGCTGGGTTCTCTCGGGCTGAGGCTGTACGGTGATGGTGAGGAACGAAGATGGATATCATCGTGCCTGTGACCTTGGCAGCAGCCAGCCTTGTCCTTGGGGCGCGGAGCACCTCCGAAGGTTTCTGTT
>NW_008824763.1:281220-284041 GCF_000699105.1 Pygoscelis adeliae | reverse complement strand
GGGGGACCAACCCTTCTGGCGGTCTTTAAATGTCTCGTGGCATCGTGCATGCCACTGCTCCTGCCGTCATGGAGGATTAAAGCCTGGTGACGTTGTCGGGAGGACGAAGGAGGGGGTCCTGGAGCCGGGAACTGCCGTGGTGCTTCCCCAAGAAAGACACCTTCGGGCAGAGCCACGGCTTTCGGGGAAAGATCTTGGCACGTCCCCACCTGCGATTAAGTGGGTTTTGCACAGTGAACTTGTAAGGGTCGTTTCCAGAAAGCCGGGAAAAACAGGTCTGGAAAAGTCCGGACTCCTCTGAGTCTCTGTGCTGAAAAATGACTGGGAAAAGGGAAGAAAACAAGCGAGGTGTGCTGTAAGGATGGGCTAAGGGAGGGCTTGCCTTCTCCGCGGCTATCCAGAGAAGAGGGAGGTTTCTGACAGCAGATGGCTCTTGAGCGGAACAGAAAAAGGCAAAATTATGCCTGGTGGTTAGAAATGGAAGTCGGACAAATTCAGGCGAGAAATATGGGACAAATTCTTAGCAGCAGGGTCATAAAACATGAGAATGGTTTACCTAGAGATGGCAGCGCAGCTTCTTGAAGTCTTTAAATCAACACCAGATATCCACGCGATCTCCAGGCGGAGAGCGCACAAGCAAATTTTCTGAAGGCTGGCTTCCTTTTTGCTACATTAACTCTGCTTTTAATTAGGTTTAAAAAGAAAATTTAAAAATCCTTCCAGTTGATTGGCCTTCGTGGTGAATTTTCCCTTTGGTTTTCATCTGAGCCCCGTGAAACCAGGGTTGTGTGTCTGCAGTTTTTATTACCGGCTTTAAATAATTCTTTCAAAATACTCTCTCGTACAAAATGAGACCGATACTTACGTGTCTGTGGTATCTAGGAGACTGGCAGAAATTGTGCTCTGCGTGATTATCCAAAGCAGTTGTCATGTTATTCTCATCGCTAATGGTATATAATTATGTATTAAGGCGCTCTCCAGGTAGAGCGTCTCGGGGCAATTAGAGCACACAGCAGAGGACACGGCGAAGACCCCGGGCCAAGTGACTTTGTCCCTCTGGAAAGGGACATAATTGTCCCACAACATGTTGTTTGCATTTTTGCTGCCTGAAATGAAAGTGGATCCATTAGAGAGAGCTGGCTTTCTAGAAAGACCTCGTCTGAGCTTATCTGAAAGCTCTTCTGCTGGCTGCCCGTGATGTTTGACTGGGTGGGTTCTTGCGGGTGTGAGGCGCAAATAAGACTACGTGTGAAGCGCATTTCTCCGGGGGGCACGGCTGCAGAGCTGTAGGCTTGGCTTCTCAGCAGGCACCTTCCACCTGGGCATTGTATCTGGGTGCTGAAATTCCCACGGGAAGCTGTCGACGCCCCTCTTCTGGGGCGAGCCGGGAACGGCGGGGGGGTCTCATCCCGCTGGCAGCATGAAGGTGGCTTTGGCGACGGCAGGGCGCGCGTGGAGAGGTGCTGGGGGGGTACCCGGTCGGTACCTGGTCGGTTAGGCTGCTCCGCGGTGTGCAGGATGAGGGGAGGGAAGAAAGCCAGCAAGCAACTCCGTGTCGGCTTCGAGGAGAGCTGCAGCTCTGCAAATAGAGGCAATCCCCTTTTCTCGGGCAAACGTGCGGTCCTCGTGTTCCCAGGCCAGCTCCCTGCAGGGAGAGCAGTAAGGAGAAGAGGCACCAGATGCCAGTTCAGTGCCCTACTGGAGGACAGAGCTGAGAAGCCAGAGGTGATATGTTTATTTTAAAAAGCGTGGGAGATAAATCACCAGGTTCTGGGATGAATGGTCCCTTAAACAAACGGCTCCAGCATGGCCGTTTCTCTTGCCGAGCCTTCCCCAGCCCGTCACCTCCCAGGGGAGCAGCAGGAGTGCCGGGGAGCCCTGGGGGTGCCTCCGGTGCCCGGGCAGCCCGTCCTCTGCAGAGGCTTGCAGACCCAAAATATCATCCAAAACGAGCACTGCTGCCTTGGATACGGGCCCGAGGTTCTGGGGGAGAAGGCAGGAGGGAAAGCGCCAAGCGTCTGACGCCGATCACACGGGAATCGAAGTAGGTGGGACGCTTGCCTTCTCCGCCGACACGTGCCACGAGTCCCGGCCTCGTGCAGACACCTACACGGCACGGGGATGCAGCCAGGGCTTCTCTCTCCTCCTCCCCTTTGCAAACAAGGAACAAAACAATCTTCGTTCCTGCAGGAGATTCTCGTTCCGTTTTGAAACAAGGGGATTACACCTGGAAAGATAATGTGTACCTTTAGTACTTCCCTTTGACCGCAGGAGCTGTGCCTTCTTAAAATAACTGCCCAAAGGAAACCCGTGGGCTCTGGGCAGTGTTTCTGTCCTGACTTCGTTGCCATGCTCCCTAAAAAGAGCTGCTTTTCTTCCCTCTCCCTCCGCTTGCCGCTCTGCAGCTCTCTGTATTTGGGAGACACCACAAGACCAACTGCAGCAACAGCAGCGATGCCACCGGGGCGCCTGCAGCTCGGGAGAACGGCTTTGCTGTTTGTTTTGGGGTTGTGTTCGTAAGCGGCGGTTCGAGCGTCGAAACTCGTGCGGGGGGAAAGGCGGGGGCGTTTGCAGATACGGCTTGCAGGTAAAATCTTACAGCCTGTGCCCCTCCCCGGCAAAAAAGGCAGCTCCCGCCCCAGAGGTGTTCGTGAGTAGACGAGGGGAAGCAGAAGGACACAACGGGCTGGAGAACTCAGGGGGATGCTGGGCGGGTGCAAACTGCCGGAGTCAGCAGCAGGCGAAGCAGGGGAGCCTTCCACCAGCTGCCCTCCGGGTGCCGGTGAAGGCTTGCCGCGGGGATCAATGCAGAAGTTTCCCC
>NW_008824763.1:279856-281126 GCF_000699105.1 Pygoscelis adeliae | reverse complement strand
CCGGCGGGGGAGGGTGGGCGCGCCCCAGGCTGGGGGGGGGGGGAGGGGGGGGGGGAGGTACAGCCAAAACCCAGAGCCCCCGGAAGGGATTTGTGTGCGAGGAGTACTCAGCCCGTGGGAGCCGTCGGTGCGCGTAACACACAGCTACCCGAGCGCCTCGCAGAGCGCTTAATTGGGCCCACAGCAATCACAGCCCATTGTTTCCCCAACAAACAATGCCGGCGTGAAGTTGCGACTCGCCGCAAGCCACCCCCAAAGGGAGCTCCTGTCCGGCTCGCTCGGCACCGATTAAACCCGGCAATCGAAGCCTTCGTCACCTTATTCTCCCCCCTGAGCCGCGAGGAGGCTGGCAGCCTGCTCCTCCCTCGCATCCTAGCGATGAAGAGGTTCCACTTTTAATTACGGGGAGGAAAGTGCCACCCCACCTAATTAATATATGCATGCAAATATATATATATACACACGCGCACGCGCGCACGCATCCCCTAAAACACGCAGAGCGCGAGAGCGCTGCAGAGAAACAGGCAGCGTCCTGGTGGTGCCGCGGCCCAGGCAGCTCGCAGACCAGGCTTCTGGCCGGGAGAATATCTCGCGGGTGGGAGAAGTAGATGAGGACCCTGGAGATCTCGGCTCCGTTCTTGGCCCCGCTACAAATTCCCCACGTGACCTTAAGCAGGTCGCTTCATCTCTCTGCGCTTCGTTTCCCTTCTGCAAAGTTTGGAGAGCGCGATCCTCCCTCCGGTCTTGTCTGCCTGGGTCGGGAGCACACGTTTATTTTATTTTATTCGAGTGCAGCGCATGGAGTTGGCACGGTGCGGGAGAAGGCCGGTGGCCAGGGAAAGCAGAGCTTGCAGGGCGCCTTCTCCGGTTGCGCCTTCACGCAGGCTGCGCGTTCGTTTCGGAATAGCCAGAGGAAATACTTTCTTTTTAAATCTGTAAAACATTACACCGGATTAAAGCAGATGTAGCATGACATGTACTTCTTGCAGCCTGATTCACCCAGACAATCTCTTTTGTTGTTCCCTCCCCTTTATCTATCGGTCTGCCTGTTCGCTCTGCAAACATTGGCTTTAGAGGAAAAGAGGGAGTCTTAGCCGCGTCGAATACAGCCAAACGGGCGCCATGTTGTTGGAAGTGCGTGGTGGGGTTTTGCCCTGAGGTGCGCTGCGGCCAGCCCCCCGGGAGGGACCGCATCCCGGGCCGCCTGCTGGGAGCTGCCCTGCTGGGGGGCAGGGGGGGGATGAGGAGGCCCCGGGGTGCAACGCGCTTT
>NW_008824763.1:277719-278096 GCF_000699105.1 Pygoscelis adeliae | reverse complement strand
GGTCTCGACGGCGGCACGCCCAGACCCCGGGACGGGTCGGGGTGGCCCGTCCTCGCCGGGGCCCGGGCGGCTGGAGCGGCACGCAAGTTTCTGACAAGTTGTGTTTTATCGGGTACGCACGGGATAATTTTGCACGTCCTTGTTTTGTCATTTAGAGCACTTAAAGTGTCACGGAGATTTCACTATCCTAAAAGCTTATCTGTCAGCATCAGTGAGTTAGTCCAGTAAAAAGGGGATCATCCACAGCAGCAGGAAGAAGAAAAAAAAAAAAAAAAAAGACCAAAAAAAGAGACATCTGAAGGGTTTCTATTCCAGGCTGTCTGCAGCCGACCTTGAGCCCGTGCAGCGGCACCCGGTCGTCTCCCACAGCCGGCGGG
>NW_008824763.1:275637-277620 GCF_000699105.1 Pygoscelis adeliae | reverse complement strand
CGGGGGGGTTTGCCATTTCTTTGCCTTAATAAGGGCGGTGTCGTGCCCGTGCTGCGGGCTGCAGGTGTGCAGCAGCTCGTTTGGACAGTTGCGGTGGAGCCAGTGGCCAAGCAAAAGTGAGAAGTGTGAGGGTCTAGCGCTCTCTTCCTTTGCTTCGGTGTAGCATGAGCCGGTATTTTTCCCGATTTCCACAGTTCACACCCAAATAGTACAGTGCGGACAGAGGAATGGAGTGAGAGACGCGGGGGGGGGGCAGAGAAAAGATGGGGAGGGGGGGGGGGGGTGGGTTTTTTTTTGGATGGATGGATGGATGGATGGATGGATGGATGGATGGATGGATAACTGGTTGCTCTCTCTGCCGTCGTGGGAAGCTCGACCGCCTCGTGTCTGGAAAAGCCTCCGGCCTGACGGTGCCGGGAGCCGCAGGGACTCTTGTTCTGAACAGCGAACCGGAAAACAAATTCGCCTCGTGCAGCAAACAGGTTTTAATGTGCTGTTAATTGTCTTTATAGGGCTTTCTGTCCAAGGAGGTGGATTTACATATGCACTAAATGGCTTTCACCCTGGTACGCGACCGCCGTGCCGTATTTCATTTACTTTGGAAATCCAGTGGCAGACCGGATCGTAAAAAAATGTTGTATAAACATGCATAAAATATTTGTTCCGAGCGCAGAAGCAAATAAAAGAGTTGATGAGATGGATTGGGAGCCCAGGGGCACGTCGAGCAAGGGGAATCGGAGGGAAATCACACAAGTGCTATTTGCGACTTGTAGTCAAAATGGAAATATTGTCTCTTTCCATCCGATCGGGGCTCCTGCCGTTCCCCCTCGGTCTGAGGGCTTTGGCCACCCGGCGTATATCGATCCGTGTCCTTCCCACCCCCACGAGAGCCCCGAAAGGCAACGTGAGGCTCTTCTCTTTGTATGTGCTTTGCGACAGGAACCGTAACCGTTTGCAGCAGCCCCTGGGCACTGGGGAGGGGATGTCGTCCCCGTGGGGCGCATCCAGGCTGCCGCCGCCCTCCCGCCCCGGGATGCGCTGGAGGTGCTTTGCCCCCCGTGGCTTCGCTGAGCGGAAAAGCTGCACAGAAAGAACCGGAGAGTAGCCGGGAGGCAGGGAAAGCCCTCGTCTGACCGTCGGCCGGGGCTTCCCGCTTACGGAGCCTGCGCCACTGCCCCGTTTCCTTACGGAGGAAGGAATCCGTGAAGGAAAGTACTCCATCCCAGTGTCCGATGATGCTCGGGTGTGGCTGCGCGCGAGAAGGGCGAGGATGCTGTTATTGGAGGGGACAGAGGGCTGGCGTGGGGTTTTAGAGGGAGATGGCTTCAGCTCCAAGCTGTGCTGAAAACCTCCCGCAGGATCTGGAGCAAGTCGACAACTGTTCTGGTTTTCTGGGTGGGCTTTTTTTTTTTTTTTTTGCCAGATATAAATAACTAGAGCTTGAGAGAGCGTGGGGGAAAACGTTGACTTATCGCTGGAAAAGGGAAGCGCAAAATATTTCCAAACAAAGCGGGTTATTTGTCAGTAAACCTCCCCCGCTGGGGCGGGCTGCGGGCGCTGGGAATAGCGCAGCTCGAGGGGCTGCCTGCACCTCGCCCTTCGCGGGAAGGGCCCTGGGGTCTCTCTGCTGCTTGTTTTGGGGGCGTCGGGGTTATTTTCCCCGTTTTGACTCTGGGGTAACGCTTCTGCTGCACCTTTCGGGGCTGCCGAGGGTGGGTGTTTCTGACCGGAGCAATTGCACGTGCGAGGCAAGAACGGCTTCAAAACCTGGACGGAATAAGTGATGCGGTTTTTCGACTTGCTTCAGAATTGTATCAGTAATCCGTGGTTACATTATTAATGTAGTATTAAAAGGACTTGAGGCCTCTCAGCAAATTCCTATTTCTAATAAATAATTGCTGGAGCCGAGATAATTTATTAAATTAAATTGAAAAAGCCAGGCACACTCTATGTTTGCCTTGGAGTAATTTTTTTTTTTTTGAA
>NW_008824763.1:271374-275424 GCF_000699105.1 Pygoscelis adeliae | reverse complement strand
TTCACACCCAAAGGGAGATGAAAAGGAGGCATGTTTGATGGCGCTGCCCGTCACCTCGGCAGAAGGGTTCTCTCCGCCCGGGCGCTGGGCTTCACCCTCCGAGTACGGCTGCGTACGGCACGAAAGAGCAGGAGAAGGGCAAGAGGCGGCGCGTGTTCTCATCCGAACTCGTCTCACGCCTTCGCTTAACGCCGGAGGGATTTAACACCGGCGCCGGGACGGACACGCGATGCAGGCCAGCCTGGAAAGCTTTCCTCTGCTCGAGATGCTTTAACGGCCCCGTGTACAAGGTTCTGCTGTGTCTCGCTGGTTGGTCATTTACGAGCGAGGCCGTTTCAATCCGCCGGTAATTTTTCATAAAGCGCTTTGATTAAATAAGTAACGAGACCGCAAGCGCAAAATGTTATTTTCCTATTCAAAGCGATGGCAAGTGCGACATCGATCGAGCTTTCAGAGCGTCACGCACAGAAATAACAACTCGTGTCAGCACCCCTGGACAAGCGAAGGGCGCAAAGCTGGGGGGGGCCGGCGCTTGCGGGGAGGGTCCCGCACCCTTTCCCCCCTCCCCGGCCTCTGCACGACTTGTGCAGGAGAGAGCTTCCTTTCCAGCGCGAAAATAACGCCTGCTTTGGTGGGTTTTATCTGCGCTTTGCCAAGGCGCGTGACAAATTTGTGCTAAATCGGAACCTCAAACGATGCCAGCGCATAAAAACAGGGAAGCTATTGCATAATACAGGAAAATGAGATAAAAATCCTTCGTACGGCACAGTTACTTCAGAAGCAAGAATAAACAATATTTAAAAATGTATAAACACAGATGGCATATTTTCCTTAAAAAAATGTTTCGGGAAAAATAAAAGCCTCTTAAAAAGGAATAAAATATGAGCAGGAGGAGAAGTAGGTCAGAAAGAAGAAGTCAAAGGAAGGGGGGAAAACTACCACAACGGAAAGCAAAGGTAAAGCAGATTCTGCCGGCGCGTGGCCGTGGCGTGGATCCAGGCAGCGCTCTGCGAGCATCTGCCGGGGCGACGGCGAACCCGCGCGCCCTCGGGTCCGATCCAGCGCCGTCCCAGGGTCCCGGCGGGTGGAGAGCCGCAGCGCCGCCCGCGGGCGATGCCCCTTGGGGGCGTCTCTACAGGCGCTGGCTACGGCGGATAACCCCGTGCAGCGTTTCGGGGCGAGGAGGGCCGGAGGCCGCCTGGCTGCAAAGGCAAAGCAGAGGACGGAGATGCCCCTTGGCACTGCCCTGCCGAAGGGGGGCCCGAGCCCGCCGGCAGGGACCAGTGCACAGTAAATAAAGAAACCGCATTTAAATCGCCTGTTTACCCAGGCACCGGTGGCAAAGGAGAGAGACGTTTGAAAGACTCATTTATTTGCACCATTAACCATTTTAACGGCCCCTCTCCAATAACAATCGTTCCCACGGTTAGAAGAGCAGGTGTTCGAATAATAAGAGTGATCGAGAAGCCTTGGACGGTCATTAGTATTAATACCCATAATAAAAAAAGAACCAGGGAGACGTACACCCCTCGTGCTCTTTTCTACCCTTCGGGTTTATCGCCTGGTAGCTCTTTTCTCCGGGACACCTCGCGGGAGGTTGGACAGCAGCGGTGGCCAAGAGGCAAGACGCCAGCTGTGAAGGGACGGCGTTAAAAGCATCGCGGGGACTAGACCGCACCTGCAGCGCACGCAGGTACCTCCCAGCTGGCCCTACGGGGGGGAAGGGACGCTTTCGGGTCGGTTTCGTCCTGTTTGTTTGCTGCTCGCACGGGCAAAAGCACTCAGTTACGAAAATACGTTGCTTGGTCCAGACCTTCAGCATTTCGCTCGCCGGGCTGCGTCCGTAAAACCTGTGACGTTGGGGCGTGCGCGCCCTATTCAGTATCGCTTGCCTTGGGTTGCCAGACCAGAATTAGCTGTACTGATCGTCGTGGCCGGAATAACCAGGGCCCTCCGGGCAGCGGGACGAGGTGACCCGTCGTAGGTCCCTTCCGACTGAAAATAGCCTATTCTGTTCTATTCTAAGCCAGGCAGCGCGCTGCCCGCGCCCTCGCCTGCCTGCGCTGCCTCATCTCGCCGGTCCCCCGGGCTTTGTGGGGTTTGGGGGGGGCTGCAGCTCTACTGGAAGCCCACTCGCGTCGAGGCTGATGGGCTGGGAGCTCCCAGGAGCACTCGGGGGTTTGAGCTGGCGTTTCCCCACGTGCTACTCGGCAGGAAGTTTGCGCTCCAGGAAAACATTTTTAGGACTTCAAAAGCACGGAAAATGGCGTAAACGTTCAAAGGATGCGCTCGGGTGACAACCACCCCCCCCGACGCGAGCGGAGTTTCCCTGTGAAAAGAGAGCTGAAGGCACTTGTGCCTTCATTTTCCCTGCGGAATACATACCACGCGTGGTGGCGGATTATCTCGCAGCGAAACCTCTGCAGTGAGAACTTAACTGATTCCAGCCACAAAAATAAAAGTTCATTTTGCTGGTGTTAATTCAAAACTATCGTTACATCTCGGGGAGGAATAAACGCACGGGTACTTTGTCAAAGCAGCGATGAAACCGCAGCATCCTTATTCCTCTGGCAAGGTGAGCCCGTACAGCCACTGCATCTCTGCCTTTGGGGACCGTACCTGTTACGGAGGGGATCTCCTAACGGGGGGGGGGGGGGGAGGGGGGGGAGGGGGAGGTATGCAGCGCTGGGCAGAGAGTAGGAAACTGAGCCAGAGAAACGCAGATTTGAAACAGCACGCGCCTTCGTAACAGCGGGGGTAATTAAACGCCGGAATGCTTTAACAAAGGAAATGATAAATTCAGCGTCGTTTGCTGTCCTCGAGCGGAGGCTGGACGGGTTCCTGGAAGATAAGCTTTAATTCAAGGACGTTATTGGACTCGGTAGTGTTAAAGGAAGCTGTAGGATGAGTGACTCCCTCCGCCGGAGGACCGAGAGGGTGAAATACCCTGACCTGTGTTCAGCAGTAGATCAGAGGAGACTACCGCGGTGGCCCCCCCTGACTTGTGTTAGGCAGTAGAGCAGAGGAAACTACCGCGGTGGCCCCCCTCGGCCCCGAAGCCTATAAATATTCGCCCCCCTCATAACTATTTTCTGCTCGCGCTCGGGTAAAAACGTTGAAGCGCTCCGAAGCACATCTCGCTGCCGCTGGAGCCCGTATGGATTTTGGCATGGGCTGGGGTGGGGATCGGCGGGGTGGGTGCGGACCCCCTGCTCGGGTACCTGCCCCGCTCCGGGGATGCGCCGCTCCCCGCTCGTACAGCAATAGCAGGCGAGCCAGATGTAACCATGCTTCCCACGGACCTCCACGGCACCTCATCGTCACGGGGACCTCGATCTCATCTCGCCCTCAGGCTTTGCAAGAGAAGATGGAAGCTCTGGCTCTAAAGCTGCTATTTATTCATTCCCACTTAAGCTTGGGGGCTTAAGGTCTAACGTGCGCCGTGGCGTTGGAAAAGAGCCCTTTAGCAGCGGTTTCTGTGAGAAGGAAACCCGGTTTCCAAGGCTGGCAGAGGTCTCAGGTGGCGGCGAGGGGCACGTAGCTAGTCCTTCGCCGTGGATGCTGCAGGAACGAGCTGCGGACACGGGGACCCTGGCAGCACGGGGGCCTCCAGCACATTCAGGGCTTGGAAGCTTTTTGTTGTTGAAATCCTGCTGAGGATAAATACCGATTTCCAGTGTTTTCTGGCTGCCGAGTCCTGCTCCTCCGTCCCGGGCTGGCTCCCGGAGCCGGCAGCACATCTCCCAGTAACCAGCTCGGTCCTGGTGTGAAACGCCTCTCCGGGCAAGAGCGAGCGCTGTCGATGGTGGTTTTCAGAAGAGTTTCATTATTGAAGGTGTTTTATTTTTGAACGGTAGCTCCAGGTTACCCTTTTCTCAGTTGAAGCTGGCAGCAGCAGCCTCCCCTCAAAGCTGCTGAGGCGCTGGGTGTCAGGAGGGACCCGTCTCTTTTCTGAGAATCAGCATTTGCTGTGGCTGGAAGGGGCGCCGCGCGGGATGCTCCTGCGCTCCCCGGGTTTTCGGGTGCGGGGGGACTTGCCCGGCAGTACCC
>NW_008824763.1:264900-271259 GCF_000699105.1 Pygoscelis adeliae | reverse complement strand
GAGCCCGGAGCAGGCGTCGGTGGGGGGTCGGCAGACCGTCCCATCTAACTAAAATGCGGAGTGCGTCTCGGCGGCAATCTGGCGGTTTTGCCACGTGCACGGGAGATAAGATACTGGTGGTGTTACAAATAGGTCTGCAAGGTATGAAAGGGCATTTTTCTATTCAGATGGCTCACGACATGATCTTGTTAAAGGCCAATATGTAAAACATACGCTGCTTACACGGTCCGAGCAGAAAAGCGTCAGGTTTTCATTCTGCGTGGGAAGGTAAACGTGATAATCTTTTCCCCCCTCGTGCTGTTTCGGTGGCACGTGCTGCTGCATGAGGGCACGCCGCAGGAGGGAAACAGAGGTCTCCTCTGAAAAACGGCTCCCCAAAAGCAACACGGGGCTACGTGCTTCTTTCTGTCCACCGTGCCTTTAGCTAAAACTTACTCCGTTTCCGAGGTGCAGGGTGTTTTCTTCCGGCCGGACCCGCGAGCTGACTCCGGGATTTACAAGACTCACTTGCTTATCGCTGACGGTGGCGGTTCTTCAATGAGCATTTAGCTGGCGGCTGTGGTGATGTGAAAAGCTGCGCCGACACCGGTAGCGGGAGGAAAAGCCTGTTTGTGTCCCACCAGGGAGGGGTCGCAACCCGTGCAGCGCCTCCAGAGCCTCTCCTCCTGTATGCGGTCGCGTCCGTGGTCGTGCACGTAGTCGTACGTGACGAACCTTCCGAAGGGGAACCTTTGTTGTTCTCAGGGCCCGGCAGCTGCGGGGCTAGCTGCGTCTCCTGCATCGCCCGCTCTTTCCGTTTCTGATGAATTGAGGTGGAACAGGTGACTTGTTTTGTAAGGCGGCCGAGCGAAGGTGGCAGGAGGCGTTTATTTGGAAAGGGAGTTGGTCCTGCTGGTGTGCTCGCGCTGTACCGCGTTGTACCGGGGGTCCCCCTCCCCGTCAATCAGAGCGCGAACCCGCTGCCACGGGCTCCGTCCTGAAACACCGGACGCGCAAAGAGAGGTTCGACGAGCGCGGAAACGCTCCCATTAAATCGGCGTGACTCCAAGGAAAGCTTGTACGGCGCTTAGAGAGCTTTCAGCCTATTCACTCGCGCTGCCGAGGGGGCGATGGAAATACCAGACGCCGTAAGTGGAACTGAAAAGGGGGGGAAATGAGGACGTTTTGGTGCAGGGGGATTTGTCCAAGGTCACTCGGCGATTTAACAATCGAAAGGGGCGTCCGGCCGCGTTTCGACCTTCCCTCTGACGGAGCTCGCAGAGACGCTGCCAGCGCTTTCACCCAAGTCGGGGGGAAAGCCCCTTGCCGAAAGGCCGCAGCCTCTCCTAGCTGGTCTGTCTCGCCCGCTTGTGCCCAGGGACTTTTGCGGCCAACACCCAGGCGTCTCCCTCTAGTGGCATCTCTTCCCATCCCGGTCCGCTGCTGCCAAGACCAGAAGCAAAAGGGAAGGCAGCATGGCGAGGGTTCCCCGATTTCCCCCGCCTCCTATTCAGCAAGGCTTTTTCTTTCCAATCGTGAGCCACTGCCACTGTATTTACGCGATTAAAGAAAATGTATACGTCCCCCGTGACCGGACAAGCCGGCGGGGGGACAGCTTCAGCCATCGCTGCCGTACGGGGCCGGCACTTCAGACCCTTCCCCACCGGTGTTTCCATTAGCAAGGAGCTTAATGTTTTGTAAAGCTCTAACGCTTGCGCCACGGATTCCTGGGGTATCACGGTTGTCCCTGCTGCGCGTGCGGTTACCGGCTCCACCGCGTGATTTTCAGTATCGAGCGCCGCCGCCGTCTCTGCTGGTAAGCAGGACGTTTTAGGAACGCTTTCGTTCTAACTCCCGACGTGCCGAACAGTGTCGCTGAGCAGAGGGCGCTGCCTGCAGAGACAGGTAGCCCTGACCAGCGCCTAACACCGGGCAGGCTGCGCCTGCTGACCTGCAGCTTTGAGCCGGTTCCTAAACGGGGGCGGCGCGCAGAAGTTGAACGCCCGCGAACGCGCCGGGCGCCCGCGCCGTTACCACCCAAGGAAAACGGCTCCCCAGAGCGCCTTCTTTCGCAAACCTGCGAGAGGCCGCTCCGCCTCGCGGCCGACGGCGAGCAGAGAAAGAGAGGCTGTACGAAAACACCCATGGCTCAACAGAACCGTTTTTTTATTGTGTAGTGAAAGACTGCATCTAAAACCAGATGAAGAGGAGTATCAAACAGCGTGTTCTACCTAGTACGTACAAACGAAGAAGCTGCTGAGACCCGAGCGTGTCGGTTCCTTGCTCAAACAGAAAAGAAGCAGTAACTCGGGCTCCCATCTGCATTTTAACAGCTGTTAAGAAACAAGGTAACTGAAGGGTGCAGCTTCTCAAGAGACTGGCAAACAGAAGAGAACCGGGAGACACATCTAGTAGGTGCCACGGGATGGCATGGCAAGAGGAGAAATCAGCTGGCAGTTTTATCGCTTTCTCCGTTCTCTATGAGTTTCCTTTTCTTCTCATCCGTTTTCCTCTTGAAGATGCTATCTCTGTAGAACTGCAGTTCTTTGATGCTTTCCCTGATGTCATCGAGCGCTCTGAAAGAGAATTAAGGAGGGTTTCAAAAACGCCTGCGCACGCCTTCAGCTACGCCTGGATTCTAACGCCTCCGAAAAGTTCCAGGCTGTAAGAAATCCAGCTCCGACACACACGGGTCGCACGTCTGTCAGAAATAACAACAACCCTCGCTAGTCTCGGGGACGTGGAAAGCAGTGAAAGTCCGCCAGCGCTGACACGCCGGGGAGTAACGCTCAGCTTATTAGTCTACGTCACCGTGGGACACGGGAGCTCCTGGAGACCAACCGGTTCTACAGCTTCGACTACGAAAAGCAACTCCATCCCAGACAACAGAGACGAGGGCTCCGGAGACCGGCTTTCAGCTCCTGCTTCGGCCAGTTTTGCCTGCTCAGACAGTAAGGTCTGTACAGAAGTAGCAATCGTACTGCGCGTTTCTCAAAATTAAACTCAGAATTAAAGCCTTCCACCGCAAGGGGAAGGAGCTCTGCGAGACATTACGAACTCGGGGAAATAGCCAGGAACGGAACTCTCATCTCCCCGCTTGCAGCCTTCCAATTTTAGTGTCTCTCTGAACAACTCTGCCCAAAAGAAGGACAGAGAAAACCCGCTCTTAAGCTGCCGTTTTCACGCGATTTCTCACGGTGACGTCTAAGAAGTGGCAGGGGTAGCTACAGATAAGCTTCTTGCCTTGACTAGTAAACAAAGTGAACCAGAACAGATAAGGAAACCTCCGTGCTTCAATAATCCCTTCCCCGAGGCTAACCAGGCTTCAGGCGGGAGAACGCAAACGTACGACAGGGAGCAGAAGCGCGCAGCCTCCGCCGTCGTCTGCGTCAGAAGCAGCACGCCTGGGGTTCAAAGGAAGCTCCGTATTCTGCTCGCGAAGAGCGCGGGTCCTGCGTGACAAGCCCCGCTCCGCCACAGACAGAAGTTAGAAGCCTCACCTGTGAGAAGCCGCCTTCTTTGGGGCAAACTCGTATTCTTCTGGATACCAGCGTCTGTAAGCAAGGGGGGGGGAAAAGCGCCACTTAAAAAAGGAAACTGGGATTCAAAAACACGGCCGGTGGCTGCTGCGGGCTTGTTACGATTGGTGGAAGAATTTCGGCTTCAGTGGCACCCAGAGAAGCCACAACCCCGCGGGTCAAGTGCTGCAACCTCCAGAGCCGGAGTACTTCATCACGGCTCGTCCTGTGCATCGGCCCGAACAGAACAGATGAGAGACCGAGGTGGCCGCAGGCAGCCCCCTCCCAAGCAGCCTTTAGCCTGGTTTTAGAGGAGCGCGCGTTAGCTAAATTCCTAGATTAGGAATTTAGGATTCCTAAATTGTCTAATTTAGGAATTGGACAATTTCCCTAGATTGTCTTTCGTCGGACTGCCTGATTTGGGGAACACTCACCTGCACAGTTCTTTGACGGTGCTCACATCGATGATCCTGTAATGAAGATGCCTCATGAACTGAGGCATGTATTTGTCAAGAAATTTCTTATCTGCGTGAACAGAGTTACCTGCAAAGACACAAAACGAGATGTTCCTTCAAAGACATCACAAAGCTACTACGAACGACATCTAAACGAGAGGCAGGCTAAGCGAGCTGGGGAGAGATCACAGGCTATGAAAAGCTATTCACAAGCAGCTCGTTTATCCCATTTTCTAGTAAATACGATCGT
This sequence comes from Pygoscelis adeliae, assembly GCF_000699105.1. NCBI lineage: Eukaryota > Metazoa > Chordata > Aves > Sphenisciformes > Spheniscidae > Pygoscelis > Pygoscelis adeliae. The sequence continues at coordinate 267,057 of NW_008824763.1, read as the reverse complement.
GAAGGTTTGTCAGATCTTCGCTGCAGGATCGCAGGCGGTTTAAATATGTAATCCCTCTATTAATTCCTCAGTTACTACCCCTACAATTTCTGTCACGCAGATAAGCGTCAAAGTACTACGCAAGCGGCGGGTCTTCCGCCAAGTGGAAACGGGCATCGGGATTAATTTCACCCGGCGCCAGTCCCAAGACCGTCCGTGACCGCCCCGAACGTAGTCCCGGGTAGCAGGGCGTTTGGAAGATTCCCGTTTGGCGTTCGGTTCCATACACAGCGAGGAAAAGACGCCGTCGGGCCTGCTGCTGGGGTTTCACGGTCGCAGACTGCTGCCAGCGGTTAAGTTGCCCGCCCCCATTATAACCGTGGGCGGAAACATTCAATGCAAAATGTTTCCCGCAGTAATGACGTGCAGTACTTGCTTCAGGGAACCTGCAGAATGGACGACGCCATTACTGGACCTCTCCTTCCTAACCAGGTTTTGATTTGCCTGCTGGCTCTCAGCACAGACAACGAAAGCGCCCCCGCCACGTGCATCAGCGGGCCCCGCGGCACCCAGCCGGCAGCTGCAGGAGGGACGATACCATTTATATTAAGAAAGAACATACTTTACCTGCGAGGGGACAGAGGCCCGGGGGCGTCTGTTGTCGTACGAAGGACAGAAACTCGTACTCTGCTTGCTGCAACGAAATTTTGCTCTCCTTCACAGCCTTAGTAAGGCCGGACTGCAAAAAAGAGCCGTCCATCATAAATCAGAAACACGCTGCCACAAAAGGCGCTTCCAGAAACGCCCAACGGCGAAAGGTCAACCCTCCAAGTATTGTTTCTCCCCCCCAGCGCGCCCAGCAGCACCCACCGAACTCGGCGTTTCCGTATTCTGGGGCGTGCCCCTGCCTTTATTCCCCCCGGTACCTCCACAAGCAGGCCCGAGCGACGTGCGGGGCGCCGCTCGGGAAGCAACCGCCATCACAAGTGAAGGCGACGGTAGCGCCGTCCCGCGCTGCGACGGGGCGTTTCCTCCTTCCCCGGTCGCTGGGCTTTCCTAGGGGTCGTCCTCGGCTACCGCGGCGTTACGCAAGCCTCGCTCACACACGTACGCGACCCAGGGGACTATCGCATTTCCCTCTGTTTAAGGAGAGGCATGCGCCTCCCCGGCGCAGCGCGGTGGGTATAAATAAACAGAAATAATCAGGACCCTGGCTTAAGTGTTTATCAAGATTCCTGTAAATCAGAAAAGTTCCTTCCTCCTTTTTTTTTTTTTCCCCCAACAGTTAAATGTCAAATCTGCTCCAAGTGTTCTCAGTGATTTATTTCCATCTGGCTACGCTATATATTTCCACGGCTCTGCCGCAAAAATCTACTTGACAGACCCAAGTGGTGGTTAACAAGTTCATTACGTGGCTGCATTTTCATCTATATTCTAATTGCTTCTCTTTTCTTAGTCAATTAAAAATAAGTAGCTCCTCAGGAGCAGCGATAACGTATGCTGCCATCTTCAATTCGCTCCTGAACTGAAGCCGAGTTTGAGTCCTCCACTGGAGAAGGGGAAAAGCACCCACCACGGTAAATCAATATTCATTTTCCAAACTCCTGCTAATCCTTCCCGGGGAGAGCGAGATGCCGAAGGGGGGAGGAGGGGAGGGGAGGGGTTCCGGGCGTCTTAAAACTTCAGCCCTTAATTGAAAACTAACTGGAATTTCAATTCATAATCAGGGATTGGAAAATCCATTCGCTTTCTTGCTACTGGCAAGGAGGAAGCCTTCTTCGGTGGCTGAGAGAACGAAAAATAAGCTCTTGCTGCGAAAGTTAAGCTTTCGGCGAAAAAACACGCTAGGCTTACGGCGCTGAGGGGACAGGCAAAAATAACAAGCCAGTGCTCACAGTACATCAGCCTGTTTAATTCTACAAGTGCCTAAACTTGCAGTGATAAATCTGCAGTTTTGTCGCCGCTGGACCGTTCTACACCGATCTCGTGCCTGTTCGTACTTGGGCCTTCAAGCCAGGTCTTCCCCTCCTCCGTCGCCGGAGTTATTCTCTGAATGAGTTTACGCAACACGGAACAGGCTTCGCCGGGAGGAGCCGTCGGCGGAGCCCGTCCAACCCGGCCTACAGCCGGGGCTCCTGCCGGGGCAGGCCACGGCCGGCCGCGCAGCCCGCAGGACGG
>NW_008824763.1:264130-264833 GCF_000699105.1 Pygoscelis adeliae | reverse complement strand
GTGTGACGGGGGGAACCGGCGGCACGTGTCGTAGCGGCGGATCCCGTGTCCAGGCCCGCTGACGCGTGTCTCGCCCTGCCTGCAGCTCTCCCGCGAGCTCGTGCTCCAGCCCCCTCGGGGGACCGTTCCCTAGCTGTTGGCCTTTGCTGACGCTTCTGGCTCTCAAGTTAGAAAGCAGCTTCCAGCACTACCCAAACTTATTTAAAACCAGGCTACGAAGCACAGGCCGCTTCGGGGCAATCTTGCAGCCGAGGGGCAGGACGAAGACTACGGCTACGCGAACGCAATTCGCAGCTGCGCCACCCGTGACTTGCGAGACCTTGGGCAAAAGGTTACGCACCAGCTCCTCGCTACGGAATAAGGATGACGCTTGCCGTCTCCCATTCTTTATCCCCTCTGTCCGACTGCAAACCGTTCAGCACAGTGGTCGTCCCTTTTTAGGTGACTGTACCGCAACTAAGAACTCCGAATTATACGTTATTCTCATGGCTGCAAAGAAAGAGAAAGCGTAGCACGACTGCTCTAGAAGGGTTACCTTCCCGTGATGCTCCTTGCACCACTCGGACATGCCATCCAGCAGCTCGTCGGGCTGATTAATAATCAGGTTGGGGCCCTGCCGGGAAGAGAAAAACGCAAAGGTCATCGCAGCAAGCTCAGTATCAAGCAGGCGCCCCCCCCCGCCCCCCGGTTTCAGCCCCGAGAC
>NW_008824763.1:258680-259550 GCF_000699105.1 Pygoscelis adeliae | reverse complement strand
CGGAGGCGCCGGCTGTGAAACGGGGGGCGTTTTCCCCCTCTGGAAGGAAAATTTTGAAAGGGGAAGTTGAGCCTTCATTTTCCGTTAGATTCCGGCGCGTTAACGGCGGATCCTATTTTCCTGTTAATTAGGCGCTGTTCATTTTCTTCACCTCATTGCTTACTACCGCACCCAGAATTTATATTCGTTTCGTTTAATCGTGTTCGCCTGGTTAAATTCTGAACAGTTACTCATTCAGAAAGGAAATTACTACCTCGCTCTGCCAGGACTTCCACTTTGCCTTAATTTCCCTGGAGCCTCGTTTACTTTCCCCGGCTTCCCGGCCCCCCACCCCTTGCTGGGTCCCCCTGGGCTCGGCCGGGAGCGAGGGGGCTCCCTCGGGATTTTCGCAGGTTTCTTGCAAACCTGTCGTGGGCTTTTCCCTTCTGCTGCTGCTGGTTTAGGCCCTTTTTGCTCTTCGAGGAAGCAAACTGGAAAAACAGGAAGATTTTCTGCTTCGGGGAGGGGGAAGCACGTTCCTCAGCTGCCTGTTTTCACTCTTAATACGCGAGCGCTCTTAAATATTGCAGAAACTTCAACCGCTCCCGCTCGCTAACCCCAGCTTCAGAAGGGGCTCTCGCTGTTCCACTTTCTCCTCTCCCGCGTCCTTGCTTCCCGTAGCCCGGCGGGACGGCGACGGTCGTGCCGAAACGCTCATGCAAAACCCTTGGGAGGCAAAAGGAGCGACCAGTCCTCCATCTTGGCCCGCCTTCCCGGTCGCTACTCCTGAAGCTGTCGATGCCCCGCGTCTCCCGGCTCGAGGCCCTGGCTCGGCTCTCCCCTGCGGTACGGGAGCCCGGCGGCCGCTCGGCCGTCTCGCCCGGCGGGTTC
>NW_008824763.1:256297-257947 GCF_000699105.1 Pygoscelis adeliae | reverse complement strand
GGGGCCGCTGCGATTTCTGTCGGCAAGCGTGAGCGGCAGGCGGAATACCGCCCAGCCTCTTCGCTGGGAAAGGCTTTCGACGGCTCCTGGCAGGTTGCAGCAGAAGGGTAATTGTAGCTACAAACTTCTCCGTGAAGGGAATCATTGTGCTTTTTAAACAGACCATAAAAATCCCCAGCGATGCCGATGTTCGAACAGTTAAACAGCGATTAAAGACGCTGGCGCTACAAGACCTGGGCATGTTATTTCCAGAGAACGTGTCAGCAGCTGCTGAATTCCTGCCTTTACTGCGCCGCGCTGGCAGGCGCGGAGGAGGTCTTTATGGAAACGCCGGCGTCGCGTTCGGCGTTCACTAGCGAGCGGCGCAGGTCCTGAGCTGCCTCCGAGCACCCTCTGGTTTTCAGCTCCGTTTCTTGGAGCTGGGCAATGGGGCCGTTCCCAGCGCTCGCGGCGGTGCCGAAAACCCCTTGCCGCTTGCGCGGGGCGTCCCGGTGGCTCCGGGGACGGTCACGCCGAGCAGAGCTGGAGCTGGCGGCGTCGCCACTGTGGCCCTCGTCTCGCTGACGTGGCGTCGCCAGTGTACGCTTCTGGGGTCCCATACGGTTACGTCCTCGTAAGCCCGTACTGGTGCCAGTGTCACCCTACAGCCCGAAAGACTTCGGTGCTTTGTTTGTGCTTTTTTAATTAGGTTCTTACCGAGAAACTAAAAGGCGACGGGACGGGGAGGAGGCCGAAGCCCTCTGGTTCCTGCCTGGGCTTGCTGGGTGCTGCGGAGCCTGTATGGAATTTGAGGACCACGACTCATTTCAACCTCTCGACTCCTTCCTGGGCCGTACCACACTCTCTCTCTCTCTCTCTCTCTCTCTCTTTACGCCAGCCTCTTCTGTCAGAAGAAATAAGATTTGTGACAGGGACTCCGTCTGTGTATATCCAGCGAGAAAATTTCCTATTTCCATATTTCTTTTCACTCTTGAACCAAAACTACCCCAAAAGAAAATCGGTACGAGCGAGGGGAGGAGGAGCCTCAGCAACAAATCCCAACCATTTACTCTCAAAAAAACTGCTGAGAATTGAGGCGTGTTGGGTGTGCTAACATCAACCGCTACCAACAACGTCTAGGCTCGAGCATCTCTAAAATGAACCTCCGGTATGTCGCAGGTCTGGCCGTCCGCAATCGTGGGAGAACAACCGAGTATGGCCAAACGGGCTCTTGCTTCGGGGAGGGTATCGTTTCCGTCTGCCAAGCCCTTCTGCCCTGTTCCCGCGTCTGTCGCCGGCGCCCGGCCAGGTACGTGTTGCTGGGGCTGCAGCGTTTGGTCGGGCGGTTTTTACAGGTTTTCTGAAAGGACCGGCGGGTACTCTCGGTTCCGTGAGCGCTGGGGGTTGCCTGGGCGCGAGGCACGCGCCTCCCCTTGGCAGCATCCTTTCTCCCCTCCCGCCCCCCCCCAACTTTTCAGACAGAGCACGCAGAATTTGTCCAGAAACGAGGAACAAAGTTTGGACAATCTCGCTGCCTTTGCGGCCAAATTTTTTTCCCGTAAGAATGGGTTTTGGTCTCAAAAAAGCGCATCGCGGCTGAAAGAGGGAAGCTTCTCGGAAGCTCTGCCCTGACTTGGGAGGGTGGCAGGGAAGGGACTTGGCTGCAGTTCC
>NW_008824763.1:255538-256108 GCF_000699105.1 Pygoscelis adeliae | reverse complement strand
GCTGCTTTTTTCCTCCCCAGGGCCCACGTGCTATCCGGTGAGGGAGGCACGCCTGCGTGCCACGAGGCTCAACACGGCTTCGCAGTCCGTGCGGACGTCGCCGGGCAGGTACGGCTGGACCTCGCTGAACTTCACGTCAAAGCCCGCGCCCTCCACGGCTTCCTCCACCTCGTTTCTCTCCAGGCGGAGGCACGAGAAAACCTGCTTGTTGAAGGCGTAGTAGGTTTCCCGGAGGACGGTCACCATCACCAGGTGCCCCCCCGGCTTCACGAGGGCACCGACGTTTCTCAGGGCGCTGCGGAAGGTGGCCGGGTCCTTGCAGGCGGCCTCCAAGCAGAGGGTGGAGAGGACGCAGTCGGCAGGAGGCAGGGACACGGGGTCCACGGGGTTGGCTTTGGTCACGTCGCACTTCAGAACCTGCCTCACCTTCTTTCTCAGTTTCTCCTCTTTCTCAGCCCACTTCTCCCTAGCAAGTAAACAACGAGCCTTCATCTATGTATTTGTTTATGTGGTTATTCAGCATCTGCGCCTGCGACTTCACGTGTGCCGCGGTCGGTGGCAGGGCGGTAG
>NW_008824763.1:254097-254941 GCF_000699105.1 Pygoscelis adeliae | reverse complement strand
GCTCTGTGTCGGGGCACGCCCCGAGCAGCGTGCGGCCCGAGGGGTCCCTCCGACGCTGCTCAGCGCCTCGGGGGCGGGGGTACTCACCCAAGGAGAACATTTTAAACAGGCTCCTCAGGTTTTGCATCAGAAACGTGTTTGGCTGTCCCTGGCCGTCGCTCAAGCTGTAAAATTCTTTCAAATACTCCCGAGGGTCGAAACTCTGCTGGTAACCGCCGTACGTTGCGTAGCCCCCGGTGTCCTTTCGGTTTTAACCTCCCTCCTGCGTTCCCCCCCTTCCGGGCGCCGGCCGGACACGCTCCCGTTCATGACCGGTGCTGCCTCCTGCTCTCCGTTTTTACACCGAGCTTTACTTCTTCCGCAATAACTCGCTATTGAGCCGCTCCCCCCCTGCCCCAGCAGCCCCTGAGCCGTACAACCCCCTGCACGAAAGACGGTCATTAATGGCAATCCCCGGGGATTACGTTACATCTCCCTGGCTTTGCGGTAATTGACGGCAATAAACCAGTACGGCGCGCGTCGGCATGGCCGGCAGTCGCAGCCCGGCAGCTCTGTAAACAGTATTCGCGCGTCCGACACCTTTGCTTCTTAATAGCAGCGGATTGAAGCCGGCGTGTTCGGTAACGTAACGTGGCAAGGAAGTTTTAAGGCCATCAGGTGCCCTGGCAGAGGACGGTCAGCGTCTCTCCCGCAGGAAGGAGGAATCGCTTCCAGTCCATGAGAAGCGCCTGCCAAAACTCCCGTTCTCTTTCGGTGGTTTTCTTGCTTTTATTTTTTTCAGGTTTCTCCTTGGAAAACGGCAGTTTCGCATCCTCGCCCTGCAAACCAGAAAACTCACAGCGTC
>NW_008824763.1:251647-252876 GCF_000699105.1 Pygoscelis adeliae | reverse complement strand
CTCCTGGAAATCGGATGTAGAGCCTGCCCCTGCGGCTCCCCGAGCCGGGAGCAGCCCCGAAATGGCCCTGCTGCTCCAGCTTTCCGTCTCCATTGAAATCTCAGCTCTAGACGTCTGATTTCCATTTTCCCCCGTACTTTTAGTTCAATCAAAGCGTGTGATTAGGGCTCTGCAGGCTCCATTGTCATCTCTACCTAAGTGCTTCTCTGATTGATATAAACAGCATTTCGATATTTACACTGTGGAACGTATTGCTCTGCTTACTTTCCTGGATAATGCACGAAATCTGCCACTACAGGGAGGAAAAATAACAAAAAAAACCACCCCCAAACCCAAAATGAGTCCCTGCAGAAAGCTGCCGGGAGGGGAGAAGCCCTCCCTGACGGGACGGGACCGTGCCCCATCAGCCTAAGGAGGAGCACCTTGGCCTCGTCCCATCACCTGGGCAAGCAGCAGCAGCTGGGGAAGTTATAAAGGGCAGAGGGCTGGGTATTTGGGAACCTGCAGCATCTCAAGGTGCTTGTGGTTTGGGCTCCGCATGGCGTCCGCTGCGAGCACGGCCGGTGCCGGTGCCCGGGAGCCGGTTTGAAAGCGGCTAGCTTGCGCCTTGGGTGCAGGATCAGCCCCCGGCTCAACCCGGGCTTAAGCCTCAGCAGCCCCGGGGCTGGTCCTGGGCTCTGCAGCCGGCAGCGCCGGAGCCCCCCAGCCTGCTCCAGCCCACCCCTGGCACCCTTCCCAGCCTCCTGCCGTGTCCTCATCCCCGGGAGAGAGGTAAGCGAGACTCCCGGGCGCCGTCGCGTGGCACGCTGCTGAGCTGGGGTGCCTGGGGAAGGGAGGTGCGCGTTGAGGGTGGGAACAAAAGCACCCTTTTCTCTTTTTTTTTTTTACGTGCTCTTTACGGGACTGAGCTTTAGATGCTCCCAGCCTCCATATTTGCAGGAATCCGTGTAAAGAAGGCGCCTGAGGAGCAAATATTTTTCATCTCAGGTACTTTTTGGAGGAGGGAGCAACTGTTCTTTTGTTGAAAACGCTGGCTATTTGAAAAACGTGGAGACAGTTGTGCTTTTAAAGGCCAAAATGCGCTTATTTTCTGCCACGCAACGGCTCCTCAGGGGCTTTTTGCGAACCCCACCGCTTTCTCTCGCCAAGCCTCGTTAGGCGTTCCCGGGGTGGGCCTGCGTGCAGCAGGACGGCAGGGCTGGGGAGACGCTGTGGTGGGAACACAGGGG
>NW_008824763.1:248702-251635 GCF_000699105.1 Pygoscelis adeliae | reverse complement strand
GACGGGAGGTCTGGGGAGACGCTGTGGTGGGAACACAGGGGTTCCGTAAGGGTACCCGCCGGGCTCGCGGCGCTTTTGATGGAGCTGGTTGGAAGCGTGGTGCTCGGTTGTTTCGGCGGTTGCGGAAAACATTTCGGGTTTTCTTCCTGTCGTTTACTTGGTCAAAAGTAGTACGTTTCGAGTTTCCCATCGGACGTGGAGGAATAACCCCCCTCTGCTGCCATGCCTTCCCCTCTGCCCCCTTCCTCCCGGGGGCAGACGCAAGCGCAGGTGCTCGGCTGATTTTTCTCTGTTGCACGCGCACCGATATGATCTTAGTTAAATTATTTATAATTATCCCCCGGAGCCCCGGGCCGGCGGGGGGGAGCGGGAGCAGCCGGGGCCGGGCGGCAGAGCGCCGGGAACAAAAGAGGCCTCTTCCTCCGCGTGGTGCAGAGGATCCCGAACAAAAGGTTCACGTTCCCCTGCGCTCTTCTCCCCCCCAACCCCACCCCCCCTCCTTTCTTTTCTCCTGCTCTTCGATGGAGATTTAAGCGGTTCTTTTTGTGGCTTAAATTTCTCCATGCTGCAACAAGAAACTAGCAATTAACTATTATAAGGCTGTTTTACAGTCCTGTGGAAACCCTTTCCATCCACTTTGTTTTAAATGGGTGTATCTTTTATTCCTAGTTTTCGGGAGTGTAAAACTTTACAGCATTTGCTGCAAACCTTCATACTTTGCTTCGCAGTTTATTGCTCCCTCTGCAGATATATCTTACTCATAAATAAGGCTTTCATCTCCACAGTACTTGAGTAGGAACCGCAATGCCTCCGAGCAGTTTCATCAACGGGACTTTGCCTAGAAATCACGGCGTGTTTCATCTCCAACCTCAGCCTTTCCTTCGCCCGACAGTGCAGAGCCCTGCACGAGGGCCGTGGCGGCAGCAGGTTGCTCAGACAGGTTATCCGCGCCCCGGCCGGCAAATCCCCACGGCTCTGGGCGACGCGGAAGACGCCTCCAGAAAGTCTGGTGCGAGCTGGGTCTCTGCGCCGGGGTTGCTTCGGGCACCGTGGTGGTTGAGCCTTGGAGCAAAGAGAAATGCGAACACGCCTGCCCCTGCAAACCCCTGAGCTGGGCTTGCGCAGGACCGTCCCGCTGCTCGTCCAGCGCCTCGTGCGATAAAGCAGCGAGCAGAGGCACATCCGAGGGGCGAAGGTACCCGTGGCATTCGGTGCGAGTGCTCTGCCCCATGGCCCGGGAAACCGGGCTGCGCTGCGGAACCTTTTCTCGTTGCATGGTAGGTGCCACGGGTGCTCTCCAGCCTCGGCACTCTTCGTGCTCTCCCCCCGTGCATCGAGGCGGGTGACGAATACTTCTTCAGCTCCCGAAGAAGGTGGGATGAGTGGTCTGACCACCCTTTGCCGTGCCGCTAGGCAGAGGCACCCTTGCTGGGCGGTTTCGGCGCGCCCCCCCCGTGCTGTGTTTGTCAGGATTCACCCTGGGCGCGGTAATTCGAGGGGGATGTGTGCCGCAGCCCGCCCTCCGGGCAGAGCGGCTGGATGGGGAAGCGGGAGCTGCGGAGGGCTCTGGGGCGCGTTCACGTCTCGCTTCCCTTTTGCTGGCAGCAGAGCCCAGCAGCGCTGGGTTTCCAGCGGCGGCGTTAACCTGGGACTGCAGAGCTGGGACGCATCGCGATGAAAAGCTGCTTGGGGGGGGCTGACACCTGCGAAGGGAGAAGCGTTTGCTCAAATACATACTCGTAGGGCCACGTCTCTCGTGGGTGCACATCAACCCCGCAGCCGGCAGAGCGGCAGCAGCTTCGGTCAGCAGAGCCGAGCTGTATCTAACTACTCGTGCTTTGTAGGCTGCTTTAGGTGGAGAGTTTTCTCTCTTTAACAGGGATTGTTTACAGGTTATTTTTAAAAACCTCTTTGTTTTCCCCTGATTAGCAGTGAATCTGACTGCTCTCGGCTCCCGCGGTACGAGGGACCATACAAAGAGGCAGAACTGATGAGGCTGAGGTTCCCATGGGTTTAGGTCTGACCTGGACGCCCTGGTGTCTGTTGACCGCCCTGTAGCTTTTATTTCGATGGGAACGCTGGGAGGGGCTCTCTTCTACCCTGCTGCCTGTGTTTCCGAAACCCGTGGAGATGTGCTGTGCCTGACAGCCCTGAACGTGGCTGGCGTTGGCTCAGGTGCCCAAAACATGAGGCAGCCGGGTGAGCGGGCGGCACTTCCTTCGTTCTTCAGCAGGCAAGCCAAAAGCCGCAGTGTGGACACCGAGGCACGCTGGGCTTTTCTTTTTTTTTTTCTTTTTAAATCCATTGCTGGTTCTGCCTGCGTCCCTGGGAAGGGGACGAGGTGCTCGGCATCCAGGCGTTTGCGGTGGGTCCGAGGGGAGGAGCGGGGGGACCGGTCCCTGCTGCAGACGCAGACCGGCCGCTGTTTTTCCGGGACTGTCATGACACAAAGGGTTCGGAAAGGTGTGGAATATTAATTGCAGCTTTCAGACCCCTGCGTGCTACACGGTAATTTCATCGCATTATGGTGATAGCAGTTTTAAAAATCGCCCTCCTCCCATCCCCTTTTAACAAAATGCGTCTTGTTTCGCAAAAATGCATTTAGGGCCAATTTGTTTAGAGCCCAGAATGGCAGCAATTAAAGTAGCGTTGTGCATTGGGAATAAGTGGAGTAATACTCGTGTAAGCGTGACCTCCGCCGAAAGGATGAAACCGGCTGGGGAGACTTCTGTAGATCAGCAGCACGGGCCGCTGTGCTGCGTACCCCAAAAAACGGGGCACCTTACATCTCCTCGCGCCTTTGAGCATCCCCGCTGTTGCATTATTAAAAGCTACTTTACCGGGGGGAAAAATAAGACCTATTTAAAAATGCATTGGTCGTGCGTGTCCGTCCCCCCCCGCAAGGCTCCTCTCGGCTCCCCGTGCGCGGCGGC
>NW_008824763.1:246705-248525 GCF_000699105.1 Pygoscelis adeliae | reverse complement strand
GGGGGGGGGGGGGGGGGACAGGCGATTGGAACAGGTGGGCTGTGTGGATCTCCAGGGCCCCACTAATTCACAGGGAATAAATTGATGACGGGAACGGGGACAAAGTCCTATTCTGGGTGCAGGTGACTGAGCAATTCCCTTCTGGCAGGCGGAGGGAGGGAGGGAGACCTGTCATCATCAGAGTGCCTTTGATTTTTATTGTCTGAGCCAGCCTTAAAGGTATCCTGCGTTCGGCGCTGACTTTGCTCTGGCTCAGGGTTTTGGAAACGGTGCCGAGTGTCGCCTAAAATAATAAGCGTCTCTGCTAATTACATGAGCCTGCCCGTTTGCAAGACGGGCCGTCTCTTGCATCTTCCCCCCTAAAGGAACCAAAGGTTTCCTTCGCTCCCAGGGAGACGGGAGATGTTCGCAGCTAATGACATCACCCCCTCAGAAAATGGCGTAAGCCCGTTGACACCCACACGGACCTGGTCCCTGGTCCTTGCACCAGGCACTGGGCGGGAGCAGACCCTGGCAGGGAGGGAGGTCTTCCTCGGCCCCCCTCCCGTCGTCCGCTCGCAGCCCACCTAACCTGCAGGAACGAGGGTCGGAGCTGTGCCGGAGGGGGAGGTAAGGGCGAAAGGGGCGATTCGGTAAGGAGCGGTGCCAAAAATACTGGGAAAAGGGAAAAACGCAGGCGTGGCACTTTATTAAACACGCTGCATAACAAACTATCGTTACCTGCGGAGTCTGTATCGGCACGGTTTCGATTTTGTCTGTGCCGTCTCTATAGGATTCCTGAGTTAGCCTTTGGAAAAGCAATACGGTATTTCTGGTGTCCAGTGAAGGTTTTCCCACAGCAGCTATACTACGGGGATTATATTTTCAACCTGTGACTCGCCCGGGAGGGGAAAGGTTAATGAACACCCGCTGCGTTACCCTTACACTCATTAAACTTGCTTGGAAATTTCACGGGTGCGTTTGTACGCCAGGCGACGCCAGGTCTCCCCGATGCTGAAATCGCCCTCCCTCTGGGGAAAGCGATGCACGTCTAAAAGCGAAGTTTGGGGTCCCCGTGCCGCAGCAAGGGTGCCATTCAGAGCGTGAAAAGGAGAGGGGCTGTTTTATTCACTGTGTGCCTGCCTACGATTATCAACGGCGTTTACAGTTGGAGGGGCCGGCCCTGCAGCAAGGCGGCGCGCCGGGTCCCCGGCGCGGCTCTGGAGCCCGTCCGCATCCGTGGTCCGATAACCGATAAGTTAACGTGGAACAAGCACTGCAACCGCTCTAATTTCTGCATTGCACAAATGGGATTTTTGTGGGTTATTTACAGCTGCAGCTGGCCGCTAAGGATATCGGCGAGTGAAGGCGCTTGGATTAATACGTAATTATTAACTGGGAGATGTGAACCTATAACTGGCTTGGAGGGAACCGGTGGCTGGTCAGAGCCGCGCCGGCGGGAGGCAGGGAGCGCCGGGCTCTCTCCAGCTCTGCCTCTAGGAAGCACTCTGACCTCAGGAAAACTGCTGCCGCGCTCCCCAAAATGGGGAAAATCACTCCGAGTAACGCTGCCGAGCGTGCGCAGCTTCATTAGTGTTTTGCAAAGCGCTTTCTTGGAGACCCTTGGCTTGGGAGTGGGCGAGAAGCGTGGGCGAGGGATGCACCCCGTCGCAGAAGAGCTTGGGAGTCGGCAGTTAATTTTCAGCTCCAGGGAGATGCTGAGAAAAGCACCGTAGGGGATGGACCTGCCTGGTCCCAGAGCTGGAAACCCCCTTCCATGTGGGGGTTCCCCCCCCGAAATGGGGGTGCACGGGACAGGGTGAAAGCCAGTCTCGGAGGCT
>NW_008824763.1:245996-246529 GCF_000699105.1 Pygoscelis adeliae | reverse complement strand
CCGCCCCAACGAGCCCGCGCAGATGGCGGGGAGATAAATGACGCCATCTCCGTACTGTAGTGGCTCGGCTGTAATTTCTGAAAGACATTTATTAGAGGCAGCCTTCCCTTTTTCAGGGAGTGTGACTCCTCGGGCAGAGGGAATTGCGACAGGGAAGGTGGAAAGCGCAACCCGGCGTTACTGATGAGAGCGGTGCCCAAAACCCCATCCATTCCTCTCCTCCAATTTTCTCCTCTGACAATTTATAGGTTAGTTTGATGCTTGAATAGCTGTGTCTCTCTAGTAATATGTATTCTCCGTAAGTATTCCCCGCTGTGGCATATCCTAAGAGAACTCCATCAAATAATTATCTTCCCTTTTATTTATTCACAGTCTTTTCACTCGATCTGCATCACGATAAAATATTCCAATGGTTTCCTCTTAGCACCGAGCCTTCCCCGGATTGTAAAGTGTATTTATGTACAGTATTAAATCCGCCCCGCGCGGCTCTTTATCTCAGCGCTTTCCTCACTCGATGCTACCGTCGGGGCGCT
>NW_008824763.1:243172-245030 GCF_000699105.1 Pygoscelis adeliae | reverse complement strand
AGTTTAACTTTATTTTCGCGTTGCCCCCCGCCGCTCTTTCCAAGCCTGCGAGGGCTTCCCGGGAGCCCGCGCGCTGCGAGGCAGAGCGGCATCTGCGCTTTCTGCCACGCCTGGTAGCCGTGATGCGAGGACAGCAGTTAATAAGTTAGTCACGGAGCGAAATAGCGGTGACCGTTCATAATCGTGGCTTTTATCCCCCGCTTCGCCTACAGTCGGCTCGGCTGGTAGGCGGAGAGGCCGGGAAAAGGGGTTGCTCCCAGAAGAGGGAGATGCCGGGGAGAGGACCGGTGGCGGTGAGGATGACGGCCGTGGCGCTGCCACTCGCTTGGCTCCGGTGCCTCTTCGAAGTGGCTCCCCCTCAAATCACGGAGAGGCGAGTTCCCCAGCAAGGGTTAACTGAGTGTATAAAATTGATTGCGATTTTAGTAATTCAGTATAATCACAGTCTACCAGCAGGTTGCTTTTCCAGCAGGAGGGTTTGGAATTATTTTCTGGAGTTTGCAATATAGAACTTAAATTAAGCCTCAGAAGTCAGAGGAGCTCTGCTGCATCTCTAATGTGGTGCTAAATTCTCAGCAGCACATTCTCTGTATTAAAGCCTTTGCTAGCAATTAGGTTCATTAACTATCACAATACCTTATTTATTACTCGGCATGCCATATGGTTTCCCAGCTAAAGAATGGCACCCGTTCTAGCACAGACCATTTGGCATCATAAAAATGTTAACAAATAACGTTATGGCTCTCAAGGGCAAAAGGGCTCGCTGGGTTGCAGGTCGGAACGGCAGGAGAGAATATGAAAACATTTTTCTTCTATGGCAAAATAAAGAATTCCTCGAGACAGAAGTATTCAAAGAATATCACGCTCACATCACGCAAATGGGAGTTTTATACATGCCCATAATGGTTATGTCAATATTTGCAGCAGGCAGCGCTCTCACTCATCTCCTTTCCTTCCCCCTGTTTTCCTCCTCCCTCTGAGCATGGACCTTCTCGGGAGCGCCGACGGAGAAGGACCCACCTCCGTATAAGCGTGCCTCGTCTTACACCTCTTGATTCTGATTTTTTTTTTTCTTGATGGCGCTAGCTTTCTGCTGTCTGCAACTCTTGGGGGTGGGATTAATTATCAAGCGTTGTCCCTCGTTACCGTCCAAACTTCACCCCCGCGGAAGCAGCTCTGGGCGCCGCATCGAGGCTCTCCGGGTGCCGGCGTGCCTACGTGGCGTTGATTTCTACGCTGCGGAAGGACCCACGCGGGGTGAAGTGGCGCCAGTGGAACGAGCAAATCGGGAGCCTGATCGTGGAATATGAGGTTAGGTGTCCTGACCCTGAAAAGAGAAAAATCCTAGTTGTACGCTTGTTTGGTGGTCTCTGGAGGAGACCACGGCCTGCGTGCAGCCCAGGCTGCGAGCGTTACGCAGAGTACGCTGGCACCTCGTTCCTGTTTTCGGCAGGATTAGGATTGCGAGAGATGGGGACAGCACTTCAGGTCACAGAGACTTGAATTGTCTCGTCTCGGGCACCGTGTGGCCAACGGGTAAGGAAAATGTACTTTTCCATTCCCGCTCTGCGACTGGATCCCCCTGGAATGAACACGTCCTAAAGGTGATTCTGACAAAGTGCAATTTAAATCAGAGTAGTAATGAAAGCGCAGATTAAACCAGACTCTCTGATCCCATTACGGTGCCCCATGACAGCCTCCAAATTTCCAGAAATTGGTCAAAAAGCGTGGGTCTCGGGCACAAGCAACGCTGCCGCGTTTCCCGGACGATGCTTACTCCGTGCCGAAGCCAGGTGGCTTCCCTCCTAGCCTGCTCCGAGCTGATTCCGTGTGGGTCGAGGCAGGCCCGGGGCCGCCC
>NW_008824763.1:239930-242793 GCF_000699105.1 Pygoscelis adeliae | reverse complement strand
CCTGCCGCTTCATGTCTGAAATAAAGCCTTTTTTTTTTCCGGAGCCCGTGAGCTTCGGTTTTGATGGCAGCTGATGGCGTGCAGTCCCGTCTGCAAAGCCGGGCCCCGGGAATGGAAGTGCTCAGTCGAAGGATGAGTGTGGCCAAAGATCGGGCCCCGGAGCTGGGCATGGTGGGCGCTTGAGATGCGCGCTGCTTCCGCCCTTGAAGAAAACATTTCAAGTCAGGCATTTCTCACCTGGAAAACTGTATTTAAGTAACTCCCCTTGCTCAGCGCCGTCATACGGCATCCGCCGACGAGCCGGCTGGGAGTTAAACCTTCTTTTCCGTATCCTGTTTCCAAAACTGCGAGTCGTTCTCGTGCCCCTGACATCTGCCACTGGGGTTAAGCTCTCCCCCTCCCCGCCCCCCAGATGGTCACTTTGACATCCCCTTTCTGCCGGCCTCGGTGCCCCTCTTGAGAGGCTGCAAATTCCTCTTCCATCCAGCACCTTTGGTCCCGGTGCTGCTGCTGTGTGATACGCCCTGCGTGCCACCCACCTGCCATCGGGAAGCGTTTATGACGAGCGAGGCACCCACGGGGAGGAAAGGTGCTCGGCCGGTTTGCTATAGGGGTGCGGGTCCCGCAGCCCTCGGGGAGGCTTCAGGCAGCGAAAGCGTTGCCTCCCTAGCGTGGGGGAAAGGGACAGAAAATGAGCTGCTGGCGCTGAGAAAACCCCTCAGAGGCTCTGAACTCCTATCTGCTTTCAGGCTCTTCAAATTTTTTTCCTCATTCCCTTTCACCCTCCTTTGAGATAATTACTTTTTTCACGAGAGTTGCGGTTTATTTTTTTCCTCCCTTCAGATACCTTGAAGGGATGTTTCCAAAACGTGCCCCTTCAAAAGCCTCTGGGGCTGGAATCTCCCCCCACCCCAAGCCATTTCGCTTTGTCAATCCAGGAGCGGGCTCCCCGCCCGCCCCGTCGATCCCTTTGCACAGCACCAAGGACCCACAGTAGGCTGGACCCCCCCCCCCCCCCAAGCCATTCCGCTTTGTCAATCCAGGAGCGGGCTCCCCGCCCGCCCCGTCGATCCCTTTGCACAGCACCAAGGACCCACAGTAGCCTGGTGATGCCGTATCCATTTCTGTAGCGAGAGCGGCGACGCAAGCGCTCTGACACTGAGCGTTTAATGGAGAACTTTTTCCAAATGGCAGAGAGAAACAGAATTCTGGTCCGTTTGAGGCGGAATTGCTATTTCCCAGCCTAAGGATGAAGTACCTGAGGCGGCAGAAGCGGTGGAGGGGAGGCACGCTGGTGAGAAACAGCAGGCTGGGTTTCACAAGGGACTTTATACCTTGAGGGGAGTCGGGGCCGGTTTTGGAAGCAGCCGCGCACCCAGCGGCAGCCGTGTCAGCTGCCTGCGTTGCCAGCCTTGCTGTCTCCCCCCCCGCCGTTTGCATCCCCAGCCGCTTGCAGAAACACGTGTGAACCTCTGGCCCTGGGCAGATAGGTCTTATCCAGGAACGGCTTTGCGGGAGTGTTTACTTTCATTCTTGGGAGGCCGATCGAGCCGTTCCAGCAGGGAATGTGGCGTGGCCGAAGGTGGACCGTGCCAAGCTCCCTCCAGCGTCGTCCAAGGGCACCGTAGCTCCTCCTAAGCCACCTTCCTCCCAGTCCCAGTGCTGACCCCGTCACAAAACCAGGCTGCAAAGCGCGTGTCCGTGGGATTCACGGCAGAGAACGCGCGTATGTTGCGACTGGGCTGGAACACGCCGATTCCTCCTGACCTTCGCGAGGGATTCATAAATATCTCCCCTGAAAAGGGCGGTTTGCAAGCTGTCTTGATGCACGAATGTTATCTGAGGTTTCAGTCACTTAGGAATCTGCGACCAGATAAGATACCGGGGGTTTATTGTATCTTCTGGCAATTATTAAGAAAATAAAATCAGTTAATATCTAACCTTGAACCTAGACCGCAACGTTTGGCTTCAGACTTTATTCTGACTCTCGTACGTCCTGGAGTTGTACAGTTTAGAGGGGGGTTAGGAATGATGGGAGACATGAAGAGGAATTTAATCTGCGACTAAGATACCTTCATTACGCAGCTAGATCATCTGAGAAACGTTTCAGGAACAAGATCTGTATGATGAGCGATTCAACCACTAGATTTTTTTTTTTTCTTCCCTGGTGCAAGAGAAGGAAGAAGGAGCCTCTTTTGGCAGAAGTTTCCCCGGCTGTGGAGGCACTCTGTGTGAATATTTAGTGCACAGATACGTTCAGAGAAGGGAAGTTGGGGGGAAAAAGGCTTCCACAAGCGTGGGCTTTTGTTTGCACTGTCAAAACCGGTAATGCATTTTCTGTGCACACGCACACACAGAGGCACGTGTGTGTGCGTATATATATATATCTCTACCTCTCTCGTTCCCTTTGGAAAGGGGAACAGATGACTCATGCAACTGGAAATGGGACGCGGAGCTTTGCCCTTGCCAGAGAGGAAAGATGAAATTAGGGGTAAAGGTGTTTGCTCGGTGATTGGGATTCAGGATTTGGCTCGCTCCCTGCAGTCAACGAACTCGAGTATCGCCAGGGCATGAAAACTGGCTGCTCTCAACGGGATGGCCGATGCCACTTGTGGTCCTGAGTGTCTTTCAGGTTTTTAAGCTCCGAAGTCATTCAGGGGCTCTGGAAAACTGTCCTGTTTAAAGGCAGGAGGAGGTTTAAGCAATATGTTAATGAGGCGTTAATCGCGCACTCAGAAAAGCATGCGATGGGTATTTACCTCGCCTGGAATTCTTCTTAGTGTCTAAACTTGGGCCTGATCCTTCTGGAGAAGGAATGTCCCCCTAGGAGGGGGCTCCTGGGTGGAGGTGCAGCCCTGCGCCC
>NW_008824763.1:234114-239234 GCF_000699105.1 Pygoscelis adeliae | reverse complement strand
GGCTGTAAAGTTTGTGCTCCTTCGCTGAGTCACTGTGGCTAAATTCCCTTTTGTGTGGGGGATTTAGGGGAGGAATGCGGGAAGGCTGGCCCGGGCTGCCACCCTCCTGAGTCACAGCTCCCACTCACCCTCCCAGCCTTTGCAGGCTCAGGGCCGTAAGCCGCTAATTAGCCTCATTGTCTTAAGGGCTGCGTGGCATCTATAACCTGGACAAAGGGGGAGGAAGGGAGGGACACGCTCCTGGGAAAGGCACGAGCAGCACGTATCTCCTTTCACCCGTGTTTTGTGCACCGCAACCCATGCCTCCGAAGTCCAGGAGGGATGCTAATCCGCCTTTTTGATGTAACGGCATCGGTTGGTCGTCCCCGCCGCGGCGCAAACCTACGACTGTGAGCCAGTGCTCGGATGAGCAAAGTTGTGACTCAGAGCGGCGCTTACGAGCAGAAATGTCGTGCCGTAAGGATTTTAGTGTCCCCCATTTGTTGCTCGGATGCGATATCCCTTAAAGGAGCCTAGCTTAAAAAAAAAAACCAACAAAAAAAAAAAACCCAGAGGAAAGGGAGGATTTTTCAGGCCGGGAAGCTGCCGGTCAGGTCGGAGCCGCGCGGATGTGCAGGGTGACACCCCAGGCCCTTCGGGTCACGAGGCGGGTGACGCAGTTATCCTCGTAGCTGCTGCCATGCCTTTTTCGCGTGCTCGAGCGCTGGCCGGATGGTATCCCTTGTCGAGCCGGGGCCGGTAGGTTGAAGGGAAAAGGCAGGCGCGCGGGGAAGGGCGGGCAAGGGTTTCTGCAGCGTGCTCGCCCCGCGACGGTCCACGCGTGTCTAGTTAGCTCCGTCTCAATTATTAGACCTTAACACGTTCGCCTTTCCCACGACAACGGGAGAGCTCCTATGCGACTCCCGTCGGGTTCGGTTACAGCTGTGCTGCTGCAACAGTTTACTTCGGCATCAGTTGCAACGTGGATAACCTGCGGAAAAGCGCAAAGCCGTGCTGCTTGCGTCCCACCGCCCCACGCCGCAGTCCCCGAACCAGCTGCATCCTCGGGGTGACTCTCAGGTTCCCTTTGTGCGGCGAGCGGTGGCACAATAAAGGGCCTGTTCCCGACTCCTCCGCTCCCCCGTGCCGCCACAATGCCCTCGGGTCCGATATCTGCACGGCTCGGACGGATCCTGGTGCTAATCAATGGGTTTCACAGGGAGCTTAACGTGCCGTGGCTGCACGCTGAGCAGCCTTCCAGGGGCCCGCTGCGGCTTTCCTCCCTCCCCCTTACAAACAGCTTTGTGCATTTAGGTTTGGTTTGTTGGTTGGGTTGTTGGTTTGGTTTGTTTTTTTTTTTAAATAAAGTCTAACACATTTAATCATCTTTTCATAAGCTGTCAGCTTGCCGCATGTGAAAGTAGAGCACCGCGCTCTACCCCGTCTCTGAGCAAAGCTAACGTGCCTGACAAAATCCTGGTCTGGTGCGTGCGCACGCCAGAGTTTGGATGCTGTAAACTTCTCGCAAAGTCTGGAGCGATACCAAAAATCAGGTTTTGGAAGTCATGGATTTTTTATTTCAGTCAAAACAGCTCCTATTTTGCACGAAATCCTTGTTCCAGTGTTTCATAATTCAGCTCCGCACCAGCAAGACTGGAAAACCCTCCAAATACACCAAAAGCGAAACAAAACTATTCCTAGGAAAATGTACGAGTTGCAATGTAGGAAAGTTCCCGTCGCCTCACCCCGTGCGCAGCTCGGGTGTGCACCAGCTGGTTCTCCAAAGCAGCGGGGAGAAGAGGTCTGGGGGGCAGAGCTGGGGTGGGGGCAACCAAATTCGGGGCCCAGCAAGCTGGAGAAGCGGGAGCCGTTTCATTGCACCCCCTCTCTGGGGTGGAAAGCGGAGGGATGATGAGTCTGTCTGACGTTGCTGGAGGAGTGCAGGTGATGGAAAAGGGCATTTACCCGGGGGGAGAGGGAAAGGAGCAGCTGCCTGCGTGCGGGTTTCGGGGGGTGACAGAGAGAGGCCAGCTGGGGGGAGTCCTCCTCCCCTCCCGTTCGCGCAGGGTGGATGATGCTGGGGGACCTTCTCGCTGAAGTTGTCTCCCACGATGGTTTTTTTTTGTGGGCTAAGCATCCTGAAGAAGGCGTTTCCTTTCTTACTGTAATTTCGGGGACTTTTCTGTTTTCTTCTCCTCTTCCTCTCCGCGTGCCTAGCTGAGTCCTGGAGGAGAAGCCTGAAGCTGCCCTTGCATCATCCCTCGAAACGCTTACAGGCCGTTACTTTGCCCTACCCATGCTTTGTGGAGCTTTTTTTCCTGCAGGCCTGCTGACGCTCGCCAGGCTACTTCTGTTGGGAAAGTGAACGTTCGCCTCTCCCCGTCCAAAATAAACGAAGGGCTGGGGGCTAGAAGTGGATCTGAGGGGATCCCTAGGTTTCCCGGGAAGGATGCCCGTTCTCCGCCTGGTCCTTTCACAGGAAGACCTTCCCGAGAAACCACGGACGGCGCACGAGTTTAATGCTGGAGGTTAATAATAATGGCACCAGGCAGCACATCATTGCCCCCGTATCTGGTTGAGAGATTTACAACTGAAACTCATGGCGGAGGAAGAAATTGCCTCAATCACTTGGAGTAATGGCACATGGAGAGGCACTTGGGCGTGACTGCTATTTAACACAAGAGCCCAGCTTGGCTTCATTTAACGTGCTGGTTCCTTTCTAATAAACACGTTACCCTACAAGGTGGGGATTAAGATCAGAAAAGTAAATAAATTGGAAACTGATGGGGAGAGATGGGAAGGAAATGGAAGGTACTGGGGGGCAGCGACAGGTGATTAACTCCCGTGCCGGGGCACGGGGAAAAGACCCCGAAGGCCGTGGTGGTGGCTTCCCGAGCTCGGTTTCGGCATCTCCGTGGGCCCCACCCGGGGGGGCCGCAGGTGCTGGGCAGCCCTCTAACGGCCCCCCGTCCCTCAGGGCTGCTCCTGCTCCGGCGGGTACCTCCCGCCCCAGAGCCACCGGCCTCTCGGCGTGCCTGCAGGTCCGATGCCTGAACCTTGGGAGACGGTTCTTCTTCCCTTCCCCGGGGCGCTAAGGCAAGTGGCTACTTCTGCTTCTTCCCTCTGGCTTGTGCGCGCGTCCCGATCGGTCCTTTCCGTTCCGGATCGAGGCACCTGACGTAGGCGAGGTCACGGGCGCCTTGGCCCAGGCTCTGCAGGGAGGAGTTTGCGTTTCTTTAGCATTTCCCCTGCGCAGCATGCGGGGGGCGTTGCTGGGGGAAAGGGAGTCGACGCTCGAGGTCATGGACAGGAGTTTTTGGCTTTCTCCCGCTCTACGCGCGTTACGATCGCTCTGCCTTCTGGCCAGCAAGGGATCTCCCACCTCTGTGTGCACACGGCTGCGTGTGGGGGGGACTGTAACAGTTCGGGAGGCAACGGGGCTCGGGTACGGGCAGAGCCAGCGTGGGCCGGCCAGAGAGGTCGGGAGAAAGACCTCCGCGGTGCCTTGGGGAGGTCTGGGGTTGGCAGAGCTTGCTTTGGTGCAGCCCGCTCGGAAACAGAGGCGGGCGAGGGAAGAAATCCCCGAGTGAAGGGGGATCCCTTTGGTTTTGGCTGACAAACACGGCTTGCGGAAAGATGCTCTGGCCAGAGTTGTCTAACCAGCTCTTCCATCTTGCTTCGCCTCTAAAAGCAAAACAACCTTCACATTCAAACCCCCCGCTGCCCAGGGAGGTCTCCAAAGACGCCAGCACGCTCTGCCCGTGACACCAATGCGGCGGCACGCTGTCAATCCAGGAGGGATCCGGGCACGCCGCTGCCTGGGGCGCGCAGGGTTTCCCTGCTCGGGGTCGACAGGCCGGTCGGTACCTTTTGGGAAGGGCAACTGCGGGAAGCCAGTCTCTTAAACAACTCAGTAGCTTTTACTATAGGTATTAGAGGAGCAACAGAAAGTGCAACGCACCAGTTGACGGGAAGGACTGGGGGGTTAATTTTCAGGATGCTGCCTGGGAATTTAGCCGTGGGATTTCCATTATTGCTAATGGGACTCACGCAGCTTAATTTCATGCGAGCTACACTAAAAAACATACCCCTAACCGTCTGCAAAATTTCAGTCCTGAAATCAAGCCTTTTAAAAGTTAGAGGAGGGTAAACAAACACCTGAAACCACACTGCCTCGCTATTTCCCCCCTTTCAGTCGTTCGGATTTAAAAGTCGGGGAGGGGGAGGAACTCGAGCAGTTTTAGGCAATTAAAAAAACCATACTGCAGGCACGCTGGCTGCCTGCACTCCGCGTTTTCGCGCTCTGCCAGTTAAAACGGCAGAGTTATAACCCCCGAAAAAATAGGGGTAGCTGATGCCTTACCCGTAAGTGTACTACCGCGAGCGCTGCGTTATCATACGCGTCTAATAACCCAAGCAGCGCCGCCTTTCATTGTGAGGCCTCTGTTATTAGGCTGTTCTCGTTAAATGACTGCTATCATCTGGTCCCAAAGTACATTAAATCCCATTATAATTATAAACACACTTCCCCATAACATTCTCCTTAGATTACATTTGCGCTGCTTTACCCCAAGGGTATCTTTGTACTAATACCGTCCGTATTTGTTGTTTTAGCTGACGATGCCGGGCCCTGGGCTGGCTGCGGTGTGCCACGGGTAGCGCTGGGGAGGGAGAGTCGTTGCCGCTACCGTGCCGTCCCCTGCAGATGGCACGGGTCTTTAAACGCACCGAGCGCACGCGTGACCCCGGTTAAGGATGCTCTGCCTGGGCAGCAGCTCCCTCGGCGTGGGGCGTCTCGCGGCCCACGCTCTACCGCTGCCTTTTTCTGTTGTTGTCGGCGTTGCAGAGCCGCCGGCGTTTCCCCTTCCCATTTTGTTGTGCTCCCTTTCCGTGGCTGCCGTCGCCGATCTTCGCCGGCAGACCGCCTGGGGCGCGGGGACCCGCCGCGTCCCTACATGTGAGCGGTGCCAGTGTGGGGTAGGTGTTTAATCCGGGCGAAATAAGCTCCACCGGAGCGACGCGCGCTCGGTGTCGCGTCGCGCCCGGAACGGCTCCCAGCCAAAATCCGTCACCGAACCCGAAACTTGGCTTTCCGCTCGGTTTTTACCTTCTCTCCCCCCTCTTAAATCTGGGCGCCCGCC
>NW_008824763.1:232405-232890 GCF_000699105.1 Pygoscelis adeliae | reverse complement strand
CCTTCCCTCCCCTCTCTCTCCTCTCTGCTCCTCTCCCCCCTCCGCCTTTTGTTTTCGCAGATAGTCGGCACACAAAGCTAGTCCCAGATTTGAGCGACGGCAAGGCACCCTGATGAGTGAGCCTCGGGAGCGCAATGGATTTGACTAAGATGGGCACGATCCAGCTGCAGAACCCCTGCCACCCCACCGGGCTGCTGCACAAAGCCAACCAGATGCGCCTGGCGGGGACGCTGTGCGACGTGGTCATCATGGTGGACAGCCAGGAGTTCCACGCGCACCGGACGGTGCTGGCCTGCACCAGCAAGATGTTCGAGATCCTCTCCCACCGCAACAGCCAGCATTACACCCTGGACTTCCTCTCGCCAAAGACGTTCCAGCAGATCCTGGAGTACGCGTACACCGCCACCCTGCAGGCCAAGGTCGAAGACTTGGACGACCTGCTCTACGCCGCCGAGATCCTGGAAATCGAGTACCTGGAGGAGCAG
>NW_008824763.1:230563-231819 GCF_000699105.1 Pygoscelis adeliae | reverse complement strand
GCTGGGGCCAGAGCCGTCCGCCGCTGCCGCCCAGGGCGAGAAGCCCCTGGGCATCTACTCCCTGCTGCCGAACCACAAGACTGAGCCGGTGCTCGGCGTGCCACCCTCCGTGGCGTCCGCCCTGCACGTGCAGCCGGCCCTGGCCGTCTCCATGGACTTCAGCGCCTACGGGGGGCTGCTGCCCCAGGGCTTCATCCAGCGGGAGCTGTTCAGCAAGCTGGGGGAGCTGGCGGCCGGCATGAAGACGGAGAGCAGAGCCCTGGGCGAGCAGTGCAGCGTGTGCGGGGCAGAGCTGCCGGACAACGAGACCCTCGAGCAGCACAGGTGAGTGCCGAAGCCGCGCCGCTGCGTTCTGCACCGGGCGGGCGGGATCTCGCTGGAGGATTTCGGTTTCTGGCCGGGCATCGCACCTGCTGGTGCAAAGTTCCCGCTGCGTACCCCAAAACTGGGACGCGGAGCGGCGAGCTCGGAGGGACAGCTGTCGCAACTTTTCGGGTCTGGCAGCCATGCCAGAAGGTTCCTTCCAGCGAGTGCCGGCTGGGGAGGACAGCCCAGACCGTAGGTGTTTCCTGCTAGCACAAACCTCGCCGTTTTCCCTGGCCGGCGTCCACCAAACGGCTCACGTCGCTACCCTTTGAGTGAGGGATCCGCGTGTAAAGGGATGCCGAGGGGTCAGGCAGCCCGCGCCCACCCTCTGCCGAGAGCTGAATCCTCCTGCGCCAGCACCCGGGTGCGTCTGTGCGGGGCGAGGAGGGGAGAGACCTGCGGGATCCCCATGCCCGGCTGCAGTGATGATATTTGGGATCGCTGCATGCAGCGCCTTGCCAGCCCGGTAGTTTTATGCCACTCAGCTTCCCGGTCTATGTAATATTTGCGCTTTGCACAAAGTAACGCGTAGGTCAGGCTGGGGGACGCTGGGGCGAGCGCAGAGGGCTGGTGCTGCCCCAGAGCCATGGGTCCGTCCCTGCGGGGATGGGTTCAGGGTTGAACCTCCAGTGGCTGCGGATGCGATTTCAGGGCTCCCCTGCTAGGGGTGGGGGGGATCTTCGTGCTCACGACGAGCCCTGCAACTCGGGGATCTGCTGCGGGGTGGGAGCGCGGTGGTTGTTATCGGCACGTGAGTTTGGTGCTCCCCCGTTTACCACCTCACAATCGTGGGAGCGGGGACCAGAGCTCGTTCCTCGATTTGGCCGGGGAATGGAGTCACGTTAATTACCGCGCCTAAATCAGCATCGCCAGTCAAACCCCTTGGCGCT
>NW_008824763.1:228830-230116 GCF_000699105.1 Pygoscelis adeliae | reverse complement strand
CCTGCCTGTGACCGTTCCGAGGGGGGGGGGGCGCCCGCCGCTCTGGGGTTCTCAGCCCCGTGTGGGTCTGCAAGTGCTGGCAGTGTTGCCTCTCGGTCTGGCTGGCGACTCGGAGCCCCCCCGCGGACCCTGCCAAGAGTAGCCCTTGCCCCTCAGGGGGGTCTCCCAGCTCTTTGTGGGTGCACAGCTGCTTTCTGCTTTGTTCCCCCGCCTCGCAAGCGGGAGAGCCGGGGCTCGTGTTTGTTAGCGTGCCCGAAGCTGCCTCAGTGCGGCTCTTCCCCGGCCGTGCGGTGATGCAGACCGAACGTCACTGGAGGAGAGCTGCAGTGAAGGCTCAGAGAGAATTTTAACGTGCCTTTCTGCCACGGTCTCGAGCATCTCCCTTTCCCCCTCCGAGCCCGAGAGCGGTGACTGATGTGGCCACAGGAGAGGGCAACGCCGGGGCTGCCCGGCTGCTCCTGCCGCTGGCCGGGGATCTGCCCCGAGGCAGGGCTGGCTGTAAGGTCGGATCCTTCCCCACGCACCCAAGCGGTTGGGAGGTGGGGGGAGCGTGGCCCAGCCTGTCCAGTGCAGCAGCCCGTATTTCACCGTGCCTTTCTGGGCTTGGCTTATTTTGACAGCCAGGGCTGCGGCCGTAGCTTATTTCTTAATTATTCATGATCCTTATCGGGAGGCTGGGTACGCGCCGTGCTCCGGTGGGCTCTCGGGTCTTACTGAAGCACGGAGCTGAGCGCCGTCCCCTGCAATCGAAGCCTCGAAGGCAATTGCTTAAGCCAGCGCCAAACTCCGTTTGCCTGTTCTTGCTTTCAGACAGATTACCTGGCGCTGGCAAACTTTGCAGGACGAGCCAAATCCTCTGAGCCATTTTTAAACTGATCTGTAAGACCGTCCATGTTGAAAGGCATTGGGCAACAGGCAAATGATCCCCCCCCCCCCCCCCCCCCCCCCAAAAGTCTAAATCCAAGGTGGTTTGTGTGTAGACGCGGTCTCATGTGGCTTTTTTATAGTGTTTGCGTTCTAATACCTTGTGAAAATTACCATTTGGGGAGGATTTGCGGGATCCTATTGTATTCCTGGAACTGTTAAACAGCATCTACATTAGACTGGGATCTGTGACGCTCTGCTGGAGCAGTTCTGGTTGCGGTGGCAGCTGCACCGTGCCGGCTACGGGCTCCTCTTTGCTCCGGTGCCTGGTGGAGAGGTGGTCTGGGGGATACTGCGCCCCGCGCCGAGGTCCCGGCACCACCTCCCCGAGCTGGCTGGCGGCGGGGGGCGGGGGGGCCCGG
>NW_008824763.1:225023-228236 GCF_000699105.1 Pygoscelis adeliae | reverse complement strand
CCTCGGCCTCGTGGCAGCACCCTCTGTGCCCTGTCGTAACGCGGGCGAGTCGAGAGCGCTGAGTTGTGACCTTTTGGTGGCCGACGGGCTGCAAGCCTCGGCGCTGACTCTGACCGGGGTTTTCGGGTCCCTGAACCCGCTGGCTGCTGCGTGATCCATTTTTTTTTTTTTCTTCTTTACCGAGCTTATGATTTTGACTAATTGAGTGTATATTGAGCCAGCGACTCTTTAATTTTTTTTATAAAAGATTTCCTTCTAAGTTCAGCAAAGTTCAAACTTAATCTAATGTTAGTATCGATCGTCGCTTCTAATTGCAGACAAAAAAGCCATAGTTCAGCGTCCCTTTTTCCATTTGTTTGTTTTGAAGAAAAACCTCCCGAGCTGCGACGCGGGTGCCGTGCTGAGCCACCGGCTGAGCCTGGAGTAATTTGTCATCAGGAAGTTAAATACCTTAAAACTTTATAAAAGACATGCTTTCATTTTTTTTTTTTAATGTCGATAGCAACAGGGCAGACTGCGGGTGGGGGTGCGATTCAATAAAGTTCGTTAGCGGATCGGCCGAGCATCCAGAATCCCGATGCTGTCCGGGAATTTGCCCTCCGTAGCGATGCCGCTTGCTGCCAGCGTTTGCCACGTGTGTCTGTGCGAGATGGAGATGCTCGGTTGGAAAAGTGAAAGTGCTTCTTGGCGATGGAGTCGTCAGGCCAGTGGAGGCCGGCGGCGGGTGAACGCTCCCCTTGGAGCAGTTTTGGCTGGAAGGTGCCTGTCCTCGCTGTCGTACGGGGGGATGCACCTTGGGGAAAGCCTCCGTTCGCATTTTCACATCTGAGTTTTGCATTTTGAGGCTTCGTGGCTGAGCGGGCACCTACAAGGCGTGTGCTCCGGTGGAGTGCGTTAAGGGTAGGAATAAGGAGGCTTGCTCTTCCTCCTTGGCTGCTGACCAGCCACAATACCCCAAACTGGAAAGTTTTGCCCTCTCTTCCCATTTCTGAAGCGCAGAGGAGCGGCGGATCTAACTGCTCCCAGCAGAGCCGGTGTGGCGGGACCGGGCATCGGTGCTCCCACCGGTCCGGTGCGCCAAGACCAGGCGTCGATGCTCCCGCCGGTCCAAAATCCTCCTGCTCGGGGAAAGCACGGCTTCCCGTGGGGATCCAGGTCCCAGTTACAACGCCCGGCGATCCCCCTGACGCGTAGCCTGTTGGTCTGCTGCCTGCGCGGAGCTGTGACGTTAGTGCCCTGGCAAATTTTAAGTAGCTGCGTAGGGAAATATTCCGGCGTTGGGCTCTTCCTTCGCCAGCCTCACCTCCATTCGTCTCCGCCTGGATTAGCTGAGCGTTGTGCTACTAATGCCATTAGGCACGTTGGCACTGCTCGACGTGTCACAGTGAGAAACAGATGCAGTATACCATTAAAGCAATAAACGTGATAAATCGGATCCCAAGTGCTTTGTGAGATGTTATTAGTGTTAATTTTGGTAGCCTGATACAGTAGTTTTTTTTTATTTTATTTTAAGTATTCGGCAATTTATGTTCCGCTGCAATCGAAACTTGAAAAAAAGGAGGAAAAATAGAAAACAAGGGGGGAGGGAAGGGGGGGGGGGAAGCCAGCAGCCCCCCAAACTCTGCCCGTGATTACTTCCAGAGTCCGAAGACGACTTGGCAGCTCTTGTTTCTTGCTGATGGGCCTTATTAGCGGCAACTGGCATCATAAGGGGCTAATGGAAACCAGCGTTCCCGGTTGCCTGGCCGCTGCCGCGCGGCTCCGGCAGCGCGGGGCGGCCGGGCGAGGAAGCTCTTATTAGCTTTATGGGCAGGGGGACGTGCCCCGCTCAGGAAATGAATGTTGCAGCTAAGGTCCGCGGCGCTGACCCCGAGCGTGTAACCTGTGAGCGCCGGCGGAGACCCCGCTCAGGATGCTTGGGATTTCGGGGCTCTCTGGTTCTTGTCATAGGCAGAGGGGGAATACGCCGTGGTATGTTGCAGCCTTGAACTTTTGATTTATTCAGTGGGGGACTTAACCGTTTCCATACTTGTCTCCTAGCGTGCAGGGGGAAAAGCCCCCTTCGGCTTCCGTGTTATTCCGTCAATTATTCTGCATCCTTTTAGTTGTGTGGCTGACGCATTTTAAAGCAGAACTCTGAGATTCCCATCAGAAAATGCCAACATTTTTTTTTTTTTTTAATTTATTCCTTTTTCCCCTTGCTCAGTAGTAACTTTCGTGTCTTCCCTACCGACGGCGAGGCTGGCGGCAGAGGGGCTTCCACGTGGGTGATGGGGATGCTGCGGGCCCCCTGAGCGGGGTGCATCCGCCTTCCCCAGCGTTGCTCGTTTCCCAGGGACCGGGGCGGGTGGATCTGCACCAGCTGCTCCCCATCGGCCGCGGGGCTGGGACCCTGATGCTTAAAAAACTGCCTGATTGAGGAGTGTTGGGATGGGTTTTCCCCCCCCCAAGCGTGCTCGCTTGACGTTGCTTGCAGCAGTTCGATAAGCTTTGCGGAGCCTTTTCAGTTCTCGTCGTAAGTCGTACAGTGATGTTAGTTAAAACAGTGTTTATTGGCTGTGCAGAGGGACCCTCAGAGAGCCTGTGCTGTTTCAGGGGTGACACTATCGACTCTCTTCTTTCCTTTTTCTTTTTTTCCTCCTTTTCTTTTCTTTTCCCCATGGCATGTGGAAATGGTGCAAAGCAGCCTGGGCAGTTTGTGACGGAGCATCCCTGCAGCCTTCCCCGCTTCTACGCGATGTTGGCTCTTTAGTTATACCGGTGCGTAAATCTGTTTTCCTTGGATAGAGTAAAACGATCTGCATTTTCCTTTTTGCTCGCAATTAGCAAGATTTTTCTTTTACTCCTCCTCCCCCCCCTCCTTGACAGCTTCAAGAGAGGCTTTAAATGAGTAATTACTAAATATTTCCCGGCAGCCAAACACGGGGCCATGGCATCTCCTGTTGCAAAAGTGAAAAATATTTCTGTTTGCAGTTAATTTTAGTGGCAGGCAGATCATGTTAACTGGGTGTAATTGCTTCCAGATATGGCAGAGGGTTTTGTGTGTTGGGATGAAGGGTCTGGTAAGTGCTCACTTCCTGTGTAAATTAGCCTATTCCATTCATTCCTCCTCGCCCGGCAGTCCTGGCTTGTGTCACTCTGCCTGCAAGGTTGGGGTTTCCCCCCACCCCCCCACCCCCGGCCCGGTGTTAGGCAGCTCAGTGCTTTACGGTC
>NW_008824763.1:223519-224790 GCF_000699105.1 Pygoscelis adeliae | reverse complement strand
GGTCGCGTCGGGCTTGCCGGAGGTCGGCTTCTTCTCCAGCCCCGGTCGAGACCGGTGGTTGCAAAGCGGCGGGGCGATGGGCACCAGCCGAAAGGAGCGTGGCACGTAGGGGAATTAAGATGGGAGAGATTCGTATAACATGAGCAACAGAGAAAGGTTTATGCATCCTTATGAATAAAGGCAAACGAGGCAGGCGAATCTGCATGTGGTTAGATGCCTTTTAAAATGGGCTTACGAGCCTTCGATGTGGTCGTGACATCTACTCTCACTCCCAGGCTCGAGCCCGGTTGCAACGACCTGCTTTGGGGTGTCGGAAACATTGCGTGTGCATTCGTTCTGGATAATCTTTATCTAGGCTGCAGCGTGCCCGAAACGCTCGGTATCAGTTTTGAACACCGGTTTGCACTCGCAGTGTCTCGGATAACTTCTGCAGCTGACGTGGGGAGCGGCAGCTACCTTTGCGAGAGCATTAAGCACTGCTGGACCATGTCCTTTCGCAAATAAAGGTGGATTCCTCTTTTCGACAAGAGCATCTGCCGGTTCGGTCATTCTGCAGCTGAAGAAGAGAGCATCGCCGTAAAATTTGGGTTGTAGGCGCGAGGCTCTGCGCTCTGGCCGAGGGCCAGGGCCGCCCGTATCATTTTCGCTGTAGTGTTCTTAACTGATTTTAAGTAGATTATGGTTGGATACACGCCCCGCTGTTCTGGTTTGGTTTTCCGTCGGCCTTCGTCGTCTCGTTGCTGTTTTATTGGCACGTTGTTTAGCAAACAAGTCGGCGATATGCAATTGAGGAAATACTTCTCCACGTAGGCACGAGCGCCGTAAGGCGTATTGAGCCTCGCTAGAGCTGCCCGCCGTAAATCCGCATTAAACACCCTGCTTTGTTACCGGTGTCAGCGCGGGAGATGGGCTGTTTATCTGTGTGTATCAGCCGGGCTGATAACCCCGTGCTCTGTTTAGCGCTGTACGAGGAGCGGCTGGCTTGCTGCACGCCGGCATCACCCGTGCGCAAAGGCAGAGTGCCGGGGGGAGCGCTTGCTGGATGCCGGCACGGCGGTGAGCGGAGGATGCCGGTACGGGCGATGCCGTGGTACTTGCCTTGCACGCCGTGGAAGGGACCCCTGCACCCCCCTCTCAAAGAAACATACCTCCATCCGTCTGCAAATGCGCCACATGGAGGGGAGGAGGATGCCTGTTTTCACCTTGGTGACCTATAAAGAAGGCAGGCATCGACCGAGCGGAAAAACAAAGAGAAACTAAAAAAAAAACCA
>NW_008824763.1:221933-223226 GCF_000699105.1 Pygoscelis adeliae | reverse complement strand
TCTTGCCCTGTGGCGGGCAGAGCCAGCCCCTGGCGCGGCGGGTGTCCCCGCGCCCGAAGCTTGGGCTCTGCGAAGGCTCAGAATGGGTTTTCCCATTGGTGAGGACCGGTGTCGATTTTTAAGTCATCCCCAGGGACTTCTTCAAAGGCACAACGCAATTCGTATACATATATAAAAATACATAGCTATTGCCTGTCCTTTAATTTTCATTCAGATTTGCGTTTAGGCACCACACGCTACACCAATTGCAACCCGTGCACGCTGTTTGCGGCTCCATCGCGACTGTTGAAAGTGCTTTTATCCCCTTGCCGCCGAGTTTGGGGACGGTGCTGGGCTCCGTGCGCTTTGCCCTTTGTCACCTTCCCTCGTTCTTTTCTCCGCGCATTATTTATAGTAAATCATATTAGAAGGGAGTGCTAAGGAGGAAGTGTGATTCATCCTCCTTGAAACCAGCGCTGACATAAATAAAGGCAAAGCGCTTACTACGTGTTTTTTATTATGGTATTTAGGGACAGGTTGTACTAATCTCGGCGTGCACAGACTAAACCCGTGAAGGCTGCGACTCTAAGAAATTCGATTTAACCACAGCACGTTAAAAAAAAATCCAACCAAAACCCAGCCGGTCTTCTTGGAAGTGCGCACGCGTGGCAGCACGAGGCTTTGGGGACGGCTCATGGGTTTCCAGATTTTACTGCACGTCTTCGGCCGGCCCGTTGGCTTCTCGGGGGTTTGCTGGGACGACTTCTGGCACGGGAGAGGGGGACGGCTGCGAGCTTGGGCGTCCTAATTGCTTGGGTGTATCACGGGTCTGGAAAGAGATGCTCGAGTTGGTCCGGAAAAGGGCTACCTGAGCCAGTGGGGAAGCACCGGGGGATGTTCAGAGGGGATGCTCGGTGCAGAGAGACCCAGCAAACCGCTCACAAATCACGCGAACTCGGGCTGGCGGCGGCAGGAGCTCGCTGCCGGCAGCGTGGCGCAGCGAGCGCCGGTGACAGATATCTTATCTCCGGCTGGGCACGGGCTGCGGTCGCAGCCTGCTGCGCAACACATACAAACTGCCTTTGCGTGGGAGAGATAAGGTGCAGGCATTGTGCAACGCCCACGCCTTGCCACCTCACCGGCCCCTCGCTGGCCCCCCACCTCTACCCGTGCCGCACCAGCATGGCACCGGCACGCCGTCCCCCTCGCGCCATGCTGCGGTCGGCCGGAGGGCACGGGCGATGGCTCTTGCGTGCATCGCCAGCGCCGGGGCAGGTCCTCTCTGCCGGCGACAGGCGGCCAGCCTGGTGCGGG
>NW_008824763.1:216172-218236 GCF_000699105.1 Pygoscelis adeliae | reverse complement strand
GCTATTTTTAAAGGTGCTGTAGTGGGCTGGGGTGGTTTTTCCCCCCTCTCACTACGACGTTGCGTGGAGTCTGTGGTACGGGACACATCTTGGTTCCCGGTGCCAGCCCGGGGTTGGGCTCGGACGCACGGCAGCGGTGCCTCCTGGGCCCGTGGCTCTGCTGCTTCGTGTGCCCCCCCGGCCACCCGGCCATCCCCGACGTGCAGCCTCAGCAAAGCGCTGATTTACCGTGCACCCCGGGTGGGTGCGCGCCGGTCGTCCTCTTGGATGCCATCGCTCTTACCTGTTGCGACGAGGGTCGCTGCTGAGGCAGCTCTTCTGCTCCGGTCCACGGTGCCTTTATTTTCAATTTCCTTTGGTCACCTCTCGTACGGCGTCTGCCCCGTGCTGGCGGGGTCAGAGATGAGTTAGCTGCAAGTGTCACCGTGTTAAAAGAAATAATCGTATCATCTTCGGAGGGACGGTAACGATGGGTGTTAATGCTAGCCTCCCACCGGTTTAGAAACAGCATCTCTCCTCCCTCCCCCAGAATGAATAAATTACGAGCTTTGCCGGTCCCAGTTGTTCTTCAACCCGACTAACAGCTCAGCTCTTGCCTGTCGAGATGCCGCGGCCACGGCTGCTCGTGCTCTGGGTGCCAGCCCCTCTCTGGGTCCGGGGGCTTTTCCACTGGGCTCTGTACAGTGACAGCCCACGGCAGCGCTCGTTAAACAAGCCCCTGTTTGGATGGCCAGATCCCTTTGAGACTTCCTGCATCGTCTTTTGCTGCATCCTGGCTCCGCGTCCGGGGGCCGGGGTTTTATTATTTTATAGGTGCCGTAACGTTTGGACCGTGTCGCGGGGCGGTGGCCGGCGCGGTCTCCCCACCGTCCTCCTCCTCAGGATGCTCTTCTGCAGTAAACGGGGAGCCATTGGGTGGCCGGAGCACACGGGGGGCTCTTGGCCCGCCGGTCGCGTTTCAGAGCCAGGATTGCCCGGGTTTAGGTGTGCCTTTTGGAAAATACGCAGTATTTGGGCTGAGGAGTAATGGTTTTGCCACGCTCCGTGTATGCTGCTGATCGCATTCCTTGTGCATATGAACTTGTGCCTTTTCATTAGTAAATAACGTCAGGGAAGTAAGGGTGAAAAGTAACACGGCTGTGCATAAAGATTCGGTTATCCCTGGTATTGCTGTCTCTCTCGGCTTTGTTCGCTGACGACTGGGCAGCCTTTAAAAGATCTGCAGAGAGCCAAAGCGCCAGCAAACTGGATGCAAACCTGGCTGCCGTTATTTCCAGCGCAGCTCTGAGCTGGTCGCCAACAGCACGTGCTAGGGAGCGGGAACGGTACAGAGAATAATTTTCACCCAACAAATTATTGTTGTTGCAAGAGCAGATTTGAAACCTATTTAACTTTTCAGTGTCCCATACCCCTTTAAACGTTTCAAGTGTATTCTCACTGATGGGTTACCTTTTCTTTCCCTGCGGGCTATAATTAGTGTCCTTTACACAGAATTGCCTTAGAATTGGATTTGAAGAAGATAAGAATCAAATTACCAGTATTTATCTTGTAAATTCCAAAAGATCTACTAAGAGGCACTGTATAAGGAGGATTTTTAAAACTTTGTGCTCTGAAAATGCAAACCCCCCCATAGGTGCCAGGATTCCCTCGAGCGTCGCATCTGCAAAACGCCCTTACACATGGGACGTGGCTGGAGGTGCCAGGAGGGAGAGGGCAGCTCCTTCCCCCGCCGAAACTCCGCTCAGGGGCTGGGAAGGCAGCTTGATGGTGAAATATGTGCAGAAATGGACGTATTTCCATCACCTGATGGATGGTGACTTGTTTTTTGTTCATGGGGGCAAACAGCTCAGGTGGCGATGGTTTGGATGCTGCGCGCACCTTCAACCTCCCCGTCCATCCCATGGTAAATATTTCAGCCGCCCTCAGCCCCGTTCTCCCTTCTCGCAGTAAATTACATATTAAAGTAGCCTGGTAACTGAGCACTGGTTGCTGTGCGATAAGCTCCGGGAAATCGATATGTTTGCCATGTGCCTGCTTGTTTATGACACTTGCCTGCAGAGCAGT
>NW_008824763.1:212719-215165 GCF_000699105.1 Pygoscelis adeliae | reverse complement strand
CTAGTGGAAGGTGTCCCTGCCCACGGCAGGGGGGGTGGAAGTAGATGATCTTTAAGGTCCCTTCCAACCCAAACCATTCTACGATTCTATGAAATGCAGCCTCTCCCCTCTTTTCCAGGCTCCCGCCTGGCTTCCCTCCCCACTCTGCCGGGCAGCTCTCGGATGACAAGGCAAGTTGAGCACCAGAAATGGATGGAGGTAATTTTGGTGGGCTCTGTTTTGACAGAAATTAAGCATCTGAATTTAAATTAAGGAGATGGAGAGCCCAGGCAGCTGAGACTATATTTTCATAGCGTAAACAATTGCAGAAGAAGATTAATAGCATCTGTGTAAACACTCCCTCCGTTGCAGCGGCGAGGGTTTTTTTTAATAGTTGGAGAATACTAAGGGCGGCTAGAGGCAAGAGATGCCGTACCTCCCCTCCTGCTCGCCTGCAGCACGGCGCGCACCTTCAACCTCCCCGTCCATCCCACGGTAAATATTTCAGCCCTCAGCCCCCCCGTTCTCCCTTCTCGCAGTAAATTACATATTAAAGTAGCCTGGTAACTGAGCACTGGTTGCTGTGCGATAAGCTCCGGGAAATCGATATGTTTGCCATGTGCCTGCTTGTTTATGACACTTGCCTGCAGAGCAGTTGAGCAATGCTCCGCATGCCCGGGCTGCGCGTCGCAGGCTCGCCCCCTCCTCAAACCCAGCCTGCTCTCGCAGGAGAGGGTGCAACAGCACCTATTGATTTTTTGCTCCCCGAGCGTGGCGTTGCACGGCAGCGCTGCCTGAAGCCGCCCGGCAGCACCCCGTCGCGGGGGGTAAAATAACGTGAGCGATGATATTTGATGATACGGAGCATGGGGAGGCTGGCAGGATGAGAGATCGGGTCGCGTCTTCATCCATCTTCGGGGCTTTTCCCGGCCCCCCTGCGGGTTTCTGCTCCGCTTCTGTTTGTCACCTCCCCGGAGCAGGTACGGGAGCAGAGCCCGGGTGTTTAAATACTCGTTTCATGCACCCGGGAAGGGAGGCGGCCACCTAAACACGCAACGCTTCACGGGAGGGGGTTGGCGTCTTTGGAGTGCTGTGCCACGCGAGCTGGCGGTGCAGGGACCGCGTGCCCGGGCGGTCGGCAGCGCGATGCCGAGGACCCGTCGGCTGCAGGGCACGCCGATGCCGAGGACCCGTCGGCTGCATCCCGGTGCGCAGGGGATGCCCCAAGCCCCTTGGCAGCGGAGGCTCCCACCCTACAAGCTGCGAAGCCCGGTTCAGCTTATGGACTGGGACTAGCCCCGAGTTAAGAAAAGTCTTCCCCTTGACTTCAGGGCCCAGGTCCTCCCGTGATTTGGGCGGGTTACGTGTGCCGAGGGTCGGCGCTTGCCCGCATCCCCCCCTGCGCCGGCAGGGCTTTGGGATGGGAGCATACATTTTTTTTTTTTTTTTTTCCTTAAATCTCAAGTTAGCAAGCTGCAGTAATTGACCTTTTGACCCAGATATGAAGTTGGGAGGCAAAAGACACGGCTTGCAAGATTTTTGTAAAACTGTTGACCTCTCGCAAGATTAACTCGGAGATAATAGTAATTATAAACAGATTACGGTGGGTCCAATCGATAGTGAACTTTACCTCCTGCCTAAAAACTGAAGGTCGGCGTTTTACTGCAGCAAAGATAACTACTGCGGGTTTCCACACCATCGCGAGCCAGTAAACGTCCCAATACGTAGGAAATCCGTGAACTGAGCGCGTATGGTTTCCACGGGCACTTCGGGAGGGGGAAAAGGGGCCCACGGGATGGTTCAGCGCATCGCCCAGGCAGGGGGTTTTGTGATACTGAATCCCGTAGGTGAACTTCAGCGCGGTGCGAACTGCCTCCCCGGGTGCTGTGCCAGCGGCTCCCTCGGGATGCTCGAGTTGGGGGGAGTGAGCGCAGAGGGGTAGCGCCCAACTCCGAAAAGGCACTTTCTCTTCGCCTAGCTTTTAATCGCTTGCTTTCACTTTTTATGTATAAAAGATTGTCCATTTAATTAACTCGAGAATGCAATTTCAAAAACGCTAATGCTTTACACATGACGGCTCTTAAAATAAAAGTAGCGTTCCAGTATTGCGCCGTGCTTCCTTCGCCTCCGCGTTAGCCTCTTGCGGGTTATTTTGGAGAGAAACGATCCCCCCCGGCAGCCCCCGATTCCTGAATAGGAGTCAAAAAGATTTGGAGTGTGTGATCCTGGGTTTACCTTGTTAGCATTTCGGGGCTGGCGGGAGCCCTCCTTTCGCAAAGTCGGCGATTCCATCCGTGTCCTTGACTTCCCCTGGATGTCACCTGTTAATCTCCAGCCAGCGGCACCGTGAGCCGTAGCATCTTCTCTCCCGAGGCCGGAGCGAGCGGGTCGGCATCGCTCGCCGCCCGGGGACAGCACGGTAGGCGCCCGGTGTGGCGTGGGTGCCGGCCGGGGTCTCCCCTGGGCA
>NW_008824763.1:189504-194089 GCF_000699105.1 Pygoscelis adeliae | reverse complement strand
GCAGCTTTCATTTCTGCAGGCGCTCCTCAAACCCACGCTAGCCTTGGGTTTCTCTCTTTTACCTTTTTTTTTATTGGAGCTGCTTTATAATGGATGCGCTTCTGGGTGCAGAGCGCCCTCCCCTCGCTTAAAACACCCCTTGGGGCCTTTCGAGGTTTGTTAGCTTTTACCGGGCATCTTTAATCTGTACCAAATGGATGGGGTGGGGGGACACACCAAAGGCTGGCGAAGGGGATGGCGGCATGGCCGGTCCAGGCAGCTTATCCGAAATCTGCCTGCCCTTGCTGGTGGGAAACCCCTGGGGGTACCCTCGCTGGGACCCCCGCCCCAGCGCGCAGGCAGCCCGTTAGCACTGACGAGCCCCAGAGCTGACTCTTCTGGACTCCTCTTGCTATCGAAGGGGGTTTTGCAGCCGGCTCTGGGGAAAACCCCCACTTTTCCCTTCCCTCTGCATTAACGCGTGCCTTTCCCCCAGGCTGGAGCACGGAACCTGGTGGGAACTTTGAAGCGAGTCGCTGGGTTTGTTGTTAAAAACATGCACACACACCACACCACCACCCCCCCCCCCCCCCTTTTTTTTGCTTAGAAACCTCTCTTTGTGGCAGAAGGCTGGGAGGGTTTGAATACCACATACAGGCGTAGGAGGCTGACTGAGACCATACGGCTTTATCATTCATTAATTCCTGTGCTCATTCATCCCCCTATTTAAACTTCTCTGTAAAGACGGGAGCTACAGATGGTCTTTTGGTACCCGCTTTAGCCTGCAGACCTTGGCCCCGACAAAGGGGTACAGAGGGAGCAGCAGAGTGTACAAAATATTTCCAACCATTAGAAATCAAGGTCTCATTCACCGGCGGCTCCTGTTTTGAAAGCGAATTTATGTGAGAGCATCATAACCCGCCAAACGGGGCATTGCCAAGAGTCGGGCTTAATTGAGGGGCAAGCGTTAGCCGCGGTTCTGCTGGCCATAATTGTGCTTTAGCAACCGGAGGAGCAGCAGCGTTTCTTTAGCTGTGTCCTTGCCTTTGTGTTGCGTAATGTAAAACTCTGCTTTCTCCACCGACGGACCAGCCTCCCTGTCTGACGAAGGGAAATGAAGATCGCTTTTTTTTGCCTGCGTTAATTCGATGCCGGATCACTGTTATCATTTTTCTTTAAGAATTTGTTACCGTTACGGCACCCTTGGGCACGACACCGCATCCCTGCACGGGAAATGATAACCCGGAGCGTGCTTAGCAGGGATGCTGCATTTCGGGCATCCCGTGGTACCTCGGGCTGGCCAGCGATTTTCTCCTTGCTTTCTGCCACCGCGTTCCCAACGTGTTTAGGTGTTGGTTTTACGTGTGGTTGCAGTGACGTGCCGAGCCGGGGACGTGCTGGAGTTGTGGTGCTCGGAGTAACGCCGGCAGCTCCTCTGCCTGCACGTGGCCGAATTGCCGTGGGTGACTCGAGTCCCACGGGAGCAGGGGGATGCGCAGGGATCTCCGTGTTCGCTCCTCGCTTTTCTCCCGAGGTTTGCAGGGGGGATGCAGGGATGCACCCCATCCCCTGGTGCATCCCCCCGGGTGCTGGGTGGCCCGAGGGCAGTCCCCCGCCCGCCTGGATGGTTCGCACTGTGGCCCGAGGCCAGCCCCCCGCCCGCCTGGACGGTTCGCACGGCTCGTGCCCGGCTGCGGCGAGGAATGCATCCCCCCAGGACAGGATACGGTCGGGAAACCCGGCTAACCTAAACATCCTCCTCCCGCGGTTGCCCACCGAGTGAAAGGGGGCTTCAGCTGGCAGCTCCTGCCTGCTCCCCAGCCAGCACGCCGAATGAAAAGGCTTTGATGCCCGCTAGTGCAGCAAAGGTAGTTAGACCCCGGGGAGCCTCCCCCGCTCCTGGCATCGTGGGGGATTTTGGGGGACTGCAATTGCACCCCTTGGCA
Source organism: Pygoscelis adeliae (assembly GCF_000699105.1). Lineage (NCBI taxonomy): Eukaryota > Metazoa > Chordata > Aves > Sphenisciformes > Spheniscidae > Pygoscelis > Pygoscelis adeliae. Next base: position 192,164 of record NW_008824763.1, on the reverse strand, counting down.
GAGGAGAAAACTGCCGGTCTCGCCGGCTATTGGGGAGCTGCTGGGGGGAATGTGGGACGTTTCCTTCATGAAAAGCCTCGTTGGCTGCTGCCGAGGGGCTCTGAGACCCGGCCCCGCGCACAGCGCGCGCCGGGCGCGCTCGATCCTTTCCACGGGAAAGTCGGGACCAAAAGTTTTCTCACGATAAAACCGAATTCTGCGATCTTGTTTTTACACATGCTGTGCTTAAATATTAACACCAATTGAGCAAATTGCCTTTTAACTGCCTTTATTTGCTTTCATTAACAGTATAATTTAAAAGCTCCCGAATTTGCATGGAACCTGTTGTGCACGTTGAGGAGGGGGGGTGAGGCTGCTCATAAATTAATTAATCGGCAGCAAGGCTCCTTGGAGAGGTCCTGAAGCGCCAGGACGGCTCAGCAACGCCCGGGCTCCTCGGTTCGGGACACCGCGTACTTTTGGCCGGGGCCGGGGGGAGCGGAGCGTGCCGTCAGGGCTGGCGTCCCGCTCATAACTTGGCTCGCCCGGAAGGTATTTATTTATTTTTCAGCAAAACATGTTGTAGGCTGAGCAAAACTAATTACGGAGAGCCGAAGGCAGCTCTCTTCCTATTAATGCACCAGCGTTTAAACCGATGCAGAAAGTAAAAACATAGAGGAGAAAGTTGCCAGTCTCATGCCCCCCATCCCTGTCCCTCGGTGCGTGGCCCTGGGGCACGGCGCTGCCCGCAGCCTGCCTGCAGCCTGCTCGCAGCCAGCAACATCTGCCCGCATTGTTCTTCCATGAGATGACAAGTTTCCAGCGTGATTTCAGCCAGCGACCCGCTCGCTCCTCTCCGTGCAGATGTTTGTGCGGCTTCGGGAGCGAAGCCAACTCGGATGCCGCGAACGCGACGCAGGCAGCCCTGCGTACCGCGCCGTGCCGTGCTACGCCGACAGCTCTGCCGGGACTCGGGCTGCGCGAGCTCTTCTGACGCTTCCCGCTTCCGTAGTCCTTCCCAAAAAATATGTTTTCCATAGGAGGGTTTTGCTGTCGGATGGACAGCGGTGGCCTCGGTCCAAGCCCTGGCTCCCCTCTCCATTCCAGCCATCCGCGCGGACGCTGCCCTGCTCCGACTGCGCTCCGTTCTTCCCCATGCTGCTTGCACCTCCCTTGTTTTTAGCAGTAGTAAATCGTGCCTATGAATTGCTGATAATAAGCATTTTGTGTCGCCACCTTGGGAACTTGGGTGGAAAACCGGGTGGTTTGCACAAACAGCCTGGGTGAAAGCGCTTGTTGTTCTCCGGGACGGCTGTCCCCACGTTCCCAGGGATCCTGGCCTTTGCAGTCGTCGGAGCATCCCGGGAGGGCGCTTAGTATTTTCAAGAGGAGAGAAGGGGTGGGGAGAAACACCCATATTTCTGCGTGACGCTTCTGGTTCTGGAATATGTTTCTCGCTCGTGCGCTTGCAGGGGGAACAGCTGGGGCTTTGGGGTGCCGGTTGCACCCGGCGCTCAGGCCTCCGCTCCTGTCCTGTAACCCCAGCCCACGCAAACCAAAAATCAACCAGATGCTTCGGTGCCATCGCACTGACCGGCAGCCTTGCGTCACCGTCAGTAGCGCCCGTACCCCCTCTGCCCGGTGCGGGACCCTCCGCAGGAGCCCTGCCGTGACGCTCCCTGGCTGGATGCTGGTTATTGACGCCGATACCGGATGAAAACTCGGCCGCGCCAGGGCTTGGCGCGCCCGGCTCGCCGTCCCTGGGCTGCAAGCGCCTCCGAGTCCCTCCTCTTGCTGCCACGTCCTTGCCCTGGGCACTTTGGGCTCTCACCAAAGCCCAGCGCAGTTGAGATACGTTAATTTACTGGCTTGACAAGGTGCATAATGTTCATCTCCTGGCTTCTAATTGGAAATAATTAGTTCTTTGTCAGCCCTGGGAACTCCTGAGAAAGCAGCGCAGACCCGGGTGAAGGCAGCGGCGCTGGTGGAGGGCAGGAGGAGACCAGCCTGTGGCCAGGAGAAGTCTTTCTGGGGAATCCTTGCAGAGCGCGGTGTTTTCAGCCTGTCTGAGGGCATCTCTCTGCCGAAGAAGGGCTGTGTAACAGCCGAGTATTACGGTTTCATTAATCAAAGACACTTCCACTGCCCCTTTACAGCAACACAACCGCTGCGGCTGTCCCTCGCTGACAGCTCCCTAATTCATCTTCCCGGGGAAGGAAGGGGGACCTGCTGCTGCTCTCTGCTCGCACCGCGGAAGCTGCAGCCGCCGCGTGTTTTCGGGGCCGAGCGGACGCCTGTGTTTGAGAGGTTCAGCCCCGGTGCTTGGCAGGGTTTTACGTGGAGGCAAAGTGTTCTCTCTTGGCCCCCGCACCTGCGAAACACCCTAAGAAGGGACGTAGGGTCTGCTGGTTTGCAGGAGGAGATTTTGGCAGTCGCTAGCCTTCGTCCCAAGGCGGGGAGGGTGTCACGGCGTATGCGAATATGTACTTAAAGGGGGGACTGGCTCTGGCAAGTTGGCGTCCTTGCGTCTTTCCCAAACTTTTCAAGCACGGCTGGCGGGGGGAGCGCTTTGGGAGGCTCTCGGGGAGTCGGTGAGCCAAGGGCAGATGGTTTGTATGGCAGCAAAGGCGAGACCCCTGGACAGGCTCGTGCTGGGGAGCGCTTGCGATTCTTCCCGTCCC
>NW_008824763.1:187328-188396 GCF_000699105.1 Pygoscelis adeliae | reverse complement strand
CCCCTTCCCAGCAACCCACCCGCTGCGGCTGTCCCTCGCTGACAGCTCCCTAATTCATCTTCCCGGGGAAGGAAGGGGGACCTGCTGCTGCTCTCTGCTCGCACCGCGGAAGCTGCAGCCGCCGCGCGTTTTCGGGGCCGAGCGGACGCCTGTGTTTGAGAGGTTCAGCCCCGGTGCTTGGCAGGGTTTTACGTGGAGGCAAAGTGTTCTCTCTTGGCCCCCGCACCTGCGAAACACCCTAAGAAGGGACGTAGGGTCTGCTGGTTTGCAGGAGGAGATTTTGGCAGTCGCTAGCCTTCGTCCCAAGGCGGGGAGGGTGTCACGGCGTATGCGAATATGTACTTAAAGGGGGGACTGGCTCTGGCAAGTTGGCGTCCTTGCGTCTTTCCCAAACTTTTCAAGCACGGCTGGCGGGGGGCCGGGGAGCGCCTGCGATTCTTCCCGTCCCCTGACCGAGGGAGACATCTCTGCCGATCCCCAAAATACGGGCACGAAAGCCGGTCGTGCACCCAACGGTTGCGTCCCGGGAGCCTGCGGCCTAAAACGCCCTCCGAGAGGGCAGGCGACGACACACAGAGCCGGGCGGCTGCGGATTGGAATTGGGCATCCTTAATTCTAGCCGCAAAACCACGATATTTTGGAGTCGCTAATAATAAGAAAGTGTTTTCATCAAAGCGCTTTATTCGTCTGTGTGCTGACATCTGGAGAGCGGAGATAGATATTTTCCTTAAGACTGTATTTCCAAGCCATGAGCTCTTCCCTGGCTGTTAATTAATCCTTTGTAGTTTAGCGATTGATGAAATCATGACTCTATGAAATTTTAATCCTTGCGCTGTAGAGGCACAACTGACGTTATCAGAGGACCCCAGGTGTGTGCTTGAAATTAGTTTGTTGAATCTCTTGCATATTTGATTACCTTATAAAACTCCTCGGGATCTGGGCCGCTCGCTGGAAAGGCGGCGTTTGCCTGTAATTTGTGCCCGTTCCTGGCTGCAGTTCCCAGCCGGGCTGGTGCAGAGGGAGGGGAGCTGGGGGGGGGGGGGGGGCAACATATAAGGGAGGAGGGGG
>NW_008824763.1:184304-187201 GCF_000699105.1 Pygoscelis adeliae | reverse complement strand
GCTTCTGCTGTGGATTTATTTCATCCAGCTCGAGGCACCCAAAGGAGCTGGCAGGGATGGGAGGTGGGTGCGGAAAGGTGTGCACCCTCCTAGGAGCAGACACGGGGGGGAGAAACGGGGTTGGGAGAAGAGGGTGCCGTGCAAAACTCGCTGGGAAAGTAAAACAGCGTAGCGCTGACGCGAAGTCGTCGGAGAGGGACCCGGGGATGTCCCCTCCTGCCCTGCTGCCCAGGGGAGGCTGTTCCCGCTCCCTGAAGATGAGCTCAAGCACAGGGAAGTGGCTCCCCGGCCCATCCCAGCTCATCCCTGTGGCAGCCCCCCCTGTTTCTGACGCGTGTCCAGCCTCGTCCCTGCGCTCGGGTCATTGAAGAGAGTGGAAATTAAAAAAGAATCCCCCTACCCTAAAACGCTCCCCCTTATTTAAGTTGTTCTTGGTTCCAGCATCCCATTAGTATCTCCACTCTCCCCTATCTCCCTACTTTGGGCTCCCTGGGAACTTCTGCCATCTCCTCGGGGCTCCAGGAGCTGCAGGCTCCCTCTTCCCCGGGGAGCACCAGGATGATGCTGCCTGGACCATCCTGGGACCCTTCCCGGCACCTCCCCGGAAAGCATCCGATGCGCCGCGCCGAACGCTTTCCCCATGTCCTGACAGCCCCTTAAGTTAGTTAAGTGAAGTTAAGTCCTAACCTTAAGTTAGGAGGAATGAGCGGCTGAGGCCGGCGCTTCGCCGTTTGCGGACCGCGCTGGTGCTCCAACGGCACACGTGCTGCTAAGGAAACCAGATGATGAATATATTTTTAAACTTGGAATCTGTGAACCGCTTATTATTTCTGAATTAGGAATCAGAACATCTGCATAATCACGCCGCTGCTGCGGCAGATGTACTCGGCGCTAAGGTCACTTTGCTTCCGTGCCGAAATTCCGTATTATTTTTAAGAATAAGTTCCTCCGGTGCTCTTGCTTGACGCCTCTGACACCCATGTCACGTTTGCTCAGCGTAGCAGTCACAGCGGGTGTGATGCCAAAGCGCAGCCCCGCAGGGTCAACGCCACCCAGGGAAGCAAACGCTCTTCTCTTCGTGCTCGGTACATCAGCGTCACCAGATGCCCGAAGAACGGGGATGATGATTTTGGACGGCCGAACTAGTGCCGGGTGTTGTAAGCGGGGCTGCGTGCGTCGCGATGCCTTAACCCCTTGGTGCCCGCGCTCCAGCCCGCCCATGAGAGCGTGACATTTTGGAACTTCTTGCATCGGTCTCGAGCGTCGGCGGCGGGGGTGCAGCAGAGATGCAGGGGGGGCCCCGGGGCCAGCAGCCCCGCCAGCCGGTACCGTCGCTCGGTGGACCTTTGGTACCGCCAGCCTCGTGCCGCGGCTGCATCCCAAATACGAAAGCCAAGGTGGGCAGATCCGCCTGGGTCTGGAGCTGGGGCAGCGTCTGAGCCTGCGTGATCCAGCTGCGACGGACGGGAGGCGTTTCCCGCTGCCGGCTTTGCCATCCCGGATAAATCCCATGGCTTCCCATCCACGCTCATCCGATCCAGCGTGTGCCCCGTGGAGCCCCTCGCTCGGGCAGGCGGAGATGCACACAGGGAGGGCTGGTGGGGGGATATAAGGCTCCATCCTGGGAAATCCCATGCAGTAGTGATTACTGAACGAATAACGCTGATCTGAACCCAGGGCATTGGAGTAAATTAAAAAAAAATAAATAAGACTCTCTGTGCTGCCCTATTTGCTGTGGCCAGCTCCTCTTTTCCCAGCCCACGGGCCTGGAAATGCGCGCTGCTCCGGGGGGGGGCTGTTCGGAGCAGGCGGTGGGAGCTGGTGCCTGCACGTGCTGTGCCTGGGCAGATGGTAAATTCGGCGAGTCGCTGCCCTTTTGCAGCATTTATCGGCATTTGTTTATGGGCAGGGTCTAAAACAAGATTTAAAGCGTGCTTTTGGTGTCTTGCGCTTGTTTTTTATGTAAGGTGAGGCAAAGCGGGAGGATCCTTTCCTCAGCTTTTTTGGAAGGGGGAAGCATTGGCGTCCTGGTGAAATGATGTCAGGGCTCAGCGTCTGGTTAAAGCTCACGAATATTAGCTCACGGTAAATATAAATATTGTACGGGCAGGCAGTTCTAGTGCTCTCTATTGATAGCTATACACTCCCCCCCCTTTTTTTTTTTAAAACTTCAGAAATAGTAAAATCTTTATTTCCAGCTCCTGTAAGATTTATTTAATCTTCTTTTAGGAGCAGTGGTGGTTTGAGGGCAGGTTTTTTTGTTTTTTAGGTTGTTTGTTTTTTTTTTTCCCCATCTTAATTTACTAAACCGAAAGGAAGGTCTCTGCTCCCTTCCCCCTTCCCCATGCCCTTAATAGCTCTCCCTGCTATTTTAATCTGCCGGGCTGGGAGAAGAGGGCAGAGCGGTGGCTGTGCAGGAGCCGAGCCTCCCCAGCACCGCGGCCGGCGCGAGCAGCTCGAGCAGTCCGATGTCACCGAGCGTCGTAAATAACGGTGTCGGGGGGGGGGAAATCGCCCTCTCCGCCGCGTGGATGTAAAACTCTTATCGGAGGATGTATAACGTGGTTTTCGCAGACGGCTTGCTGCCCGCTGACCTTGGCTTTCCACGAGATCCCTGCTGCAAATGAGATGTGGCAGCGCCGCCTCTATCTTGATAAAATCGATCAGGGGATGAATTGATTTGCATATCGATTCACCCGGGCGAGGGAGGCGCGGGTGGAAGCCAGGCGGCGGGGATGGCTTTTTGGGGGAATTATTTAACCCGGTTGCACTGGGGATGCGAAGCCGCAGCGGTCCCGGTTTGCCTGCCCGGGGTTTGGTGCCCGCGCAGCCGGGGACGTAACGTACCGGCCGGCAGCCGCCCCTCCGACAGGGGACCGCGGGTATACGCCCGCATA
>NW_008824763.1:182540-183991 GCF_000699105.1 Pygoscelis adeliae | reverse complement strand
AGGACGAGGGTCTCGGCCTGTTGCAGGGGCATCAGGAGGTGCAAGCAAAACCACCGCCAAACTCACGAGGACGGATTTCTTTCTGTGCCTTTCTCTTTCAGGTCGGCGCAAGGCTCTTAATGTTGCACTAATGCACGTTTTTGTCTGGCTCTTAACTTATTAGGACTCTGAGGTTTTGCTTACATCATGCCAGCCTCACGATTCCCCCGCTGTGTTTGAACCGGCTGCCAAAATACGGACCAGGAGGGATGTGGGCAGTGACATGCAAACCTCCAAAGGCCGTTGGCGTTCATCTCCCAAGGCCAGGCTGCGTGGCAGCGGTGCGGAGCCGTGTATTCCCACCCAGAGTCTTATATTCCCACCCGGGAAGTGCTCTGCTCTGGGCTTTGCCTCGGAGTTCGCTGCTTCAACAGGTATCGAGCAAAGCTCTGCCGCTCTAGAGCCTTTCCTTGGCAATGAGGGGCTTTTTTTGCCTTTCCCCGGTAGCCGGTCGCCCTGCCAAGCTGCGCCCCAGCCCAGAGATGACAAAGTGCCCTTTAGTTAATTGCAGAACGGATCGCCTGGAGTTAAAAGTTCTGATTTATACGACTATGGCTCTAACTGCTCAATAACACGGGCCCGTAATCTACTTTCATTTCAAACAGAAGGGTGATTTATGGGGCAGCATGCCGCTTTAGCTCAGAAATGAGGTGTTCAACATATGCTCTGTTGACATAAATTTGGAATTTATCGCTCCTGTCAAAACTGCCTGTTGGACAAAGGTGCGCATTAAGGCAATAAATGGCTCGGAATAGTTTTCTGTCAAATTTCCTAACCATTGTATTCACTCTGTTTGAGGGGAAAAATATACACTTAAAAGTAATCAAACGGGCAAAAGCCATGCGTCTTGTTTGGCGCGGAGGGGAGGGGGTCTCCTCCCCGCTTCCCAAAAGGGGCGGTGGGGAGGGGCCGGGCAACCAGAGCTCCTTCAATAAAAACAGCAGAAGGCGTTTTTACGCGGGTTTGGAAGCAGGCAGAGCAGGATTTTGCTTGCGGTGGCGGTGGGCCACTTGCGGTGGTTTTTAGGTGCCCGGGCTGCGCCGGTACCCGCACCCCCGGGATGCTCCGCCGAGCCCCCGCGTCCTCCGAGAGCGGGCAGCGGCGTTTGCCACCGATCCCGGCCTTTTCACACAAAGCACCCTGTGGGGAAAACTCATAATTTTTACACCGCGCGGTCTCGCTGGAGTCGCCGTCCCTTTGAAGTGCTTTTTGCGGGGCATTTACAGGCCTTTTTAATTACCGGCAGCTTGCGAGGGGCCAGCCTCCCGCCCGGCTTTTGTTTGCCGGCGCTAGGTGGGGAGGGGGGGGTATCGCCCCACGGTCAGTTTATGTCCCGCCTGGAGAGCCCTTCGCCAAACCTCCGCGCCAGGGCTCGCTCGGGAAGGTCAGTCCCGGCCCTGGGATGCCCCGCC
>NW_008824763.1:179291-182479 GCF_000699105.1 Pygoscelis adeliae | reverse complement strand
GCCGGAGCATCCTCCAGCGATATCTCGCAACCTGGAGGCTTCGGCCGGCTTCGTCTTTTTGCGTGCCTCGAGCGTTGCATCGAGCAGGAATTACAGAGGAAAACCGTTTTGGTTGGTTTGGTTGTGGTTTTGGTTTTTTTTTTTTTTAAAAAAAAGGTGCTTTTCCCGATGGCCGCCGCTCTCCATCCCGCAAGCGTCTTCTTGGCTGAGTTGCTCGTAGGGACCTTGCAGGAGAAAGGGAGTACGCGGAGCGCGATTTCAGCATCAGATAGAAATAATAAAGCCTAGTTTATCTTTTTGCGCTCGAGTTTGGGCAGCATCGCCGAGAAGTGATGTATTTTAACGTCCTTAGCTTCTCCCCGCCCCCTTTCTGGAGGCACAACTTTAGAAGCACATATTGATCTTTCTCCTCAGATCTTAACAGCCTGAGCAGCCGTAATACCTTGCTTACATCTGCCAGGTTTTTGTGCAGTTTTGCAACATCTCCTTAATCCGGGCGAGCAGAAATAGAACATTTCAATCATATTTTGCTACCGGGAAACCGAGCAGATAAAGCGCTTTAAGACCTTGTTGAAAGGGACCGTGCAAGATGGCTGAGCGATAAGATTGTCCTATAAGCAGGCGCCGAATGGAAAACTTTTGTTGCCGCTGAAATTTGCTGATAGAGATATTGCAAATAAATTACTCGGTGAGCACCTCCGCGCGTTAAAACAATGAGGAGGTGACGCGAGTAGGGGAAATCGCAGCGCCTGAGCTGGAGGGAGATGTGGATTCCGGGGAGCCCTGGCACCAGCGAGATCGGTGGGCTCCTTGCTCCCATGTTTTCCCCTCTCCTTGCTGGGGAAGGGGGGGTCTTACCCGCACGCCCTTTTCTCGGCCCGCGCTTGGCATCGAGCGCTGTTGTCCATCTCGCCGTTACAGCAGTGAGAATAAATTGCTGCACCCGGGAAGGCGGCGTCGATTTGACCCGGCTTGCCCCGGCTTTTGGGGATCCGTGCTGGGAGCACGGTTGGTTTTGCTGTTATTTCTGTAGGCTCGGGCGATGCGGAGAAAGGAAACTTGTCCTTTTGTTTCCGCTCTGTTTCTTGAGACTCGCTTTAAAAAAAAACAAATAAAAAAAATTCCAAGTTTTACTTGAACTAATTAACCAATTACACTCTAATTCACTGAAAAGGCGTTCTAGCCTCAGAGAGGGCGAGCGCTGCAACGTTGGCACGGAGGATGCCGCGCTCTTCCTAACAAAGTGGTTTAAACCCAGCGTTAAGTGCAGAAGCGAGCTCAGCCCCAGCCGGGGAAGTGTGACAGGCATGTCCCTAATTAAAAATGCAAAATGAGAAGGTTGTCGCTTATTTAGCTGACTTCTTGGCAGCAGAAGTCTGTCAGGAGGCTGGTGTTTTATTTATTTTTGCAAGGCAGATAAATCCTTTGGATTGTAAACCTTCTTGGCCTGAATTCGTGCATGACTCTTAATCCTCCGCTATGACACAGTGAATTCAGGACAAGCCTGATTAATAATTACATTATACAGCAAAGTTGAGAGTTGAAACCAACTCCTGCTCTTTTCCTCTCCGCTCCCTTTCTGCTCTGCAGTGTTTGCTCGCTGCCGAACATCACAGGGCCTCCTCCTGCGGTCCGGCACTTCCAGCGTTGCCGTTCAGCATCCCTGCAAAGCGGGATGCGGGGCCGGCCGCTTTGCACCCTTGCGAGGGAATTGGACTCCGCGCGCCGTGGGGCAGGGGAAGCTTTGGGGCTCCAGGCTCTCCGCAGCTGCAAGGGATGCTCCGGCTCGGGCTCAGTGGAGCGACAGCTTCACGCCAAGACTTACACCGGGGGTGGGAAGTAAAGCTCACGCAAAGCTAAATCTCCCCCAGCCCCTGCAAAGAAGGCGAAGCGGTCCTTGCAGCCCTGCACGGCCGGGGCCGAGCCCTCCCGCGGGAGCGGCAGAGGGAGGAGGGTTCGGCGTCCAGCCCCGGACAAGACCGTTTCTGTTTTGTCGTTGGCAACAAGGCAATAAAAATACCCTCGTCTTGTTGCAGAGTGATGATAAATGGTGGATGCGATCAGAGGTCGGCATGCAGCGATTTGCTGTCTTACTCCTCAAACACACACAAATACTTCTCTGTTTACGGCATCCGATTTTGAAACTTTGCACGTGCTCCTGTCGCGAGCCCTCCTCCCCGGCCATCGGTACGAACGGTTCACATTAACAGAGGTGTGGCTCGCGGGCAGCAGCCAGCGCGCTTGGCTTGGAAGCGTTTGTGACTTGGGGGCTCTTTATCAATGCTGCTGTCGAGCGCAGAGCCGGGTTGCTTTGCAAAAGCATCCATTTATCAGCAGCTGACACGGTGAAATAAAGCAACGAGCACCCGTTCCAGGCGTTTCGAGTGCTGCGTGATGTTCCTGAGCCCGGGGACGCTCCTCCGCGGCATGGCGGGCAGGTGGCGTGGGGCTGGGCGATGGCTGGCCCTAAAGCAGAGGGAACGGGTTTGGGAGGGGTTGCCCTTGGGGGGCAGCGGCAGCCCTGGGAGCGAGGTGGAGGTCGGTCGCTTGGTTGTCGTAGACTTGGACAGTGCTCCTGCCCAGGTCTTTGGGGCCCACACGGTGTCTGTTAAAGGTTATTTCATTTGACGGGGAGCTCCCAGTCTGCTGCGGGTCGTTTGCTACCCGAGGGCGGGGAGCATCAACATCTCCATGGGAAAGAGAGGGAAGTAACGTGGGTTTGGCCGTTGTGGCCAAGCCCGGCATCCGCCGCCCACGGTGGCAAAGCGGGGGAGATGCTGCGAGCGGTACCCGAGCCCCACCCCTGCTCCCCGGGTCTCTGGGGGATGCTCAGCCCCTTGGCGTGGTGCGGGGCAGGGGACGCGGCTCTGCCGCTGCCGTCGGGAGGATGTGCAACGCCGCCCGGGCGTAGCTTAGTTTGTGCCTCGTGGTGCCAGGAAACGGTGAGCGGCATGTTTCCTGTTTGCTAGCTGGTGGTTAAGTTTTTTGCTTGTGATTCGTGTCACGCTGAATTTGGATGGAAATTGGGATTCGGTTAGAAATGCATACAAACAACCTCTTAAATTTTTTTTTTTTTTTTTTTGAGTACAGTACCCTTTTCAAAAGCGCTCGCTGCATGGGGAATAAGTTCACCAACACATACTTTGCATTAACTCTAGAGTTTGGATTTATTGGGTTTAATAAAAGAA
>NW_008824763.1:178053-179023 GCF_000699105.1 Pygoscelis adeliae | reverse complement strand
GGGGGGATGCTCGCGGGTGCCCACCCAGAGATGCTGCGGCCGCCCGGCTCACGCATCTCGTCTAGAGGAGACGCCTGCGGAGCTGGCTGTACCCTTCCCAGGGCAGCACGTTGCAAACTTGTTCTCCAGTGCCCAGTAATTTGATTTACTTAGATTTTCTTTTTTGGAGTTTGTTTTCGGTTCCTTAGTTGGGGAAATATTTTCCGGGCTAGGCAGCTCGCAGTAACAAACTCTACGTACCGCGCAGCTGCTTGTTGTCCAGCCCTGCTCGTAGCGTGAGCATCGCCTTCGCTTCGGCTCCCGTGTGCATCCCGGCACCGTGTTCCTCGCGTCCAGCCGCCCGCCGCAGTTTCATTAGCAAAACTGCTGCTGCGGAATTAGGCGCTCTCCGTCTAATGAATCTAACTAGCAGGTTCACATGTTGCAGGCCCTTTAATTAAAGAGATGGGGAAGGGCTGGAACGCTGCGCTGATGGGAAGACTTGTGCTCTGCAACTCAATGTAGGCTGATGTTCCTGCTGGGCGTGCAGCCCCTTATACAGCTGGGGGTTTAGTCTATAAAAAAACCGCAGGCGGCCGCCGGACCCCTTTGCTCGGACTCCCTGTCCCACTCGTTTGAGCGCAAATCACTTGGGGTGGCAGGCACTGCAGCCAAAGCTGTGCTTGTGGGTAGCTTCGCAAGGAAGCTATATTATATTTTATATTTTCTTATGCATTTTTGTCCTTTTTTTTTTCCCCCTCTACGTTCATGTTTCTTTTTCCCCCTCTGCCCCTTGCCCACGCCGAGGGGCACGGGGCAGGGACGTGCCTTGCCCGTACCCGAGGGAGCGGCGTGGGGCTGCCTTCCCCACGTTCCTTCTGGCCAGGCGGCGGGTTCTGCTTTTCAGGGCGTTGGAGCTGGCCCCGACCCCATCCCCACCTTGCCGCTTTTCGGGATGGGCACCAGCTCCCCAGGGTGCCCACAGGCAGCG
>NW_008824763.1:176670-177283 GCF_000699105.1 Pygoscelis adeliae | reverse complement strand
GTTGCAGCGCCCCTGGGACACGGCGGGCGCTCGGCGCTGTTATCGCAGCAGCCTTGCCAGGTGCAAGGTAAATACTCGGCTGAATGTTTACACTCCAATATAAAGCGTAAATATAAAGCCCTTAATGCCGTGCAAAGCCTTTCCCGACGTGCTGCCCGGCGACGCCTGCTCCTGACTGCGGACGCGCCCTCAAAAACCTGTAAAGACAATATTAAGAGTTGCCCCTCTCCCAGAAAAATGACTGGCCAGGGAGAGCCAGGCGGGAAACCCGGCTCATCGGTGATGTGGTTGAGAAGCACCGTGGATTTGACCTGGGGAGGCTGCACCCAGCACCGCCGCTCGCTTTGCGGGCATCCTCGCCGCAGCTGGTTTTTGGTGGGCGCCCTTGCTCCCATCCTGGGATGGCGGTTACCAAATCACCTGTTTTGATGTGGGTTTCCTCCCCAGGAGAGGGAGGAAAGCAGATCAGCGCCGCCGCTCGCTTTGCGGGCATCCTCGCCGCAGCTGGTTTTTGGTGGGCGCCCTTGCTCCCATCCTGGGATGGCGGTTACCAAATCACCTGTTTTGATGTGGGTTTCCTCCCCGGGAGAGGGAGGAAAGCAGATTTGTGCCT
>NW_008824763.1:173199-174441 GCF_000699105.1 Pygoscelis adeliae | reverse complement strand
TTTTTTTTTTTTTTTGGCCCTTCTTGGGTTTCTCCGACATATTTTTTCATGAGTGCCGAGATTTTCACGACTGTCTCTTCCACTTGGGTGAAACGGGGGAGAAGGGAAATAATAATAACAGCAATAATAAAAATCAAAAAGCAGCTTGATGTGGGCAAAAGAAGAAAACAAGAGAATGGGGTAGAGAACAGGCTAAATTTAAAATTGTAATTGGCTGACTTCCACAGGCTTGCGGGTGTTTTAATGACTCATAATAACTTCATTTAAAACCAGCTGAGCAGAAAATAGATTGGAGAGGAGCCTCAGGCCATTATGGATTTGTTTTTTTTTGACAAGCTCTGTTTTCGGCAGCCAGGAAGGCACTCGCAGAGGGCTCGGCTGCTTCGCTCTCCCGAGAGCAGACACTAGAATTAGACAAGGAATCAAACAGTTTTTGATAGAAAATCTCATAGACCATTTCCAGGTATTTCTCCCCCCACCCCCCCCTTTTTTTTTTTTCCCCTGATTAAAAATAGATGCCTTGAGGTATTATTTTAGCATCACTGTGGTTTGGTGCTTTTTTTTCTTTGCACTTTTGATGTGGTAAATGGAACATAAATAAAATTGTTTTTGAAATTACTGAATTAATTAGGTAGTAAAGCGACGACAGTGCATAAATTTACTTGGCAATTTTTCTTTAATCCATATTTCCCCCCCCCTCCACCTTCTTGCCAATTACGGCCTGTTAATAATATAGAATCCCAAATTTTTATTAATCCCCTGTGCTGGGGGAGGGAGGGGAATAGATGGAGCATCGTACCGGCGGGGCCGTCGTGCCGAAACCGCGGTGGGGAAGGGCCGGGGCGTTGCTGCCGCTGGCCCGTCCTCCCCCACCGCCCTTCCTCCCCGCGCGGCCGCGGGAAACCGCCGATTGCCCATCCTTCTCCCCCTCTACCCATCCTCCTCCTCCGGAGGATGCTCGCGGCTCCTCTTTTTCCTTTTCCCTTATTTTTTCCTGGGCTACAGTTTGTATTTTCGGAGCACCTCTCCCCGCAGCCTCCTGGCCCCCAGCCCCATGGACGTTTGTCTCCTAAACCGGGGAACGGGGACACGGGCGCGGGGAAACGGTGGTTTAGCCAACGGTGAAATCGGTTGGGAAGGGGAGGGAGGCGTCTGCTGCGCCTGCCCCCTCCGCCGCGCTCCTCTGCGGGGAGAGGGGTGGGAAACCGGAGCCGTCGAGCGGCCGAGGGGCGGGCGCCCCGC
>NW_008824763.1:171733-173183 GCF_000699105.1 Pygoscelis adeliae | reverse complement strand
CGGGGCAGCAGCGCAGGCAGGCAGGCAGGCGAAGGAGCGGCGCTCGTAGCCGGTTTGGGACGTTTTACTACTTCCTACCATCCAAAGCGCTAAAACTGGAGAGCCTATTTCTCGTCCCCAATAAAGTAATTAAAGTGAATGGGCGTCGGGAGGTACTGTTGGGGTGATGGCAGCTAAAACTCAATGAGCTCTGTCTTGAGACCCACCCAGCTGAGGCTGGCTTTAGGGGAGGGAGCCGGCAGCCCCTGCCTGCGCCCGCCCGAGCTGGGCTCACGGGGACGCTCACGGGGACGCTCGCCGTGGCCCTTCCGAGCATCCCATTTCCGAGAGCTGCTTTAAAGCCCGAGAACGCTGCCCACGCTGGCCAGCGTCGGACTCTCCCCTCGCACTGGGGAAATTAAATAAGCTGGGGGGCCTGCCCCTCCTTATCGCTTCGCTTCGGGGGCACTGTGGTCCCCGGGCAGCGGTGACCTTGCCGAGGGGGGCACGCCGGGGCGGTGATGACTGTGCAGATAGCGCTGGATGGAAAAAGCGGCGGCTCCTCGTCCGTTCGCGCCAGCCTCTTGCTGCAGGGACCTTTATTAGGCAGGAGCGATAAATTTGCTCACGCGGATATAAATGTACGGCGGGGAGGTTGGTGCCAACTGCGAGGCTCGCGCCGAAACGCGGCTGATACTTGGCAGCACGCGGAGTCCCATCCCATCGGGAAGATCATCCGGAGATATCTATATACTGTAGGCGATACGAGGCGCTCGCTAAAAATACCCTCCCCAAACTCGTGTGTACGTTTGGAGAGGCTAATTGTTTCTATGGGTGTCATTTAAAGCATGGAAAAAAAGCGAGAGGGAGAGAAGAAAGCCCTGACACGGGCTCTGGATGTGCTGCTTTCAAATATGCCCTGCTCCCTTTAATAACAAACATCGAGCCGCGGTGGCTTTTTTCTGAGCCCTGTTATAATAAGCTCAGATGTTGGATGACATTTTTCCCGGTGACTCACATAGTAAAATTAACCTTGAACTATTTACATATTCAATCGCCACCCTCCCTTCTCCTCCTCCTCCTCCCCTCTCCGCGAGCGTGTGTACATTACAGGAATCCTGGCTCCGTATCAGTTTTTGTTTTGCTGATGAGAAAAGGGAAAAAAAAAAAAAAATTCCCCCGCCTGGAGTATACATCTACTTGAGGGAAAGAACACGCAGTCCTGGCCTTTGGAAATTGGCAGGCAGCGTGCTGTTCCCGCGCTGATAAGAGGTACTGTAAATAAAACTGTACGGCAGCGCCTGCTGTAAAATGCCCCACGTCTGTACTCATTGTTCTGACAGCTCCGGCTTTTTTTGGGTCCGCTGTTTTGGTACACGCTGTGCTTCCTTATGTAAGCGAGCGCGCCCAGCTCCTCCCGGCGTTCGGCCTGTTTATTTTCGCCTCGCCAGGAATTTTTTTCTGTCCCCCC
>NW_008824763.1:165242-170631 GCF_000699105.1 Pygoscelis adeliae | reverse complement strand
GGAAGGCGATGGGAGACGCTGTCTGGGCCCCTGGAAATGGGCGGCACGGCACACTGCGGAGCAATGCCCCCCGCCTCCTCTGTCACGCTCAGCTCCTCACAAGAGATGAATCAAACCTCGAAATCTAAGAAAGGGGTCCGCAGCTTTGCCCCGGCAGCGATGCTTCGGACGTGGTGTGTATCGTTAATCTGTTTTTATCTGGAAGTTACTTATCTGCTGCTGGGCATCCTGTTTTTTTCCTCGCCCGAACTAGCGGCACATGTTGATAGTGATTTTCTAAGAATTCCTCCCAATACCACATCTCTCCCGGGTGGTCGAAGACACCTCTGAGCTTCTTGCTCGATCGCGCCCTTTCGGCCGCGTCTCCGACCGGACGCACCCTCGGGTACCATCTTCGGGTACCGGCAACGGCGGCTGCGATGGGAAGGGGCAGGAAACCGGTGACAGTTAGGTCGGTTACAACGCTAATGAAACGCATTGATGTTTAATGATTTTAAAAAAAAAAAAACGAAATATTTAATTTTTTCCTGGGAAGCAACTCTTGATTGCGCGTTGTGCTGTTACGTGCAAGGAATGGGACCACGGGCTTAAGCAAAGGCGGCTGCTTTTCGTGGCTGTGCGGGGGATATAAAACATGAACACACACACACACACACCCCCCGCCATTGCGCAGGTCCTGCGGTTTGAATGAATACCGGTGGCCGCAGCGACGTCCCCCGCGCAGGTTTGGGCGGGCGTCCCTCGAATAACCCTCCTCTCCCCTTTCTCTCCCCAGCGGGCGCCAAAGCCCTGGTCTGCGATCAGTGCGGCGCCCAGTTCTCGAAGGAAGACGCCCTGGAGACGCACCGGCAGACGCACACCGGTACGTGGCCCTCCCTTTCCCTCCTTCGCTTAGGCGCAAGTTTAATATTTAGGCTGCCTTGGTAACCTTTTGCCCAACGGAGAGCTTAACCCTTTGCGGTTCCCGCTTCTGACCTGCCCGGGTCCGTTTCTCGACTTTAATTTGGTTAAGGTAAGTCGGCTGCGTTTTCTGCTGAACTCTCAGTGGGAAATGGTTCTGTACTTGTGTTGAAATCCGTGCCTGGCATTTGCAAAGGGAAACCTCCCCAAATGGCTTTTGGTTTTGGATATTTGCTGCTGGCTTATTTCGGTCTGTTTTTGCTGAGCTCGTAACGGTGATGTTGGTGGAAGGAGGAGAGCACAACCCGCCTCTGCGGTTAAACCGACCGTCCTTGCACCGCTCGCTGGTCACCCTTGGTTTCTCAAGCCGTGCGCACCAAAATTTGACCAGCATGACAGCGCTTGGCTGCCATTTCAGGTTTAAGGGAAGCTTCCCAAGGGATAAATACCCTTGTCAGGAGCGTTTGGATGCTCGGGAGCCCAAGAGCGATGAGTTACAAATCATTTGCAAATCCCAGCCTATGCTGATAGTGGTGTTCCCGTTTTTTCAAAGCATTTATAGGGATAGTTGTGTTGCGTCTGGAGCTCTGGGGCGGTTCCGTTGCGCTGCTGCCAGGTGTGTGCACGGGTGCAAGCGTCCGCTGGGCGGTCAGACTGTGCAGTGGGCGTGCAGCTGCTCGTAGGAAAGGATGCTCGGGGACCTGGGAGCCGAGGACAGGGCTTTGTGGAGGGCTGGACCCAGCTGTGCACAGAAAACCTCTTTCCCCTGTGCTCATATGTCTTTAAGACCCTGACCGGAGCGCTTGCTGTGGCCGAGCCTTCCCTGGCTCTGCGGCTTGGGCAACGAATTCTGCATCTTGGCACCTGTGCTTTGCAGGAGCGAGGTAGCCCCAGCTCCTCTTCCACTAGAACACGGGTACGAGGCAGCAGTTCGCACAGCGCCATTGCATTTATTGCTCAGCGTTAACGCGTGCACGTGAGAAACGGTGGCGCAGGAAATGCAAGGTAATTTGTTCCCTCTGCCAGCAAAACACCGGCCCTTTCCGAGCGGCTCTCAGCAGTTGGCTTCTGCCACGTTTCTGCTATCGCACTTCCCAGCCCCTCGGCGTAGCTGCCGTCGGGGAGCACAAGGAGCTCTTTATGCATCTTGCAAAGGCTGCCTTGCCTAGGAAGGGTTTGCTACGGGGCACGGGGGGAATTCGCGGCCGGGCGGTCCCAGGTGGAGCCTTTCAGACCCCCAGAAACAGGCTGGAGCAGGGAAAAGCGCCTGCTCCTCCCCGTGCTATATTAGGAGCGGTTTAACCGAGCACAAGCTCGTCTTTCAGCGCTGAAAACCCTGATAAATGTCGCTAATGGCCGAGCTTGCGCTCGGAGGTGGCAAGGCGACGCGTGGGCCCTGGGCTGGCACGGAGAGCCCGGCCGGTTTCACGCCGGGGGTTTGAGGACCGACCGGCGATGCAGAGTGCTGTGTCACCGGGCGGGAATAGCTCCGGCCGTCATCCGATCTGGGAGCTTGGGCTGGCCGAGCACCAGTTCCTAAATTGTAAAGTAATTGCCCTCCTTATCCCGGAGTCGTTCGGCTGGAGGCCGGACTTTTCAAACCACGGTCTTTTTTAAAAACCGCGTGCGCTGTAGGGTAAGGAGGAGGAAAAGGCTTGCGACGGGGCAGCCAGCGAAGCCGAGGGACTGACTCTGCGCGAGGGATGAGCGACCCCAGCCCAGGCAGGGAGTTAAAGGCGGCTGAGCAAACAGCAGCTACCTCCCGGTTTCCTTACGTATCCTGCACCCGTTGAGCTTCCCAGGGCGGTGGGTGGGAGCCTGGCTCCCCTCGGTACCCGGGGCTCCGTCACCCCAGGCGTGACATCAGGAGGGGATGCCGTTGAGCGGCTATTTAACGACGCCTGCACCCAAAAGCGCCCCGCGGATGCAGAGCGGCTACACGGTTTTGCTAACGACCTTGACGCTTCTGCAGGGATTAAAGCCCCTTTGGTTGCTGAAACCCGGGGGCTGGACCGCGCCGAAGCTCAAAGGGCAACAGGAAAACGGAGCGCGGGGGACGCGGTGACCCAAGCGGAGCGGGTTTATCATCCCCGCCTCCAGCTGTAAACACGAGCGGCTCGGTTACGTGGCGGAGAGGGGCTGGGTGGCCAGGGCAGCCGAAATGAATCGCTTCCTCTCCTCGGGTGGTAATGCAGAGCGCCCTGCCCTGGCATGGAAAGCATCCCTCCCCTGCCGTCGCTATAATTAACCCCGTTCCCAGATAATGGCAACTCCCAGAACGGATTTTTTTGGGGTGTCCTCCCTTCATCCTTAGCGGCAGGTTGGTTGGCGAAAGACCTGCCAACTTTCCAGACAGAAAAATAGCCCTTTTTGGTAGATGCGCAGGTAGATTCCTTCAAGGGTGGTATCAAAAACCGAGCAGGGTGTATCTGGTACAGGCTGACCAAACGTACCCACTTTGCTCAAAAACACGGTGTTTAGGGGAGGATGCGGGACCCGTCTGCAAACAGTCGCTGGCTTGTCCGGATGACCGACAGCTTGAGAGCCTTTCTGCAACGGGTGGCCAAGATAAAGGGTTTTCGGAGTTTCTTTTCAGCATATGGGGCTGTTTCTTGGGTGAACGGTCAGGATCCAGGACCCCCCCCCTTTTTCTCGCTTGTTTTTTTTTTTTCCCGTTGCCCTCACTGCTCCTCTGAACGACCGCGCAAAATACGACGCCAGCCCGGTGTACATGTGCTGCATCGAACGCTGCCCGCCTCTCACGGCAGAAAACCTACGCCCTGCTTTCTGACGCAAGGTAAAAAAATAATAAGAAGAAGGAAAGAAAGCGAGAAAAAAGAGTTTCTGCTTGTAAGCACAGGGCTGGCTGTGTGCTGTGTACAGCCCGGCCGACTCGGGACTGAGACGCCCTCTCCGGGTGTTCACTGTCCTTGGCCCCCGTCCCGCGGCAATAGGAAAAGCAGCAACTGTTTTGGCTCATCTTCCAGCAGGGCAAGCTCGGTGCCACGCTGGAGGCAGAGCGTGGAAAATTCCTTGCCCTTCTCCTAAAACGTAGAGGAAAAAACAAAACGCGTCGAGGAGACAGCCCAAGGACCCCCAGCGAGCGCCGGTGGGGCTCGGGATGCTCGCACGGCTGGTGTTTGTGCTAACAGGGTTCGGGCTCGCCGCCCGCTTTTATAAATATCAGAGGTGACTCGTCTTGAGTTTCCTCCCGTGTGCCAAGGCAATTAACGCGTGCGAGCGTGTACGCGCTGGGCAGCCGGTGTCAGTCAGCGGGCCAGCATGGATTTACTCCTGACCCAGTTTCACGTGGGCATGCTCGACGCCTAATATAGAGTGTATTTTCTTCGCCGCGCAGTCGGCTCCTTGATTTGCGGGGTCGGCGTGCCCCCGGCCGCTCCGCGGAGGATGCGCGGGAGCCTTCGCCCTCCCCTGCCTGCACCCCTCGCATCCCCCGGCTGGCGATGCCGGCACCGGGACGCAAGTAGCAGAAAATAAAACCAACGTGTAACTGAAAATTGAAAAGCTATAAATCTGACCCCCCCCCCCTTTTTTTTCTTTTTTTTTTTTTCTTGGGATGTTGGTAAAGTTTTGATTTAATAGTTGGCCAAACACAAGGGTCTATTTTATTCAGAGTTTACAGGCCTCAGGGCTGTTATTCCTCCAAATTTAATAGCATTGAAATTGCAGGGTTGGCGATAATTTGCCTATCACTTTCTGCTCTCCCATTGATGTTTATTGTCAGCGGGATGGAATCTCAATCCGATTCACTTAGATAACATGTCTGTTAAACATTTAGATAATTGTGCCATCATTAACTTGTCACATTATTTTAGAGATTCAAAACAGTCATGCGGTATAAGCAGAGGTACAAAGGGAGAAAAATTCGGCGCACGAGAGCAAGAACCCAGGGGAGGAGGCGTCGGTGGCGGTGGGATGCCTCCGCGCCGGGTCCTATGGGAAGCGTCGCCCAGCGGCTGCTCGGGGAGCTCAGCCTTCCTCTCTGTCTCTGCAGAGCTGTAACAGCTTTTTTCCCCCAAAAAAAAATTCCGCTCCTGTTCTAAACGCACACTGAGGTTCACAGTGATTTTTTTTTTTATTATTTCTTTCTAAATACCAGAGCACTTGGCGTTTTTCTGTTAAAGAGCATCCCAGAAACCCCATTAGTGGCTTGGGTTGGCAAGGGGGATGTGTGGGAGCCTGGAAGAGGTGGAGGGGGGACCGCGCTGGAGCTGCGCTGTCACACGGGCACACGCCGTCTCTCTCGGTTCTCGGTAAATTTACATTTAGTCCAATGAATTACATATTTGTCTTACCTCCTTTCTTTTGCTTCACTTTCTCTGCCTCAAAATGGTACCCGCCTAAAAAATATCAGTGATGTTACGGCCGTACGTTGCACTATTTTTTCCGGTGTTGGAAATTAAGGATTTCGAGCAAGCGGAACGTAACATGCAAGTTTGGTGACATGAGCCATAAATTACGTTGAAAC
>NW_008824763.1:164625-165082 GCF_000699105.1 Pygoscelis adeliae | reverse complement strand
CTCGGGCGGGGGGCGACGTGGGTTCGGGAGACGCGATTCTTGACCCCTCTCAGCGCATCCTCTCCCGCGGCTCGATCGGAGCGGTGCCGGGCCGCGAGCAGCCGGCGCGCTTCCTTACTTCAAACCAACCCGACGTCTTCCTGGGCTGACCGTGACTTTCTATTACCGTTTCACGGGACTCCTGAGGGTTTTCAGAGAGCAGCTCGATGAGGCTTCTGGGGGAAATACCGCTGGATAGCATTTTTCTCCATAGCTAGAGATAATGCACTGTAGTATTAAGTACGCTTAGAGGTAATTATCCCTCCCGTGCTCGCTTCGGTTGCGCGGTCCCGGCTGGGGGAGGGAGCGGCGGCGATGCTGTGCGGTGATGCCCAGACGATGCTTTGCAGTTTTCCTGTTGGATGCGAGCGTGGATTTTGGATGCTCGGGTATGGAAGGGCTGCGGAAGCCCCTGCGC
>NW_008824763.1:162498-163437 GCF_000699105.1 Pygoscelis adeliae | reverse complement strand
GGGTCCTGGGGGGGCGCAGCACAGAGCCCCTTTGTCTGACAGTAATGTCCTGTGACAGCGCTTGAAATCCGAGTCCCGGCGCGCATTCCTGAAACCGGGAATCTCCCTGCCTCCCAAAGCACGGCTGCTTTTTCCACCTTTGCGGCAAACGGCAGCAAAAATTCCCCGCGCTTCAAGGTGGGCTCATCGGGAAGCGCGACGAGGTCGGGCTTCGTGCGAGCAGCCGTAGTCGCCGAAAACGAGCCAGGAGATGGAAACGTGGCGGACCCGCGCGTCAGCGTCTGAAACCGGCGGCCAATGGTCGGCCTTTAATTTTCCTGTGCAAATACTATTTAAAGCGCAATGAGAAAAGCCCTCTCGCTAAGCTACGGAGAAATCTTTCTTGTTCTTTAATTCTAGATGAAGGGGATTAGTGTGAACATATTTAACCTCTGACCCGCGGACAAAAGCATTATCAAATTTAGTTGCCGAGTGGCTCCCCATTTAACCGAACCAGTGCAGTATCTCAGCAATTTTTTTTTCCTCTTCCCTCCCTTGAAAGTTTTAACATCCATTGTTGCCCCCAGAGCACGGGGGGACTTGGCGGCCCTCCTCTGCTCGGATTCGAGATGCTTGTCGGAGCCCCTGTAAGGGAAACCAGCGTCATACCGTCGCTGCTAGAACCCGGGGAAGCTTCAAAAAGCAAGCGAACCCCAGAAAAAGCAAAGCTGTCTGTAGGCTGGGCTGTTTTTTCCCTTGGTGCTGGCCATGCACCCGCCTGCCGTGGCTCGGAGGATGCTTGGCCATCGCTCCGGAGCACAGAGAGATGCCTCTTGCACCCCCTTTGCTCCTCGTTTTGCTCCGGAGCAGGAAAGAAAACGTGCTCCCGGCTACCGTGCTCCCAGCGAGCTCGGGGATGCTCAGCGCTGCCGTGCCGGGGCTTTATAAAATAGGGATGAA
>NW_008824763.1:162169-162464 GCF_000699105.1 Pygoscelis adeliae | reverse complement strand
CGGTCAGGCGACTCCCGGGAGGGCCCTCCCGTCAGGAGCCGGTGTCCGTTTACAGTGCATCTCTCATAAACCCGGCGGCGGGGGCGAGGGCAGGGGGACCGGCCCTCCTGGTATGTGATTGATTATCTGGTATTTATGCCATTGAGGACTTTTCAGCGGCTCGGGGTCAGGGGGTCATCTCATGTGTCTTGCTGCAAATCCGCTTCCTTTTGTACAGTGCGGGCTGGGTGAGCAGACACACAAAAACAGCTTTTTCTTTTCCTTGGGAAAAAGGGGAGGGGGGCGGGCTGGTGTC
>NW_008824763.1:158441-161714 GCF_000699105.1 Pygoscelis adeliae | reverse complement strand
CTGGGGCTCCCCGGCGTCTCCTCGGGGCCGGAGGGTGCCAGGGTGGTACCACCCTGGAGGATGCCACATTGGTACCACCCTGGCTGGGAGAGATCCTGGAGTGGAGCGGGTGGGCGACGGGCGGGCGCTGCTCTGTGCCGGCTGGGATGGTGGCGATGGTGATGATGGTGATGGCGGTGATGATGGTGGCCGCGGTGATGGTCGTCTCCCACGCGGGAGTGGGATGCTGCAGCCCCGTCGGCGAGCGCAGGGGCACTGCGGAGGGGAAGGACATAATGCCACTGGCCGGGGGCACTGTCTGCTGCCCCCTAAAGCCCTCCTGGCAGGGAAAAGCGCGTGCCCGCCATCATGTGCCGGTTGGAAAATGCTCGTGGGGGAGATTGTTTGGCCAAAAAGAGACAGGGGGAGGCTCTCGGTGGACCAGAAACGCTGGTGAGGGCTTCGTCTCCTCTCTCAAGCTCTTTGTTTAACGACGGAGCAGTTACTAACACATTAGTTTAACCATCACTGGGAAAGCAATGGGGAAAAATATGTTAGGCTTTCAACAGAAAGTCAAATTATTTTTTCAGCTGGTTTCACTCCAAATTCCAATTGGGAAGAGGAAAGCTGGGAAGCCGTCGTGGTGACGACGAGTGAGCGAGTAGCTGACAGCTTCCCTTCTGATGTGGTGGCCAGAAATGCTGCCGCAGTTTGCCTCTGATTGCCCGGGGGGAAAGCGCTCGTCCTCAGGAAGGGCAGGGACGGATCCGCAACGCCTGGCTTCCTTGGGAATGGCGGGGATGGATCCGGGATTCTCCAAGGTGGAGAGCGCTGGGGCAGGCTTAGGGGAAAGCGGCACCCAGGGGAGATGCTGCGCAAAGATACCCGGATACCGATCAGCTGAATGCATTTTGGTCAAGCGATGTTTGTTTTGCCGGGAAAGAGGGCAGCTTTCCGTCCGTACCAATAGGGGTTGAGGGAGCTGAATACCATTTTTTGCCAAGGGTGATCGGGTGCAAGGGAGTTCAGATGCACGAGGCGCATGCGTGCAAGCTCGGCGCGGCAGCGCCGGCATCCCCGCCGTGGGCGGAGGGAGGGGGGTGTCCCCCGAGCATCGTCCCCTCCTGCCGGCGCGGTGCTGGCTCCGGGGCACGCTCGGTCGCCGCAGAGGAAAACCGCATCCACCCGCTCCCGCATGCTTTTTCCCTTCCCGGGAAAAGTTTCCTCTGGCTCCAAGCTTGCTGTTTTTCACACCTGTGTTAAGGCTGAATTACCGTCGCCGGCTCCTTCGGGGATCTAAACTGAGACCTCTTTGCAAGGGTGCGATATCGCCCAGCTCTCCCCGCTGAGCTGCGTGGCCAGACAGGGCTCGACGGCGGCGTTTATCCCCCCAGCCGACGTGCAGAGTGGCCTTTTGTGACGGCCTCCATCTCCCGGGGGCTTTGTTCGGCGGCGGCGGGACGCAAACGCCACCCTCTCGCACCCTTCCGTCCGGGCTCCTCGGAGCAGGTTATCGTATTCCGGGTATTACAGGGCTTCCCGTGACCTTACGTAAGCTCATTGGTACCAAAATGCCTAACGGGCGCTGAAAAGGGAAGGTTGTCCCCGCTGACGCGCTACGTTTTTGGCCGCCTGAACGTTTTTGATATATACTGATATATTTTGATAGATATTCAGGACAAGGAAAAGGCTTGGGGGATTTCACCTTTCGGGGGTGAATGGAGGGCATGCCTCCAGCTTCGGCCAGAAGGCCGAAGGGTTTGTAAACATCTTCGAACAACTCTTTGGCCTAAAATAATAGAAATCAGGCTCTCAAGCACAGCGCACCGTAGGCGCGAAGCCTCCACAGCGCGCTCCCAGGCTCGCGTGGGGTTGGGAGCTCGGGAGGCTCTCGCCTCCCCCAGCCGAGGGGTGGAAATGCAGTAAAACGGGATTGGCCCCTAAAAGGGTCATCAGATTTTCGTTTCCAAACGCGAGGTCTGCACGACGCCCGGTTTCTTTGGGAGGGAAACCTGCTCGTGCTCTATCGGCACAGGTTTGGGTGCTGCTGAGCATGCCCATTCCTTCCAGAGGCTGGGGACCGCGTTCGGGGAGGGCAGGGTGCGGCTGGATGCTGCAGCAGCCAGAGAGCGGAGGCAGCTCTTCCCAGGTGCTGGGGAGAAGGGGTCGGGCAAGAGGTGCTCGGGGGATGGCTTGTCCCCTGTGCTGGTGACAGGAGCATGCCTGGACCGATGCTGTCCCCTGGGGGCACACCTGCACCGATGCTGTCCCCCGGGGAGCATCCCTCGCAGGCAAGGGATGCTCCGCATCCCTGATTTGCAGGCAGGTCTCCGCACGTGGGCTCAGCATCCTACCTTGGAGACGGGGGACATGCCGCGGTCCTGCTCGGCAGCCGGTCATCCCCCCCAAAAAACGCATCCCTCGATTAACGCCCTGTTTGGACCCGCGGGCTGCCTGGCAGCGCTTCACCCAGCGCGGGTCCAGCTGCTGCCGTGATTGACGCAAAGCCAGTCTATAAATAAAGTCTTTCTCTCCTCTCATAAAGACTTTGTGGTTTAGTTTGCTTTCAAGGTCAAGATCAGACCTTTCTAAATAAACACATATCAAAGGATCATTAGCGGAGCAGCACTGTTAAATTGAGATATTAACTTCTGTCAGCCGCGCGTTTCCTTTTTGTTCTGTAACTCGCGACTGCGGCGGGTTTTTATTATTTTGGCCCTAGGCGGTAGCATCTGGCTTCTGTAGAGACTGTAAAAATTAAAAAGCAACACAAATCATTGCGAGAGAAAAGCAGTAAATTCAATGATAAGAATTTAAAATTAAAATGTTTCGGCGCTTTTATATTCCGCGAAACATGAAACGAATGAGTTGTGTGCCTGTTGCCATAAAGCCGCCGCCGCTAATAGTCGCTGGGCTCTTTCTCTCCCCGCTCGCTCTCCCTCGTAATCGTTCTTGCCTGAGCAATCGCAGAAAAGCGCAATGAAGGAAGACGGTGATGATGATGATGACGGTGATGGAGATGCAGGGCGGCAGGGAAGGGGGCAAGGTGCTGATGGGACCCGGGGCGGGGGGGGAGCAAAGGGCCCCCCGAAAGGGAGGCGAGAAGGGGATGCGCTCGTCCCGCCGCGCTCAAAGGGAGACGGAGAGGTCGAGCGGGGAGGGTGTGACTAATGCGCCGGGTCACTGGGATGCGGGACCGCATTGTCCCCCAGGTCCAGATGGCCCCCAGAATAAATCACCCCCGGCGGGCGCGAGCTGCCCGTGCCAGAGCGGCGGCTCGGGGCTTGCCGCCCG
>NW_008824763.1:157330-158377 GCF_000699105.1 Pygoscelis adeliae | reverse complement strand
CTGGGAAGCAGCGCCATGCATCGACGTGGCGGGGAGGGGGGGGCGAAAAATGAAGCATTTAGGTTTGGGCAGGGGGTGTTAATCCCCTGCGCTTGCAAGGTCAATGTTGTACGTCTGCTCTGAGACACCTGAGTTCTTCTAAGCGTTGGTAAAAAGGCGAGCGGGCGCCGAGGCGGCGGGCAGTGCCAGGGAGGGGGCATGCCCTGCCCCTCCTGTTGCAGCCAGGGCGGCCGCAGCCAGCCACCCCCGGGGGAAAACCAGCAGCAGAAGAGCAGGCAGCGCCGGCTGCTTTTTAAGAATTAATTTCCCGTAGTCAGTTAAAGTTGGGAAGAAAGCTGCGCTATCTCCAAGTAAATAATAATAATCAAACAAATGCCCCCGTGGGAGAATTTGCCTTCCATAAAGATGTTAATTAGCGCGGAAGCCGAGCCGTGGAGTCCGGAGGCAGCCTTTGAAACAGGGATGATTTGGTGACTCCGGCACAAAACGTGCACATCTCGTGTGTTTGTCATCCGGGGTTTTTTTCCTCCCTCTCTCTACTTAACCATGAAGGTCGCAGGGGCTGTTGGGCTCCAACCAAGCAGCCGGCGCAGCTAACGGGTGCCACCGTCACCCCTCAATAGCACCTTTGTTCTGACGCCGCACCGGAGCGGCCGGGGGGTCGTAAAGGGCTGGCTCTGCCATCCCAGCGTGACACCCTTAAAAACCCGTGCGTCCACGCGTGCGTGCACAGGCGTCGCGTATCCTGACAGCAGCATTCAGGGCAGGGCTCCTTCGCACCACCCTGCGGGTTTGCTTCGGTGCTGCCACCGAAAACGCCGCTTTTGCTTTCATAATAATCCCGAAAACAGACACCGAAACTGGGTTAATCTTCTTACCCCGAGCAGCGCGCATCCGCCGCCCTCCCGGGGCAAAACGCAACCTCGGTGCTGGTGCCACCGGCCAGCATCCCCAGGACCGTGCCGGTGCCAGTGCCCGCTGCTTCTGCCTGTCCTTCATCACCCGTCCTTCTCCTCCTCGGCTTGGTGCCAGCGGGATGTGCGCGGT
>NW_008824763.1:155136-156079 GCF_000699105.1 Pygoscelis adeliae | reverse complement strand
GCGGTGCTGCCGCAGGGTCTGGAGGGCCTGGCAGGGAGCCGGCAGGAGCGCGCACGCGTGCGCACGCACGGAGGGGAAAAACTTGAAGTCAAATGTCTGAAAGTCAGACCCCTTTTTAGTATGAATTTGCTGTATCTCATTCTGAGCACTAATTCCAATTTAATTGCAAGTGGCCTGAAGCCTCTTCAATAGGAGTAACAAATGGTTTGATTTTGTAAACTTCATCAGACTGCATTTTAAATGCGACACACTAGCCCGGCTCGAATGCCAATGAAGCACTGAAGTAGCTCTCTGTTTACTAATTATCCGTTTTTACTTCAAGCCACGCTGGCTGGCTTGTCTGATTAAATCGGATTTGTGGGATAGAGAACAGCTAGCAGAGTTTTCTCTATAGTAAACGAGATTGAAACTATGGGCCGCCTGGCTGCACACTGTAAATTATATTTCCTTTTAAAGGGGACGTGTCGCCTTTCTCCCGCTGGCGCACCTCCTGCATCCTAAACTTCACGGTGCAGGAGCACACCCGGCTCCTTTCCGAAGGGTGACCCACCCTGCCTCCCTCGCCATTACATTAATTCCTCCTCTCGTGGAGGCAGCGGGTGGGAGACGGCGCTGCGCTCGACGCCGTGATGCCTGCGGCACCCCTCGCCACGAGCTGGACGGGGGCGGAAAAGCCCCTGAACGTCGCGTGTCGCATCTCGCTTGCCTTTGCATCCCCGGCAATCGTGCTTATTTGGGAGCGAGCTGCCGGGGAACCGGGGCGTGCACCTCCAGGCTTGCAGCCGTAGAGTTTTTCCTCCGTGGAACAAGCATCCGTCCCCTAAAAAACAGATTTCAGACCACCTGCTGTTTACAACGGCCTCGCGCGGTGCAGCCGGTGCGCTCTCCCAAATAGCACCCAAAACCCAACCCTGCTCTGACTGCCGCCTCCACGGCAGCGCCG
>NW_008824763.1:154814-155051 GCF_000699105.1 Pygoscelis adeliae | reverse complement strand
AGGGTGGCTGCCGAACGCGGCGTAACGGGGCTGCGCTTAAACCTCCCCGGCTGCTAAGACTTTAATTCCGCGAGCTTGACCTACGCCACCCCCTCCCTCGGTATCTATCTTTGTGCCCGGGGGCTTTTTATATTTTAATTTGCTTTTGAACGTCCTGCAAAATTAATGGCGCGCTCGGGGCCATTGTGCGGCGTACAGTAGAGGGAAGGGCCGGCGGCGCCCGCCGGGGGGTGGTGG
>NW_008824763.1:152514-152891 GCF_000699105.1 Pygoscelis adeliae | reverse complement strand
CGGTTTTGGCAGCCCGGCGAGCAGCCCCCCCACCCCTGCCATTCCTAAAGGCACCGCAGATCTGTTGGTTACCTTGAACATCTTGCTGCTGCTAATGAATTGCTAATACAATTTTCTAGATAATTTTATTTCCATAGTACTCTCATTTTAATGTCTCCAAAAAGCTAGCATTTATTTGCTTAATCTCCCCACGTAATACAATTTGCACTGACTCATAGGTTCTGAACAATCAGCTATGCATAAACGAAAGCAAATTGTTTAATAACACAAAGGTCTGATATTTTTATTGACGGTGTATAAGTATCTGGGGCTGGGGTTTTTTCCTACTTTTGCTGTTGTATCGACGCAGCCGGTTTTATACCCGTGCCCGTGGCTGG
>NW_008824763.1:151553-152190 GCF_000699105.1 Pygoscelis adeliae | reverse complement strand
ATGACACCCAGACCCCCGCAGCTCTCGGGGTCCCCCCTGCTGCAGGAGCATCCCCGCTGCCGGGAGGGAGCGGGGACCACCCCCAAACACCTGGCGGGGCGGTGGGACAGCGGGACGGGGGTCCCGGCTGCCAGGTGGTGCCCAAGTCAGATCTCTCCCTCTCTCGCAGGTACGGACATGGCCGTTTTCTGCCTGCTGTGCAGCAAGCGGTTCCAGACGCAGAGCGCCCTGCAGCAGCACATGGAGGTGCACGCCGGGGTGCGCAGCTACATCTGCAGCGAGTGCAACCGCACCTTCCCCAGCCACACCGCGCTCAAGAGGCACCTCCGCTCCCACACAGGTACGATGGCACCGCCACCGGGATGCTCGGGGCTGGGGCGGCTAGGGCAGGCTCCTTCCCTCTTTGTGGAAAGAAAAAAAAAAGAACAAAAGGGAAAAGAAAGGTGAAATTGTCTTAAAAGTGTCGAGGCGACTGCCATTGAGGTTGTTTGGATTTAAAAAATGAAACGGGGCAGGGGGGAAGCCGCGTGTAATAAGTTGATCCCATATAAGGTGACATGTGACCTTCTTAGGGGGTGTGCGATCATACCCGCTTCATCGGCTTACAGGCGGTAGATGCACATAATCAGCCGGTGCT
>NW_008824763.1:149409-150886 GCF_000699105.1 Pygoscelis adeliae | reverse complement strand
TCCACCCGGGCTGTGGCTGGCGGCTGCCAGACCCAGACGTGTGCCTGGGCTCGGGGTCCCAACATGGGGAAACGGGAGGCGCGCGCTGATGATAAGCACGTTAATGCCGAGCGCCGGAGCCATTTGTAGCCAGTAATCCGGTGACCTGGGCGGCGGGTCGGGGCGCGCGTGTCCCACCCCAACCTCTGCTGCTTCAGCAGCTCCTGGCTGCGAAAAAACACCGGGATCGTCGGTGCTTTAGGGGTGTTTAATCGTGCTGCGTGGTTTCATCCTGCACGGATGTGGGATGCTCGCGCTCCTCCCGGGGCCGGAGCACTCTGGGGGCCCTGGCTCCCATTTACGCGGCTTCTCCTAAAAATTGAGCGCGTGGAAATGCTGTCTGCCTCTGGCCGCAAAATCGCTATCTTTGACTACAGGATCGAAAACCAAGGCGATCATTTGGGATTGGGCATGGGGAGGTGAAGCGCAGCTGCCAACAGGCACCGCCTGCCTTGCCGGAGGGGGGGGGGGGTCCAAAACGTATCCTGAGCATCTTCCTCCTCCTCCGGTGCCCAGCGGGCAGCTGCGGGAGGAGGCGAGGGGCCGCAGGTCTCGGCTGCGGCACACGGGGAGAGAGTAAAATATCATTTTAAAGAGGAAGCGAAAGCGCAGGCATGTGAGTATATAACGAGAAGGACAATTTATGCCCAGGCACGAGTGCAGTTTGACACGGGGATAATGAAAAAACGTAGGTCATTGTGGATGACTTAAGCCTTCACAGCTGAAGAAAATGTATGAAATGCGGGGAACATTACACGCTTGGCAGCTCCGCACATCTGCAGCAGGACAAGTGAAATACAGTTGGCCATTCTTTACCATAAACTGTGCTTGTAGGATATGCGGCACAGAGAAATTGTAATTACAGTGACAAGACAAATCAGTAATATTTAAATATTCATGAACAACGTCTCGGACGATCAATCTATCTTTATTGTCCTTGCCTTCGCGGCTGTAATAAATAAGTAGCTGGAGCCCTCACCTTTCCTTCAAATCATTCTGCCTTTGGTGCCGAACCGGAGTTCATTTATCAGCCGCCCGGTCTGGAGCGCGGGAGACGCCCGGGGCCGGGTCTGTGCTGGCAATGCCAGGTGAAAAGCCTGGGAATTGGTGGCAGGAGGGTCACGGTGCCCTCCGGTCTCTTTACCCTGCTGCGGACCCGAGCATCCCCTCCGCACAGGGACTGGCGTGCCGCGCTGGGGTGGCTGGGACGGCTCCATCCCCCGGGATGGCGGCAGCGGGTGCCGGGCGTAAACCCAGGCCGGGGAGCTCGTTTTGGCGCGGCACGATGGTGGCTCTGACACGGGCGTGTGCTTGCAGGCGACCACCCCTACGAGTGCGAGTTCTGCGGCAGCTGCTTCCGGGATGAGAGCACGCTGAAGGGCCACAAGCGCATCCACACCGGCGAGAAGCCCTAGGAGTGCAACGGCTGCGGGAAGCA
>NW_008824763.1:143944-145010 GCF_000699105.1 Pygoscelis adeliae | reverse complement strand
CCCGTGCCCCGAGGCTTCCCGGCAGGTTTGGGGGCCTGCGAGCCCACCCCGAGGCCCTGGAGGCGATCCCTGCCTCCCGGAGCTCCCCCCCAGCACAGCTCTTCCAGGGAGGCTTCGGGCAAATAGGGGAGAACTTCGGTCCTGGTCCAGGCAAGCAGAGGTGGTCCTGCGGCAAGCAACCTGCCGGCTGCAGCATCCCTGGGAGAAGGGGGGATGAAACCCCTCTCTGGCGTTTGGCCTGGTACAAAGGCGTTATGATAATAACGGGGAAATTGTCGTAGGACCGGGCCTTTGTCTGCACACTTGCGCAGCAGCTGGGAGCGATTATGCTGCAACAATGTTCTGTTCCATCAACATTATGTCCTCATTAAACCTTTATTAGTAGATTAGATTCAGATTTATTGATTTTTTTGTTGTTGTTGTTTTAAAGAGGAAAATCCAGGCTCCTCTCGGAGAGATGCCTGGAACTTTTTCCCACATGCAGCGCTTCCCAAAGCAGCGAGAGGGCAAAGGGAGAACCTGGATCCTTCCTCCGGCACGGGCAGCCTTCTCCTCCAGGAGGAAAGGACCACTGGGCTGCGCAAGGGGGTTAGGTCGGGTGCGGGACGGCTTCCTAGCGCAGGGAAGGACGGAAGACCGAGCGGCCACGCGGCCACCGACGTGGTCCATGGGATGCGGCGGCACAGGTGAGCATCTCGCGGTGGGTCCCCGAGGGGCACCAGGGTCCCAGCGGGCAGGAGAGGGGTGGCGAGGCTGACTCGGGGGACCTGCCGCCCCCACGAACGCGCGGGCTGGGCGGCATCGCGCACCCGGGTCAATGGGCCCATTGGATTTGTCTGTTGGAGCGTTTGATGTTACACGAAGGCGGCTCATTCCAGAGGGTGTTAATTGCCCGCTGCAGTGATCAGGTCTGTAGCACCATCGATCTCGGCAGGATCGATGGGCTGATTTAGTGTCTCGCGAACTCTTTAACTGGACACCTCATCAATAGGCAGCCACTTACAGACCATCAGCGCATTAGCGCGCGCCGGCACTGGCAGGGGGGAGCTGCGCCCCCGCTCCGACG
>NW_008824763.1:141109-142874 GCF_000699105.1 Pygoscelis adeliae | reverse complement strand
CTCCTCAGCTCTGCCTTCGTGCTCAGATGCTGCTGCTGCGGAGCTGGGGGGAAGGTGGCGGCGGATGCACCAGCCTGGGTCAGCAAACACCGGTGAGTCCCAGAGCTGAGGAGCGGCCTCTGGAGCAAGGCGGCGTCTGAGGTCCCCACCTCTCCTGCCCCCAAAGGCGGGAGCCGCCCAGGCGTCCCGCCACACCGACCAGAGGGTGCCCAGCGTGATGCTGTAGGCCAGGACGGCCGCCAGGTACGCCCGGAAGAGCAGGACTTCCATCACGTAGCCCACTTGCAGCCACTCGTGGGCGACGTCACGAAACTCCTCGCGTTTCTCCAGGAACTGGCGGATGGCGGGGATCTCGCGCAGGACGCCATGCATCAGCGGGGAGCCCTCCGCCTGGCCGGCAAAGGCCGCTGCAAGCCTCGCACCCCCCACCGTCTCGCACTCCCGGGGGTCCTCGCAGCTGTAGTGGTTCAGCTTGGCTGCAGGATCAAGAGAGGCAAGTGCGAAAAACCGCTTTAGATGGGGAGCTGGGCTTTCCGCGGGTGACCCGGGCACCCAGATCGCCATGCAAACAGGGGCTACGTGGATGTAGATGGCTACGTGGGGCCCAGTCCCCTTCGGTTCCCGTGGGCCCTCTCTGCGCAGCCCTTACCTGTGCTGTCATTGTTGTCCACCTGCCTGGAGATGTCCGAGCTCTGCGTCCTGCTTCGGCTGAATTTCTTCCTGTCCCGGATGCAGAGCAGGACGGTGGCTTGTTCCAGCAGCAGGCGCTTCACCCACTCGGGGACGTGGGGCTGCAGGTCTTGCTTGTGCACCAGGCGCACGATCAGGATGGTCTCCATCAGGCTGATGACAAGCAGCGCCATGCATACCACAAAGTAGATGCCTGCGGAGATGTCAGCGAGGTGAGTGGCCTGCAAAGGCTCATGCACAGAGCACGGTCCTGAGCGAGTCCTCTCTGCCCACCTCTCTAGGGGGACCTGTGGTCTCTGTATGGAGCAGCAGGAGCTGCTGCTCCAGGCCCAGGACTGCCGTAGCAGTTAGCTTGGCAGGTAGCTCCGCCGTACCTATCAAGGGGGTGCCGACCGCAGTAGCTGGCAGCGTGTCGGATACGATGATGAGGAAAACTGAGTAGCCCAGCAGGAGGGTGATCTTGAAAGAGACCCTCTCGCCACTGTTGGGAGGTAGGTAGAAGCCCACGATGTCCATAACCATCAGGAAGATGCTGGGGAGCAGCAGGCTGACGGTGTAGAAGAGGGGACGTCTCCGGATGACTACCTGCGGGACAGAGAGACAGGAAAGGCTCAGTGAAGGGTTGAAACGAGAGCCTGAGCTGGTGTGGCTCTCCGCCAAGGCAGGCGAGGATGGTGGGATGTACTAAGGTGAGCCAGAGGAAGGGCTCACTACTGGGACCCTCCTGCCCGCAGGCAGGAGCACTGTGGCAGGGAGCAGCTGGGTGATCAAGCAACAGGGACGGTGGCAAGACCCTCCCTTGGCGCCCCATCCCCGAGAAGCGTGGCGGCCGAAGACCCTTACGTAGAACTTCATCTCCGCGTAGCTGTCGCTGCTCTTGACACTGAACTCCTGGAAGCGGCTGAGGACGTAGAGCAGCTCCCACTCGCCCTGGTTCATGAAGACGCTCCGGTCGAACTTGACCAGCTCTGGCTGCCGCCACAGCGAGAGGTTGATGTCACGGACTGGGGGGTGGAGGAGAGGTGAGGACCAGGGGCGCCCGGCCCCAAGCACCGGCAGCTGCCCGCGCCCCCAC
>NW_008824763.1:138754-140396 GCF_000699105.1 Pygoscelis adeliae | reverse complement strand
TAATTACTGACGGTTGCGGTTAGCCAGCATTGGAAATGGCCCAATTGCCGAGCCGTTCCCCATCTGCAGCTCGCCCGATGCGGGGAGGCCGGCAGCCCCGTGCCGGGAATACAAAGCGCGGGGCGGCACGTGCCCGCGGTGGGCGAGGGGGGTCCGAACCCCGGGGCTGCCTGCCGCGGCCCCAGGGGTTTCACCTCACTCACAACTCGTTGATGAGGATGTCGGGCACCCAGATGCTCTCCACGGGGAGGGAGATCTGCGTCAGGTTGTCGAAGCGCGTCGGGTCCCACCTGAGGAACTCGTCCGTCCAGTGCTGAGGGACAAGGGAGAGGGGTTTGGAGGGCAAGGTCCCTTCCACCGTGCCAGGACCCAAACCCACATTAGCACCCTGCCATGGGAACCAATCTTCAACGCCATCCATGGGAGGGCGGGAAGGCTCATCCTCCAGCTATCGCACCACCCAGTGGTGTGAAGCACGGAGCATGAAAGCTGTGCCTTGAGGTTCATGCTCTACAGAGGTCTCGTCATCCCCTGGGATGGCTTTGAACTTGCTCCGCTCCTTCAGGGCTGCATGCCTCTCCAAACCTATGTTTGCAGGGGTGCTCAGCCCTGGGGGGGGCGGTCCCAGCGAGGGAGGGGCGAGGTTGCATGGTCTCATCTGCTCACCTGCCTGTACCAGATGTAGGTGGTCAGCACCTGGTTTTTCTCATCCTGCGGGAAGAAGAGGACACAGTGTCGGCACAGGGGGTACTGGAACTCTGGAGGATGGGCAGAGCGTGCCAGGAGGATGCTGCACACCGGGTACCGTTCCCCTTGCTGCGGACGTGCAGGAGCTGCCCACGCTGAAGGCAGCTGCCCCCACCCCATGCAGGGTGGGAGCAGAGGACTCACCACGCTGAGGATGGCGTAGACCATGAGGTCGATGGCCACATTGGTGGTCGTTCGCCAGTCCCGGACAGGCCGGGTGCCCTTCTGGTAGTGGGCCAGCAGGTAGTGGGACAGGCGGCGGAGGGCGGGGCGGTCTCTGGTTTCGGGCCCCCGGGCCGCGTACCTGCCGGCAGAGGGAGGGGGGGATGGATGGAGGGCTGCTCGCACCGGGGCAGCGGCCGCAATCGCCCAGGGGTGTGCTGCGAACCGCGGGATGCTGCTGGCTGCCACCCCTCGCTTACCGGTTGGGGTTCCCCATCAAGGTTAAATAGGAGCATCCCGATGGGAAACAAGCCTGCCCGCCAGAACCGTCACCTAATGTTTCATTAATATCTTCTGCTGTGTAGGTGGATGGGGCTGTGACCTTCCCCCGGCCTCGGAGGGCAGGGCTGCCATCTTCTGCCTCTCCCAGACGGATGCCAGGACAGTGGCAGCGGGGGACCACGAGGGACTCGCTGCACCCAGATAAGTTTCCTACCACTCACTGCTTCCAGGGGCGTTTCTTCTTTGCCCTGCAGACGGAGGCGGTGAAGGTTAGAGGTGAACCAGGACGCTAAATTCATTTATTAGGTATCTTGGTATCTTGGCATTTGCTTCCTGCGGAAACAATCCCTCCGCTGGTGCCGGCAGCATTAATCGCAGAGCAAGTTGCTCGCGGCACCCGCGTCCTCGCTGCAAGGCAGCCGGCGACGCCCCGGCCCAGCCAGGGCCCCAG
>NW_008824763.1:130534-138737 GCF_000699105.1 Pygoscelis adeliae | reverse complement strand
CAGGTTCCCGCCGCCACCGCGGTCCTCGCTGCAAGGCAGCCGGCGACGCCCCCCCCGAGCCAGGGCAGCAGGGCCGCACTCGTGGCTTTGCTCTGCAGCACGCCCAGCCCCGGCGTCCGATTCCCGCGTAATGAAAGGGACTATTTGGAATAGATCTGCGGGAACTTGGGAAAAGCTGCCGGGAAGGGAACTTTAATCTGTCTTTTAAGCGAAAAAAAAACCCCAAACCAGCAGCCTCAGCCCCTCCAAGTCTGCAGGCGATCGGTAATGCCGGGGAGCCGGCCGGGGGCATGGCCCTCGCCCAGGCAGGCATGCTCTGATGGAGGCAGCTGGGGGGGTGGCGAGGGGAGGAAAGCAGGCGCTGCTGTCATCATGGCTGGGGCCAAGCAGCCTTTCCTGCTGCAGCTGGTGGCAGCTGGCTCGTGCCCGCGCTCCTCCTCGCACCCTCTCCTCCTCCTCGTGCCCGTGCTCCACCTCACACACCCTCTCCTCCTCCTCCTCCTCGCACCCGCCGAGCTCTGGGTCGGGTTGCTCTGGCTTTGCAGAGGGAGGACTGGGCTGGGTTTGCCCCAGCCGCTTCGTGCATCTGCTATGGACACCGTGCCGGTCTGCCCGGCCCCAGACCTGTGCCGGCAACTCACCTGGTGCAACTCGGCACAGCCCTGGCACATGGGTGTGTGTCTGCACAGACCTTCCTACCCCCTTACCTCCGGCATCGCTAAGGCGGGAGACTCATTGCTCCCGCTCCTCTTCTGGCACCTCTGTCGGGCTAACTGCGGGAGAAGGTTTGGGAGTCGGGAACGAAGCCCCGATGAGAGGGGCTGTCTATCTGACCGGTCCAAAGATCCGAGTTACAAACCTGCTGAAAGCTTTCAGCTGCGCTGGTGCAAAACAGCACAATGATTTTTCTACTATTGCCCAGGAAGGTTAAACGAGAAAATAATAATGATAGCTTGTGAACATTTTGGCAGTCGGTTTTGTGCCGTGCGGAGCTGAGATTACAAACCATAGGCACAGCATCGCTTCTGCGCGCTGTCGTCCCCAAAACCCAGCTCTGCGTCGTGAGGGATGAAACATTATATTAGAGAAATCCCTTTATCGGGTGGAGGGCTCAGGCAGCAGCTTCCAGACAGAGGGATGCAGGCAGGCAGGCAGGAGATCACCCTGTTTCTCTCTATATATATCCTCAGGGCTTGGACCCTGCACGTTTCCAGAGTACTTCGAAGCCCCGTACCGATGAGCCCATGACGCAGAGCTGGGTTCAAACGCCGCATTACCTTGCTGCGGGCGTTCAGCCTGCGTTGCCCAGGCAGGCAGCGCCTCCGGGCTCTTGCAGAAGAGGTTTCCCACACTTGGCTTCTCCCAGGTACGTTGATTTTCAATAGCGTTAAGGTCTCTATAAAAAGCAGCCTTTGCATGCCGTACAGTGCTGCTCGGGTTTTAGGAAGGTATCACACCATGCCCTTCGGTACGGGGAGCTCTGCCCCAGCCCCCCAGCCCTGCCCGCGGGGCCCCCCGCCTTACCTTGGCTCTGCCGCGTCGAGGCGAGACCGTTTGGCCTCGCCCGCCCCCCGGCCGCTGCCTCCCTCCTCTCCACCTCCCTAGCCTGCCGGCTCCGCAGAGGAGTGAACCCGAGCAGGGAGGCAGGCAGCACTCCTTGCTCGCTTTCCCCCCGCCGTCGGGTTTTTGAGAACGCCCAATTAATCTCGCGATCAGTCTGCATCAAGTTTCAGGCTGGGAGGATGTGAGAGCAACCCACCCCGCCGGCTCCCCCGGGGCTCCCCCGTCCCCTGCCCAGGCGCCTAGCCATGGAAAAGCAGGTTTTGGGGATGCAAGCATCGTGCCTGCGTGCAGCAGGAGCAGGGGGCACGGCAGGGGGGGGAGAGGATGCTGCAGATGCCAGGGCTGCACCAGGAGCTCGTCAGTGGTCAGAAAGTCAGGGGGAAACCCTC
The DNA here is from genome assembly GCF_000699105.1 of Pygoscelis adeliae. Taxonomy (NCBI): domain Eukaryota; kingdom Metazoa; phylum Chordata; class Aves; order Sphenisciformes; family Spheniscidae; genus Pygoscelis; species Pygoscelis adeliae. The sequence continues at coordinate 136,785 of NW_008824763.1, read as the reverse complement.
TGAGATGGGGTGGTCTGTCCCGGGAGGTTACAGAGACATGGCACTGGCACAGAGTGGGCTCCCATCAGCAGGGAGTGGGGGCTCCGGAGGTACCGGGCTTCCCTTCACACCCTATGGCAGGGCGGATCCATCCCGCCGGAGATGGACACGCTGCCAGATGCAGGTTGCAGGCAGCACGTGCTGCCTGCTGGCCTTTTGCACCCCTGCCTGGGGGCAGCAAGATTTCCCCAATGGCCTCCAACGTGAACCCAGATGAGGGTCTATTTTCATTGCAGCAATTTGCATTTGCATGCAAATTTCAGCAAATGAAAGCACGTCTTACCAGTTTCGGTTTCCCCAAATATTCAACACCTTTGGGCAAACAAGACTATAAGCAAAGGCTGGTCCTGTATGACTGAGAGCAAAAATTTGTTCAGCGCCCGCCCATGGGCTGGTACCCTGCTCAGGCCGCAGCATCCTTCCCTCCGTGTCCGAGCATCACGTCCTTGGGGTAAGGCAACGTCCCCCCGTCTGGTGGGGGAGCCTCACCCCGACCCCCAGTCCCTATAATCTTATATATTCACGTACGTATGTCTGCATTTATGTGCGTTGTAGGTGCCCGTGCCCCCACGAAGCTGCCGGCTGCTGGAAGCACTGAGGAAGCGGTGGGCAGGGACCGGAGCCCGCGGCGGCGGCGCAGAGCAAATCGCATCAGATGGCAGCGTGGAGTCACTTAAACGAGATAAGAATTAGTGCACGGCCCTGATGAACTCCCCCTCGGCTGCCAACAGCGGTGTCAGGGAGAGAGCGAGAGCAGAGCCAGGGCTAATTTGATTTCTCGGCTCCGTTAGCGGCTGGCAAGTCACCTCCTGGGGAGCGCAGGCAGCTCGGAGCTCTTTCCCCTTATTGAATCTGGGTAATGAAAATCACGGGCAGCGCCGCGGCGGCGCTGGGGACCGTGCCCTGCTCTGCCCCCTCTCCTCCAGCCCCCCGCATCCACGGCAGGCAGGATGCGGCTGAGGGGGCGAGGACCGCTCAAGTGGAGCCTCGGCTGCAGCATCATTAACTCTGACTTTTCTCCCTTGGGTTTTACGTCTTCATCTTAAAGAGATTTTAATGTAGTTCCTATCAGCCCTCCTGTTATCGGATATCTAATTAGCGTGATCTATTATAGCCTCGTATAATGCGCGCGCGCAGGGGGCTCTTGCGGGACTTCTTGTGGGACAGCTGATATCAATCGGCAGCGCCCGGATCAGATTTACTTTCCGAAATGGCGTAATGGGATTTTATTAGCCCTGTAATCTGCTGCGCGGTAATTGCTTTTCTGGGAATCCAAGCGCTCGGCGTCTGGGGCTTCCCACGGCTCAGCCCCGCATCCTGCCCGGGCTCTGCCTGCAGCTGGGCGCAGCAGCATCTCTGCGCTGGGATGGAGACTAAGGGCTTTTTCCTAGGGCAGCCGCACTGAGAAGCGGGTACCTTGGCTAGGCAAGCAGCAAACTTCTTCAGCTGGTGCTTAGCCAGGAGCTACGGTGATCTCGGAGGCTGGGAAGATCCCAGAGGGCAGAGTACAGGCACAAGGTCCCTGCGACGCGATGGGACGAACGATGCTCAGCGTCCCCACTCTGTGAGGGGGCCAGCGATGCTCAGCATCCCCCATCGCCCCGACCTGCGCTTACCGGGAACATAACCAAGCCCTGTGCGGGTGTTATTCCCGCGGCAGCGTTAGCCGCGGCAGCTCCCGCCCTGGGCCGTGGGACTTGCCGGGGACCGCAGGCGTGCCACCGAGCTCTGTGCAGGATGGGATGCTGCAGCCGGGCTGGGGACCACGGTGGGACGGGGAGGGAGGTCTCAGCTGTGGCGGCACGCAGCACTTGCCCGTGCGGAGCAGGCAGGAGAGGGAAGCAGCCCTCCTGCGGGCTGCCAGGACTCGCCTTTCAGAGCGCGTTTGGAGCGTCAAAAGCAATAAAGCATCGCGGAGGAGCCCTGGCAGCACGGCTGCCTGCCGGCCCCGGCCCCATCACGCGCCCGAGGCCGCCCATTACGGAGCCTCACGCTCCCCCGAATTGCATGTCTGCTATGATTTAACGCTGCGAGACATGAAATAAACATCGCGTGCAGGCAGGGCTGCCCCCCCACACCGGTGGGATGCGGGACCCTCAGCAGGGGCAGGAGAGCAAGCCACTCTCCTGCGGCGCAGTGGTCCTTGGGGATGCTCAGGGTCGCTGCATCCCCAGGGTCAGGGGGGCACGCGGGGTCTCTCCCCTGGCACCCCATTGCATGGCTCCACGACGGAAGCAGGGTCCAGAGCGGGTGCTTGGTGCTACACCCTTGGCTAATGTAACCGCTGCCGTGGGTCATTGCGGATGCTGGTAGCTTTGCAGGTACGGAGCCCATCCTCACCCCGCCAGCAAAGGAGCCCGATGCCTTTAAATCCCCCGATGAAGGGAGGGGAGCGCTTTCCTTTCAGTCGTCTTCTCCATTAGACACCCTTCAGGTGTTAGCAATATTCTGCCACTGTTTCATTATCCATTAAAGCCAGGTAATAATAAGTACGGGAAGGTATTTGGAGCCCATTGCTGTTAATGAAGGAGATCCAGCTCATCCCGAGCGGGGACGGCAGCCACGTGTCGCAGGCACGTTATCACCCGAGGTTAGGTGGGAATTGCCTTGCTGAGAGCAGACCGGACCTGTGTTTAGTCTCGTGTGACCATCTTTTCCTTTTTCTTTTTATTTTTTAAAGGAGACCCGTGCCGGAGCCTCGCCGGGCAGGACAGGGAAGCTGGGCTCCAGTGCCGCCTCCGCTGCACAGGCTGCCTGCCACCTTCTCGGCAGAGACCCCATCCCAAAGGCAGATTTGCAGCAGAGATTGTGCACGCGCCGGCTACCTTTACGTGAAAACTCGTGTCTGCCTTCCTCACCTTTCACCCCAGCTCTTCTGCTGTGGCTGTAGTTCTTTAAGAAGTATTTCCAATCAGAAACCACAGCGCTTCCAGCCTGGGTTTTAATAAAACCACATAGGCCATTACAGCTGGGTATTTTTCCCCTTCATTTTCTGGAGAAAATGAGACAGATTTCAAGCAAATTGGAAAGGTTAATTTGGGCTGAAAAGGTTGTTAGCTTTTGATGTAAAACACCTGAAAAAGTCTGCCAGAGAAGCCTCCTCCCTTGTTTCTGCTGGAGTCCAATGCGCAGCCAGAGCGGCCGGGGGTCAGCAGCCGGGCTCTGCCCTGGGGCCGGGGGCCCCAGCCCTGCCAGGTCACCTCAAGAAGTCCTAGTCCTAGTCAAGAAGCTCCTGCAAATGAAGCCATCCTTCTTCCACGAGTGGCGCGGACAGGGGAGCTGGTCTGCGGGGTGGTGGGGCAAGATGGCTGGGCCAGGGGATGCTCCGGGGCCAGGGAGGGGATGCTCTCGGTCCAGGGGATGCTCCGGTCCAGGGGATGCTCTCAGGCCAGGGAGGGAAGGCAGAGACAGATGCAGAGCAAGGCAGGGAGGGCTGTGGCAGTGCTGGAAAGGTCGGCTGCTGCCGCACAATGCGTGGGGATGGGGCTGGAGGGGACGGTGGCTGGAGACGGGCTGGGAGCACGTGGTGCTCAGCTGGGTGCAGGATGCTGCCGATGGCCGGGCTGCTGCGCTGGGTGTCGAGGGGAAGGTGAACGTCTCCAGGCTGCACGTGGGTATCGTGTTCTGACTGCCCTGTGGCCAAGGATTTCACAGGGAAGCATGAATGTGGAGGTGTCTCCGTTTCTGGGTGCTGACCTGGAGATAGAGCCCAGCACGAGACTTTGGGCTGGCGGCGGGTTTTGTGGCAAAGGGGAGATGAAAACTTTCCGCTGTTTCTGTTTAAGAGTAGGAGCGGGATCCTTGCGAGGAAACCGCAAAGACGCCCCGCCTGGCAAGCTCACAAGTCGTGGGTGACGCGACCCGGAGCCGGGATGCGACCGAGGGGCAGCAAAATCTCCCTCATCCTGCCGCGGAGGCTGGAACTCCAGGTGAGAAATTCCTCCTTCCGAGGATCGTTTGCCATCTCAAGTGCGAGTGTTTGGTACTCACTGCAGATCCCTGAAACTCACATTCCCCTAGTGCTAATACAACATCCTGGCTGATTTTTCCTTTTTTAAAGCACCTGCAGTGCAAATTGCTTCCTTTTGCTAAGAGAGCGTTGCATGGAAAGATATCGGGACTTGGAAGGAGCGGCGTAAGGGCAGGTCTTCAGCTCGTTCTTCGTCTGAGGGCGTACGATCCCCCTGCAGTAAATTATCTTTGATGTAACGGCGCTGTGACTGCACTTGACGCTGCAAACGAATCACCAGTGTCTGTCCTGTGCCCTAATTAGTCACTGCGGCATTAATCAGGCTGCTAAACATAATAATACACACCCTCAGCAAACCCGGAGCTAAAAATACGAGGCTGAGTTTAATTTTGTAACCGGGATGTTCAGAATTTTTACAGTTAATACTTTTTTTAAGGGAGGGAAATCCCTGGGGACCCTTCCCCGAGGGGGGAGCTCCGGCCATGGGCTGTGCCGGCCCGGAGCATCCTCGTCGGAGCGTGGCCATCCCGGCAGCTCGTGGCTGAGCCGCCGCGCACACCCGTTTCTTCCTCCTCGACTGAGACGAGGAGCCTCGCGGCGCCAGCTGGCTGCCGGAATTGCCTCTCCGCCGGCGTTATTCCCGGCCCTTCCCTCTGCCTTTCCCACATACCTTCCATTTCGCTTGCTAAAAGCAAAGGGTGCTTCGCAGAAGGGGGGGGTTCATTACTCTTCCTAACAGAGGGAGCCTGCTTAGAGCGAAACGGGTGGTTAGCAAGCAGGCGCTTGTGTTTCTCTCCCCCCCCATCTCGGCAGGCAGATGCCGCGGCGTCTGTCGGGGATGCTCCAGCCCAGGCACAACCGTATCTGTGTTTCGCAGCCGGCCAACCTTGGTATAAGCACATTGGAAGTCTTCTCCTCCGACAAGATCATCTCCCTGCTCAGGTTTCCCCCAGGTCGCCGTAATAGTGGGATATTCCCAGGCAGAACTAGTCTCTTACGGATGCCAAGCAGGAGGCAGAGGAAGGAGGCAGCAATGAAGCCGGGGCTGGGAGCTGCTCGGGTGAAGCAGCGTGCCCGCAGCGGCACACAGAGATCCCGTAGCAAAAATTACGGTGACCAACATCACCTCCTTATCTCTCGCTATTAATAGCCTCGCAAGCTCCCGAAATGGGCAGAATTCCTTACGTTGCGTTTAAAATTTACTGGGTGTCTTATTTTTTCTTTGCATATCAGGGAAATTGGGTAACGCCACCAGCTTGCTCAGTTTTACTTTACCCACCCTCCTAACTCCTCCTCCTCGCCCTCTCGCCTCCCGAATTCCTGAGCTGGAGCACCTTTGAGAACGTGGGAGCCGAGATGATCCCGGAAAGGCCCACGCTGAAATTCCCACACCTCTTCCAAAACAAAAGGCAAAGGATGCTCTGTGACTGCCCAGGGAAAATCCACGTGCGGGAGATACCCGCCCGGCCGGGAAAGGGCATTTTGGCTTGGGAATTAGCAAACGGGGGAATGGCGGTGGCATCCTCTGACCCTTTTACCCCCTTCCTCCTGCAGCGCCGTGGCTCCATCGCGAATGCCGACGCCAGCGTCGCCGACGCAGCGGCTTCGGTGCCCAGCCGGGAAGAAGTGCTGATCGACAATTGTAAGCGACGCGTTTCTGATGATGCAGAAGGATATTTTGCTCGCCGGCCCCCGGGGACCTCGGCCCCACCGGCTCCTCGGGCGGAGCCAAATTGCCCAGAGGCGTGAGCCACATCTCGTCTGCGGGGTCCCACGCGTCCCGGTCTCTGACGGCCGGGCTGACGAGCTGCCGACAGCATCGGATCCGTGCGGACTCGCCCGGATCCTGCGAAGCCCCTGGTCCCTTGCTTGGCACGTCTCCGTTTCAGGCCTTAAGCTGTTTTGTTAAGAGAAAGGTGAAATCTCGGCTGTATCTCCACGAGGACGTGGAGGGAAGGGCGCTTGATGCCCTTTGGTTCGGCTCCGCTGCCCGCGCAAGGTGACAGTACAAAGCGATGAACAAGCGGGGGCTTTCGGTGAAACTACACCCGGGAAACGACTGTTCTCTCCTAATTTCAACCAGACCGCAAAACCGTCAGTTTGGCAAAGGCAGAAGGCAGGTAACCGGCCCCCTCTGTCGTTATGAACCTTTTCTTCACGGTTTTCCCCCCAGGGTGCGCCCACCCCCGGAGCATCGCCAGCTGCAGAGCTCCGGCGTTTGGCACCTCGAGCAGCGTGACCA
>NW_008824763.1:119599-129375 GCF_000699105.1 Pygoscelis adeliae | reverse complement strand
TGATGTGTTTTTGCGGGGTGCGCGCCGCCCGCTCTGCGGGAAGGGCGCGCGGGATGGCCTCCTCACGACGGCTTCCTCCCCTGCAAAGAGCAGGAATTAATTTTCTCCTTTCCCTCTCACGAAACCAGCGTCTCCTGATACCCGTTAACAAAACCTGTTGCTCTTAAACCTCAGGGCTCTGCGTCATTTGTCTCTAAAGGGATCCGGACCCCAGCGCTGAAAAGGACGCCTGGCTCACCGCTCCTCCGCCGTGCTCTCGGCTCGCGAGGTCGGTGTCCGTGCACAGGGGACCGCGGCCCGGCGTGTCCCCAGTGTACAGGGGCGTCTGCGCTTCTCTGTAGCGTCCCTGCGCTCTCGGGACGCGGGAGAAACGCTTCTGAGAGGCCAGCGTTAAAGCCGCGGGCGGGAGGAAGGGTATCGGTCTTCTCATTGTGCATTTAGAAACTGCATTTGTGCGGCAGCTGTTTCCCGCTCGCGCAGGGACGATGTCAGGACAGCGCCTGATGCGCAGGAGCGCGCGGTGATGGAGGAGGCATTCGCTGGCCACCGCTCCTTCCCGTGATGGATATTGCTCTGTAAAAGCCTCGGTCAGGAACGGGGGTCATTGTTCCTGCTGCCGCCTGTGGGTTTTCAAGTCCTCTTCATATCCATTTTCCCGCTGTGATAAAAAGCGCAGCTGAGGTGCGGAGGCTGAAGGCCGTGGCTCTGCCTGCCTCTTCAGTGTGGCCGCCACCACCTTCCCCCTCCTCGTGCGCTGTTATTTCTGGAACCCCCTTGAACTCCTGCACCGCCCTAGCTCCCTTCCCCGCTTGCAGTTTCTCATCAAAACAAACTACTACTGAGCACGGTGAGTCATATTAGAGCCGAGAAAATGGCAAAACCTTTCAGTTTCATCGCTCACTGGCCAACTGTAATGTTTATCTCCAGTACCCTCCTTCCTCTCAACCTCTTGGTTTTGTACTCATCTCCTGTTGCTGTAATTTAATACTAATAGCATTTTGGTTTGGGTTGTTATTTTTCCGGCAGGTAGGACTTTGGTTTGGTTTTTCAAGTGCAGTATGAATTAATCGTGGCAGCACGCTGGTGTTAATTACCAGCTCTGGAGCTTGTTTTAAAGCACCGCGGCGCGTAACCTCAAAAAGCAATCAACCAGACTAGCTGTAGCAACAAAACCACGCGCACTCCCCAAAAACTTAACAAATTTGTTGCACAGAGTGTGGTTCCCGGTGGCTTTTGTGGGCTGCCAGTCGGCCGCAAGCCTCTCGAAACTTGTACGGGATAAGCTCTCCACTGTTAATACAAACCTTTCTTCTCAAAGGCTGAATGAAATCGCGCTGGAAATCACTGGAATATTAAGTGGTAACGTAGAGCGGTGGATCGGTAATTAGCTTTTATGGTTACGGCAGCCTTTGTTAAATTCTCCTTTTGGTGAAGCAGAAAAAACCCTGAAAATCATGCCCTGTCCTGCCTCAGATTTTGTTATTGTAACGCGGTTTGTTGGCATGGGGTTTTTTCCTCCAGCGGAAAAATACGCCCAGCAGCGTTAGGTGGGGTTAGCCGAGAAGCACGCCGCTCGCTAAGGTAGCAAAATTAGCAACATGATATAAGTGGTTTGCCTTTGTGAAAGTATGCCCGTCCTGAGCCTCGTACCCTTGGCTCCTTATCGTGCGGTTCCTCATCGTGCCCCTGGCTGGGCCCGAGGCTTTCTGGCACGTCTCGGCTTTTCTCAGGACTGAAAGAGTGCGCGGGACGGGGGGGGGGGGGGGGGGGGGGGGAAGGTGTGCGCACACACGCGCCTTTTTTCTTGTAAAAGTTGAGCAAAAGTAGTATTTCAGGTGGGAATATCACAAATAGCTTGTCAGGGGAATTCCCGTCGACAGATAATGTAGGATTTTTTTTTGTTTTAACCACCGATACGGATACGTCCTACTTTTATGGTATTTGTGCGTGGAGTAGCATCCGTCAGCGGTATGGATAGACGGCTGAAAAAGGTAGTTGACGTTGTTGGTTAAGATTAATTAAACATGGCACTCTGAAGAAACTGGGATTCGTTGGACCGTGCTGACAGCAGGATCCTAGGTAGCCTTTATACGTCAGGCACACGCGATACAGTCCCGGCTGTTTTTCCCGTTGTAACGTCCTTCCCGTGCTACGTGCAGTGCCGGTGCTACGGATGAACTCTGGCCGCGAAAGGGGGGTGGTGGGACATGGGGGCTCGCTGCTGGAAGGGGCTCCTCGTAGAGAGCTGCCTCTCCCGATAGCCGGTTGGCTGAAGTTATTTGTGGCTTGGTAAGCACAGCGACCGCTCCTGTGGTAAGCCAAGGCTGCAAAGATTTGATAAGTCTGTTGAAGAAAATTTCTGTAATCGTTGTTTTCAAGTGGTTGAGCCAGTCAGAGAATAGGTTGACGGCCATGGCTTAGAGCCTAGAGCCGGGTGTCTCGCCAAACCTCGGGTGGCCTGTGTGGTGGGGGGAGGAGAAGCGACAGCAGCCTCTCGGGCCCTTATTCTGACACCTTATTGTCGGTGAGAAATGACATGCACAAGTGGCATGTGCGGCCAGACTTAAAATAGCCCCTCGCCGATGCCCTGAGAACACGCAGCCTCCTTATATGTCCCGCTGCACATGCCGCCGCTGCCTGGGGGAGGGGGTGCCCGTTCCCACGCAGGTGCGGTGCATCCGACGGGGGGGAACAGCGTTTCCTCCCAGGCCTGCTGACGTGCTCATGAGGATACAACGGATTGAACGTTAGTATGTATATTGGGGGGGTGGGGTGGGGTGGAAATTGAGTGCAATGTTCAGGCTGATGTTGATATTACTATCAGGCAGGCGTGACTGGGTTTTTGTGTCAATCTGTCAGTAAAAAGGCAAGAAGCGTCCGGTTGGACGTTTGTTGTTGTGTTTGGGGGGGGGGGGTGTGTGGAAATTGAGTGCAATGTTCAGGCTGATGTTGATATTACTATCAGGCAGGCGTGACTGGGTTTTTGTGTCAATCTGTCAGTAAAAAGGCAAGAAGGAAGCAATACTCCGGTGAGCCCTCGGCAAGCCTTGCAGAAACAGCTTGATGTCTGTCCTGGTCACCTTTTCACATGAGCTTTCTTTATTTCTTGCCTGTAGGATTGCCAGATGCTTTTAAACCAGCTGAAAGAGATCACAGGAATTCAAGATTCAGCTTTCCTCCATGCGGCTCTAAAGGTTTGTGCCTGTTGTCATTGTTCTGTGGAAAGGAGACCTCCGAATTTGTCCCAAAAGTCAGGCAAGTTCGGGCTCTCTCAAAACATAATGCGCGGCTCGGTTGTTCGCTGGCTTGTCTGTGGGCTGATAATGAGCTCGTCCTCGCTAAACTAGTCGGTGCGTGGCCTGTGAAGGCGATACAGTGTGTGCTGCGTGGAATAATTTGGCTGGCGTAGGAGGTGAAGGGTAAATCCTCCGCTGTTTTTCTGCCCCTCGCTTGTGCTTCATTCAGGTGTACTCGTGAGGCAAAACAGGTAACGCAAGGCCAGCGTTTGTTGGTGTCAGCAGGGAACGTGCAGTTTTGGGGTTTGTACGTATTCATCCACATCTGAAACAAAAACCCCAAAACCCCACGCTAAGTTGAGAACAGTTCGTTTTTCTAACGGTAGACCTTAAAATCTCTGCTGCAGCAGCGTGTGCTATGCTAAAACATTGTAAACATTTCCTGGAAGTTTCGCTCCTACGGGGCTGTTATCCGTGCACTACGGTAAACACAAACTTAGTGGGTCAGAGTAGGTTTTTCTCCATGTAAACTGCTTCAGGAGTCCTGGACAGCTGCAATAACATCGGTATGCTTTGTGGCTGGCGGTTGTCTTGCCCATCACCAGAACAGTCACCTTTGCTCCAGAGTGAGGGGACAGAGGAATCTCAGGCACTTGGAGAAGCAACGTTTACCTGGAAAGATTCCTCCTCACAGTGCATGTTTCGGTATTTATAAATTGTAGGGTTAAACTGGCTGCAACCGCGTCGGTCTGGAATCCTCAGACGCCGTCCATCCTCTTGAGATGCAGCAGCAGGACGTGGGCTGTGCTGAAAATATATAAAGAGGCTTGTTTAAGGAAATCCTTAAATGCTTCATCGAGAAGTAATGTCCGGAAAATGTTAGAATAAATTTAAAGGAGTTTAGCCCGTAGCGATGGTCTGAAGAAAGCCCTAGCTCCGTAAGAGACGTATGTCTTGAAATCCACGGAGAGTTTTGATTCCTGTGAGTCTCTCCCGGTGGCCAAGTACCCTGTCGTGCTTCAGGCCTCCTGCGACTACTCGAATCTCTTGTGAGGGAAATGAAATTAGTTAATGGAGTCTATATTGTCCTAGCAATAAAGCCAAAGTGCTTTCCGATAGAGAAATTCAAGCCTTCGTTGTTCTCGGTTTTTTTACTGCTGCTTGTCACCAACAGATAGCTCTCTCCCGTGGCCAGAGAAAGCCGAGTTGGTGGCGGTGTGCCTATCTCTACCACGGCTGCATTAAATGTCATGCAAACGTAGATGAAGTAAGCCTGGCGCTACGGATTTTTTCCCCCCCCTGTCGTTCTGCTAGGCTGCTAATGGAGACCTAATGGAAGCGGTCACCTTCCTGACGGAGGAGCACGCTCAGGAGCCGGCTCAGGACGCGGCTGCTGCAGAGCCGTCCGCTTGGGAAGGGAGCGCTGTGGGCAAACAGCTCCCACAAAGTAAGTGGTTCGTCTCTCCTCGCCCTTAAGGTTTCACCTGTTTCGGCCTGAGCCGAAAGGGGGAAGTATCGGTCCGCCCTGCTTCTGCCAGTGAGTCCCTCCGGCTCCTGTCCTGGCGCTGATCTGATTTTGCCAGTACTCGCCACTTGCCATGGGACAGCCCAGGGGGTTAAACCTTCCTGGCGGAGGAGGGCTGCGTCTGAAAGGAAAGTGACTTAATAGCGTTTTAATAGCGTTTGTAGGTGACACATCGTAGTTACAAAGCTATCGTTGTTTTGAACGGTTGGTCTTGGCGAACACAGAAAACCCAGAAAGCTCCTAAAGCAGAGCGAGCAGGATGGACGACTGAATCCCTGACAAGGATCGTACATTTCTTTCTAACAGCGCCTGCGGGCAGAGCGGGCAAATTGAGTGTTTAGTATCGTGTTTTCATGAAAACTTAAAATGTTGTTTGAGCTAGCAATCTGACTACCTGGAAAATGTTTATAAAAACGTTACAGGTATTGGCAAAAGCGGGCCGTCAGTTAGGTACGTTTAGATGTGAGAAGTGTAATTGTGGTCTGAAGTAGTTGAGAATAGTTTCTTTAAACCTTTTTGCTAATGACATATCTATTGACTGGAGCTTTCCCGGGTGAAATTATCACCGGACAGGTTCACAGTGCCAAAAATCTGTGCTGGGAGCTTTGAAGCAACACCCGGAACAGTGCGGCTGCCCTTTGTTCCACTGTGTAAGGCTTCCACCTCTTCCAGAACTACTCATTTTCCTTTCTCCTTCTTTCCTGCCTAGCTAGTACATGAAATGACTCATAGCTGAGCATCCCGACACGAGCGAAGGGAGGCGATTCTGTGTGGTTGTGCCGATTTTATTGAAATCCTTTGTTTCTCGAAACAGTGTCGGTTGTCAACACTGCTGTCAAGGCACAGCACGTGTAAGCAGCAGCTGATGTTCCTGTTTCATTATTTCAAGAGATTTGAAATGTTCCCTCAAGCTCTGAATTTGGGTGTAAGGAAATCTGGCCAGTACACAGCTGCACGGTCTGTCCTGTTCTCCTCATCCAGCCCGCTCAATGGCTTTTTAGGTTTCCTAGCACGATCCAGACTACAAGGATTTGTATTTAAAACTTGAGCTAGAAAATGATGCTCTGTCGGTTGAAAAATCGTATTTGTGAGGTGCAACATTTTCTAGAAGCTCCTTTTAAAGAGAACGTTTGCCTGCTCCTGGTGGAAAACTGATCAGAGCGCTGCCTCCGCTTCCAGATGTTACTACTGCACTTACCCCTAACAACAAAGATGACCTCCACGCAGCCGACGCCTGCAGACCACTGGAATCGCCAAAAGCTCAGGCTGCGGAAAGAGATGCTGCTGAAAGGTCAGTGGGTCCGTAAATTGGTTTTGGTTTTCCCGGGTATCGTAAGTGGATCCTTAAGCTGGTAACTGCAAGACAAACATAAATCCCCTACCAGATGTACACCTACTGCTTTTAGAAGGTGCTTGGGTCATTACTGCCTTCTGGGTAGTTGACCTTTACTTCTGGGGCAGCACTGCGAAGTGATGGTCGAAATAGAAAAAGCAGGTTTAGTCGTACCTTATTCAGTCCCCGCTGCTGTTGCTGACGTGCCACACAAAAGGGTGCTCTGCTGGCATTATGGCACCTGTTGAAAAAGCACCTCGAAATCTCCTGTGTCGATTCGCCTCGCACCAGTCACTACGTAGCCGTCTCCTTTCTACCGCGGGTCGGATTTGCCTCCAATAATGACTAAGGGCACCAATTTTGCACGCAGCTAGTTCATGAAGAAAAACACACATAATCTTATTACCTTCTTCCATCGTTCCAAATTGTCTTGCAGTCATGTTTTCCATCCCCCTCACTCGAGAGCCGAAACCTTTCTGGAGTCAGATTAAGACATCTGTTGCCTGTTGCGCTGGGTATCACCCGACAGCGCCCGGCTCTAGCGTCCCGCTTGTCACTAGAGAGGAGTACGATTCCCGTAGTTCTCGAGAATCTTTGCGAGATGATGTTTTACAGCATGGTGTGCATCTTTTGTGACAGACCACAGGAAGCGCATTCTGCTGAAAACAAAAATCGCTCCAAAAGGAAACGCTGTGAAGTCTGGGGAGAGAACCCCAAGCAGAATGACTGGAGAAGAGTGGGCGACTGGCCCGTTGGAATGAAAAATATTGGAAATACATGTTGGTTTAGCGCTGTCATACAGGTAACCTGATAGAAAAGTTCCTCTGGTGTTGCTGCGGTCCTGGAGTCAAAATGTTTATCAGTTAGAATTAAATATGCAACGGCTCTGTGAAGTGGTCATCGTATGCAGACGAGTGAATGTGACCGTGCTCAAATGAGACTTGTGTTTTTACTTGATATGACTGTGATTTATTCTGGCCGTGCACAGAAGGAGTCAAAGAGCAGTTGAATAGACTGTGTAAAAATAGATACGGTTACATATAATCTGCCTGTACGTATGTAGGGTTTTTTTGGTGCAGCGATGTCCAAATGCTTACTGAATGACAGAAGCTCGACTGGCAAAGTGAACTGATAATTCAATTTTACTGCAGTTATTGTTGGCTCCATAATATGTGGCGTATCATGTTCCAGTTAATGGAATACACTGGCATAGATGCTCGAATGAATAAGCAACTAGGCAGCATATATTATTAGCGATAACCTAAACAAGAAGAGACAACAGTAAGTGGAACTGAGCGGATTTGTCTCTTCTAACCGTCTCACATCAGCAGATAGACGTTAATCAATCATATGTCTCCAGCTTTGAGAGGAAGGAACAAAGCTTCGGATGGGCTCCTTTCTCACTGTGACTTGTTCCTGCATCCTTTCTCTAAGCTTGCCTTTGCAGAACAGAATACCCTTTCCTGAAATGGTTATATATATATCCTAGAAATGGTTTTATATATATCCTAGAAATGGTTATATATATCCTAGAAATGGTTATATATATCCTAGAAATGGCAGGATGAGATATTGTTCTTTGGTGGGTGCGAATGTGCTGGTCCGGCACACGGACTGCTCACTTTGTAAATGTTTATTTAGTAACACAAGGCCACCGAAGAACTAGAAGTTAACAAAAAGCTGTCGAGTAAAAGAGCGACAAGGGGGCATCAAATTGCAGTGAGCCAAATCCTCGCAGATGCTGACTGGTCTTTGCCTCTCCTTTCCTTTCAGTCTCTGTTTCAGTTGCCAGAATTTCGGAGGCTGGTCCTTGGGTACTCCCTCCCACAAAATGTGCTTGAAAGTTGTCGTAGTCGCACTGTAAGTTTTCATCAAGTAACTCTGTAAAGTTTCCCGCTTTTGTGGTATACGGTTCTGCTCTTTCTCTAAGGAGATTTAATTTGGGGCCATCTGAGACTCCTGTGCCTATGCTAATGGCTTTCAAATTGTCAGGCTGCGTTAAAGACAAATTGGGGAAATACTTTCCAAAGGCGGAATCGCTGGAGAAAAAAAATCAGATGCTTCTCGGAAAGCTTTCCTCTAGAGCTTCTTTCTAACTGTGGTGCGGGGAGAAATTTGTCCCATAAATCGTCTGTGTTAGCTGCAGGTTGTTCATTTCTTCGCATGCACCGTAGAACTGGCATTTGAGCAGGCCTGAAGGTCCCTCCTCTAGCCCCAGTACCTTCTGAGACGGGTCAGCAGAAGGTGCTTAGAAAATATTTAGAGCAAAAGGCATATGTAGCATTATCCTTCGCTTGTTATATCATTCTAGCTTGTGGCCACCGCCATTTAAGAGACTTTGCTTTGCTTGCTTTCACATGTGCTCTTGATGCTCTGAAAAACCCAAAGTGCAGACAGAATAAATTCATAAATTCACTGGGGTTTGCCTTCTGTTTTAGCAATTATGACTTCGGGCGCTCTTTTCTCTAAAGGTTTTGTTTCGGTTAAATTTTTGCTCCCGTGCATCCATCGGGAGACCAGATTGCTTCCAAGAAATGACACCGCATGTCTTTCTGCTTTTGTCCTTTTTAATGTCTCCTCTTTCCTTGGTTGTTAGCGTACTTCTTAAGGTATGTGCATGTAGTATTCTGTAGCACTTTGTTTTAAGATGCGGCTTTTCTTGAGTTGCAGGAAGGGTTTGGCTTTTCTTCTTTTTGCAATGCAGGGAAAAAGAAATATTGCATTCATGCAAGAACTTCAGTGTCTGTTTGCTTTAATGCTGGGGACACGTCGTAAGTTTGTAGACCCTTCTGCAGCACTGGAACTCTTGAGGGATGCGTTTAGATCCGCTGAAGAACAGCAGGTAAAACCGCGTTCAAAAGCCTTTTGCTTTCTTCCAAACAGCACTTGCAGCCACGGCAATCCTATTTCGCTTCATCCTGCTATTACTTTCAGAGGCCTCTTCCCGTGTTTGTCAACTGACAAGCAGCTGTCCCTGTGTCATTTAGGCGAAATGTACGTGCTTGCTAATTAAACAGCCAGCGTAACAGTGCTCTACCCAGCGCCATCTGGGTAGTTGGGTAGCGATCACAATAATGTCCTCTGATCTAGTTTTCAGATGAGCAGAGTGTTCATTATCGGTCTAAATCAGCACAGCACTTCAGTTTCACACTTCTTTCAGCTGGGTAGGTACAGCGACACCAGCCGGGTTGTATTCCAGTAGGTTTGTGAAACCGGTAGACCGTGAAAACGCTTTCTGGCTGGTACTGCGTTTGACTCTCGACTTTTGTGTCTCTTCTAGCAAGATGTGAGTGAATTTACACACAAACTACTGGACTGGCTGGAGGATGCGTTCCAGCTTGCTGTGAACGTCAAGTGAGTTTTTTGTGATTGCGGGAGTTTGGCCTGCCACTGAGGAGAAACAGATTTTAAATGCGACGCCTTAATAAACGAGAGGGCTTTATGTGAAAATTTTGAGTAAATGAAAAAGAGTTTTTTTTCTTTACTGAGCATGATGCTCCTTAAGCTTGAAATATGCTTATGAAGCGTCGTATGTACATTTTCTGTACACAATATGTACATTTTCTGTACACAAGCGTAGGCCTGCAGTATAAATAAGCTTTTTAGGGGAACTCAACAGAACTGGCATACACGAAAGATTTGGCTTTTTGCACCTGCATTTCACAAGGTAGGGCCTTAACCT
>NW_008824763.1:99890-119564 GCF_000699105.1 Pygoscelis adeliae | reverse complement strand
GTAAGTGTTAGAATGTGCTTTCGAGTATGGAAACAGACGAGAAGCTTCCTCTGTATTTCGTGCTTGGACAGAAAGCTTTACTTTTGACTGTAGGAAGATTCCCAAGCAAAGGCTTGGATTATGACTTGGGGCTTTTTTGCAGCCTACAGCTGCAAACGAACGTGCGCTTTTTCTTTCTGAAACAGGAGCCCTGGGGACAAATCTGAAAACCCGATGGTACAACTTTTCTACGGGACCTTCTTGACTGAGGGTGTCCACGAGGGTGAGTGAAGGGTTTGGTAGATCCACTTTTTAACTCCTTTGAGTGTTTCGATTTCTAGCAGTGACGACACGGGATTTTGTTGCAGATTCCTGATGGAATTGCCTAGTTCTTTAAACTCGCAAAAATAAATATTGTCTGTAGCAATATTTAAAAGATAAAATTGTCTGTAGCATTTATGAAGTCTGTCTCCTGAGAATGTTAAATACTCGCAAGTGCTCATGTACTTGAAAGCACTTGTTTATAAGGAGGCTTACCCTGACAGACGTGTATACAGAGCGCTATATGCGGTTCAGTTCTTGCAAGTAGCGCCTCTGACTGGTGCTGACAACAAACTCCTGAGTTAACGAGAGATTTTTTTGTTCTCTGAAGTTATTAGTTCACGGGTTTTGTATCGTTTCCGTCTCATCCAGGCAATACTTTTTCCAAGATCGAAGCCTTCGGTCAGTATCCCCTTCAGGTAAATGGTTATCGAAACTTGAATGAGTGCTTGGAAGGAGCCATGGTGGAGGGAGAAATGGATGAGGCGACAGCATCTCAGGCAGTGAAGTATGGACAGGAGGTTCGTTTTACGTTTTGTTTTTGAGCTTTTGGTTGCCTGCTGCAGAAAAATGCAACGCATACAGTGCAGGGGTGTCTCAGTATATTTTGATAACTTTAAATGGCAATTGTAAACATTTCCTAAGAATCGAATGCAAAATATTTTCTGGATACCTGGAATCTCGCAGAAATGTATGTCAGTGTTACGTGGTGAGACACTAGGTCTTTGCTTATTTGTAAAGATGTGTTGTCCTATATAACCAGTTCGAGGAGTTTGTTTTAAATTGAAAAGGTAAACATCTGCTTCTGATGCAAGTGTGATAAAGTCTCTCTCTTTCTGTTGAAGCCTACCTGTACCTGAGTAGGGGGAGAACCACTGCCTCCATATTTTCGGAGGGTAAAAGTACAGTGCTTAACTCTATGGTATGCCATTTGGAATTTGTATCTTTCTCCCTATTACAGTGTGTGTTTTTTTTCTTCTCATTTTCACTCTTACCTTCTGACTGTGCTGATTTTTTTTCTCCTTTTTTTTTTTTTAAATCTCGCAAATCACGAACCAATCATAAAATACTTAGTTGCAGCAAAGTAGAAAGTGAAGGTGTACCATTACATTCAGCATCCCGCATGTGTAAGAGCAGCTGAGAAGTTAGCATAGAGAAAGACGGGGAAGTAACGTTAAGAAATTTGCAAAGGTGTCTGGTGTAGAGGGGACAGGGAGGGGTTTTTCAGTTCCGTGAAAACGTCTGAAAAATGTGTTGCTGTGGTTTAAACTAGCAAAGGAGAAATGAAGTCTTGGGCGGGCAAGCCCTGTCCGACTCCGGACTCAAATGTTTGTTTCTGGCTTTCCTGGTTCCTGCCTGAAGCTGTTCGAGCGCATTTACAGCAGATGTAGGTGAAACTGATGTAGGCTGGTGCCAGAGGCAAAGGGACGTAGGGAGCTAATCGGGCAGGTTCTTTTCAATCCAAGATTTTTACTTCTGCCAGATCCTTTTCCAAAAGATAAGGGGAAATTGGACTAATCGTAGAGATGTTTTAATCGTTCTTTGTACGGATAGAAGGAAAAGGCTCTGGCTTTATGTCTGAGAAATCTGGCTGGAAAAACTCTGCATCTTAATTTCACTTCCTAGGATGTCGTGGCTAGAGGACTGCATGATAGGGGACGTAGAGAATAAGGTGCGTTTTGTCTTTTGAGAACGTAGGTGAGTGTACTGAAGCTCAAAGCACCAGTGGGATTAACAAGAACTTACATTTCTCCTAGATAATAGGTGTGTAAATCGTTCCTTCTCTGTTTTTATGTTCTCTTGTTCTGAAGGTTGGGCTTCTTCTCAAAAAGCTCTGCTACTTGGCCATTTCCTTCCAAAGTTTTTTAAAAATGATTAAAAAAAAACAGACACTTTCGTCATAAATATTTCAGACCTACAGAGGTGCTGTTGCACTTCGGTGTGGGGCAGATTTATTGTGGCAGGACATCTGACACGAGTCCTGCAAAGGCAAACGAGCTTAGTGTGCTCATCCCGAGTCCAGCAGGGAGCATTGTCTGGGTGGTGCCATGCTAAGGTAGGTGAAGGAGACTTCTGGCAGTGGATGCTGGAAGTATTTGTGAACCCAGGAAGGGAGAGAGGAAGCGTAAATTCAACCGAGAATTTTTCTTTCGGCATGGCTCTTTGAAACAGCGTACGAAACGTACAGACAGTGGGGTTTCTTCTCTGAATCTCCTCAGTTGAGTAGTTTGTGAATAGACCGAGAGAGGATAAGGAATCGGACGCTGCTTAAGGACTTCCACTTTGTTCTTCATCATTGCATGCGATCTACATTAGAAAAGAACTCTCTTGGAGGCTCTTAGCTGACATCCAGAGTTCGTGTAGCGTCTGCTAATTTTGTAAAATTCAGTGCTGGACCTGTTAATAATCCATCAAGCTGTATGCGTCAGGCAATGAAACGTAACTTTCTGAAAGCTATTATGAGGCTTTTTCACAGTAAAAATGTAAAATAGAAGCGGAAATTTTAATCTCGTAAAATTTGGCTTTCTGACTAGTCAGTCTGTGAACAAAATATATGCTACATCAGTATTTAAAGACAGACAGACATTTAGGCTCAGCCTAAAATCATTTAGGATCGGTCTAAAATGTGCCGTTTAGCAGTCATCTTAAAACAAGTCCCTCTGGGGGCATTTCTGCTTTTGTTACAGCGCTGGTTTACAAAACTCCCACCAGTACTGACCTTTGAACTCTCCCGATTTGAGTTCAATCAGTCACTAGGACAGCCAGAGAAAATTCACACCAAGCTAGAATTTCCCCAGACTATTTATATGGACAGGTGAGTTGTTCTGTTGTACGGTACGTTTAAAGCTATTGCTTTCTTGTAATTAAAGAAATTAAAAAGGTCGTATGGGTGAGCAAGGAAGGATTCTAAAATATTTATGAAAGATTGCGGATGTTGGAGGCAAACAAATCTCATGTGGGCGGGGCTCTGTATTTCTCCGTTCAGGTACCTCTACTGCAGTAAAGAGCTTATTCAGATGAAGAGAGAAGAAATGAAGAGACTGAAGGAGAAAATGGTGATTCTGCAGCAGAAGCTGGAAGGGTAGGTAGTCAGCTAGCTTTATTTTTGTGCCCTGTCGGAGCGGGCAAATGCTTCCTTTCGAATGAGCTTTCCGATAGAGGAGAAACTTGTAGAGGAAGGACAAACAGAACCGGGTTTGTTCCGAGAAGTGTGGAGCGAGAAGTGCGTTTTCAAAAACAAACTCGTGGTTTTGATGGTTTCTGAATATTACTGATGCTGTTACAAGAAAAATATTCTTTAAACAGTACAATTGTCACTGTCAGCTATGTTGGCAAGTTTCAGTGAGGAAGGCCAGTAATACATTAAAAAGAATCTACGTTATTTTTTATATTAGATGTCCCCTCCGGCTTAGCATTTGGCATTATGGATTGGGGAAGGAAGGAGATCGATAGCAAAGATCTGGTTTGTGGACAACCAGAAGGTTTCATTTTCCAGGTGCTTTGTGTAAAGAAGTCCTTTTGGTCAGCATTAAACTTCCTTACGGTTTTCATTTTTTAAAATGACAGTTCTGTGAACCGAGCGGCAGGCAAAGAGGTGCGCTGCGTCGCAGTAGCCCTGGTGGTGTCCGTGCTTGGTGAGGTTCCGGTGGGCATCATGAAAACAATTTATGTTTAGGCCCGCGTGTAGCATCCCGCGGGGTCTGGCTGGGGTGGAGTTAATTGTCTCCACGGCAGCCGGTTTGTTTTTGTGACTAAAACGGTGCTGATGGCACAGCGGTGTTTTGGCTGCTGCTGAGCGGCGCCCCGCAGCCTCAAGGCTTCCAAGGTCCACTGGTGGCAGGTGGTGAGTGCGTCCCTTTGCATCACCTGGGTTTTTCCCTTCCTTCCTTCACTGGTGAAACGGTCTCCGTCCCGATCCGGGACTTTTCTTTCCTGTTGCTCCTCTGTTGTCCCTTCAGGTTTAACCAACCAGTCACGCTCCTTCGTTCATGCAACATCTTGGTTTTTTCTGTAGGTACATGAAATACGGCTCTGGCCCAGCCCGCTTTCCGCTGCCCGACATGCTCCAGTATGTTCTCGAATTCATCGCTACAAAGCCAGCTGTAGTTGTTTCTTCTGCTCAGGACCCTCAGACAACACTCCTGCAGTCCCAAGCCGAGCCTCGTGTTTCGGATGTGCTTTCGCAGCCGAATGGGTTAGTAAACAGCAATAAAAATAATTCATAGGAGAACACTTTGCCTTTCAGCTAAAAGCTCCTGGTTTGCGTTCTAAACTTTGGGCCCCTGGCTACAAGAAGGACATGGAGGTGCTGGAGCGCGTCCAGAGAAGGGCAGCGAAGCTGGTGAAGGGTCTGGCGCACAAGTCTTAGGAGGAGCGGCTGAGGGAACTGGGGTTGTTCAGCCTGGAGAAAAGGAGGCTGAGGGGAGACCTCATCGCTCTCTACAACTGCCTGAAGGGAGGTTGTAGCGAGGTGGGTGTGGGTCTCTTCTCCCAAGTAACTGGCGATAGGACAAGAGGAAACGGCCTCAAGTTGCACCGGGGGAGGTTTAGATGGGATATTAGGTAAAATTTCTTCACTGAAAGCGTTGTCGAGCATTGGACCAGGCTGCCCAGGGGAGTGGTGGAGTCACCATCCCCGGCGGTATTTAAAAGACGTGTAGACCTGGCGCTCAGGGACGTGGTTTCATGGTGGACTTGGCAGTGCCAGGTTAATGGTTGGACTTGATGATCTTGGGTCTTTTCCAACCTAAATGATTCTACAATTCTGTGATTCTAAAAGCGGATTTTTTATCCGAGCACTTGTGAGCATGATGCTGTAATGTACGAATGCCCGTGCAAGTAGTCACTTGCTACTTTGCTCGCAGTTTGGTTCTGTTTGTGTAAATATAACACCGCATCTACTCTGTTCTTTTTCCTTTTCCAAAAGCATCACCATATATTCCATATTCCTTGTCTAAGCAGCAATTCTGAGTTAAATTATGTGCTCTTTTTGGTTAGGCTACTAATTTTTTTGCTTCATCAACCAGTAAATTACTGCAATATTGGATTGTTACAAACCTGGCCAGCACGGTTGGTTTACACTCTAAATTAAGCTGAGTAAATACATGAGTTTCATAGTAGCAGGGGAAGGAATTTTTAGAATTGCTCGTTGTGGATCTGTGCTTACAGAGGTCTGTGAGCATTTTAGCTTTTGTTTGTCCCATATTTTAATTTGGTCTGTTAAGGTAGAGGTACATTTCAACGTACTTGTTCTCTTTACATTTTCTACCGTCCTGGGAGGGAAATCCTGCTCTGGCTCTGGAGCAGTTGTTGTTTGGTTTATTTCATATTCTTTTGCAAAAAGAGAAAAAACAAGAGAGAGACTGAAAAAGCTGTCCACTACTCTTGGATTTTGGTTCACAGCACACTGGAAAGGAAGGATGCTGGGACTGAAGATGCAGCTTTCTTTTTGGCAAATCCCTCGCCGCAGCAAAAAGCGAGTACGCCGCTCCAGCCTTCTGGTTCGCCAGCAGAAATGTCTGAACGGCCAGCTCCTCACGTGGTTTCCGAGGAAGAGCTGAACCTTGTTCGGACGTGCCTGCAGCGATGGAGAAACGAGATTGAACAAGACGTGCAAGGTTGGCCCCGGATGTATTTGTTGTGGTTTTTCTGTTGAACGCCAGCCTGATTTCCCCTCTGTTGCTTCACCTGGATGAGTCGTGATCCACAACTGCTCTTGTGCAGGCTTCAGCCCTGGCGTTAAGTGTATTTGCTAGTTACTGCGTGGCTTCAAACTTTTCGAAGTGAACGGGGCCAGCGTAGCCTGATGAGTAGTCATTAATTTTGACGCGTTTCTCTCCTTCGTGACGTTCTTGGCAGATCTGAAGGAGTCTATTACCAGAATCAACCTGTCCATCGAACAGATGTACTGCGACCCTCTCCTCCAGCAGGTAAGAAATGCAGCTTCGTTAGGTAAATATTAAACTGATGTGGCCGATACTGTTTTTTGTCAGTAGCCGTCAGTTTAAGTTGTCCGCCTTATTTAAAAAAATCCCAACGTTATGATGAAGCAGAGAAAGGATTCGGTATGAAAATCTTGCTGCTTTTTCCCTTAAAAGCCAGCTCTCACTTAGTAGGAAATGTACCATGTGAATCGAGAGTCTTGTACCAGGCTGCAGCTATGAACGTGTTTGCAATTTTCGTACAGAGGTCGGACAAATTCATTTGCTAAAAGTACGTCTGCAAACTATGTCCATGTGAACTTGCAGGTTCCCTATCGTTTGCACGCGGTCTTGGTACACGAAGGGCAAGCAAATGCTGGTCACTACTGGGCCTACATATACGACCAGCCTCGAAAAAGCTGGCTCAAATACAATGACATCTCAGTGACGGAATCGTCGTGGGAAGAATTGGAGCGAGATTCATTCGGAGGCTTGAAGAATGCCAGTGCCTACTGCCTGATGTACATAAGTGATAAGGTGTCCCGCTTTGTTGCAGGTACTGGAGCCAAAACTGCTGGTTAATTAGACATTTGTGTATTATCGTGTCTCTCTAGCCTGCGTGATCGTTATGTTCCTCAGCTTCTCTTTGGCACAGTTGTCTTTCGACTGCGCAAAAAACTTCACCCCAGATAGAAGTGAAATAATTTGCTCCGTACTCAATTCATTTCTAAATCCCTGATAGGGTTGAAAACTGAAGAAAGAACTGCACGGGTGAGATTAGGTACAGTACTTTATGTATTATTAACGTGTATGAATATTCAAGCTCCCCATTCGCCGCTTTCAACATGCCTCTACTGCTGGTGTTTTTCACTTGGATTCTTTATACAGTTTATATGCCAGTGTTTCTTTTATAAGGGCACGTGAAACGCCTCCTACTTTATTTCTCCCATTTTTATCACCCTTTCCGACTTGTGGGCTTGTTTTTTAGCGATATCGCTATATTGAACCTAAACGGGCTCTTTTTTTGCGCAGCCTTTCCTAGCGCATGAGTTATTGGTAACAGTGGCTTAGACTCGCAAGTATGTTTGCAGTGCCAATGTATAAATAGTTATGTGGAGAAATTATCGTGCACGTGGCACTATACATGGCAAACAGCTGTAGAAGAACCTAATAATTTCACGCGTGGTTCATTCTGATGTAATAAATAGCAAGAAACAATGGCGAACTGGCATTCTGTTCATTGCTAAATGTGGCTGATGAGGATCTGGAGGTTGTTCTTTGTCTGTTTTCCTATGGCAGTTCCGTTTCTGAAATGAACCCATGATTTCCCCCCCCCATTTAATGCAATTTTTGTTGTTTTTCAAAGACGCTTTGCTTTTACAGCGGGCACATAAGAAATATCTGGCGTAGAGAATTGGCATTTGCCTTTGATAAATTTTAAGACTTGTCTAAACCTGATACTGCTTGGGTTTTGTGCAATTTTAGAACTGAATACTGAAGCAGATCTAAAAAGTGCTGAGAAATACCAGCGTGACACTCAGGCTTTGGAACCCGTCCAGTTCCCTACCTTTATACGCTATGTAGTGTTGTAGGTACGACGTCTCCAGGTGAATTGTGAATTTTCCGGCTACTGGCAGTTTAAATACTGTTTCCTGTTGTTGTGGTTTAACCCGGCGGGCAGCTAAACACCACACAGCCGTTCGCTCGCTGCTCCCCCCCCACCCCTGACAGTGGGATTGGGGAAGAAAATTGAGAAGGGGAAAAAAAAAAAAGAGTAAAACTCGTGGGTTGAGATAAAGGCAGTTTAATAGGACAGAAAAGGAAGGGAAAGTAATGATAGAAGAATATACAAAATAAATGATGCACAATGCAGTTGCTCACCACCCGCCGAGCGATGCCCAGCCAGTTCCCGAGCAGCGGTCCCCACCCCCCGGCCAGCTTTCCCCCAGTTTATGTACTGAGCATGACGTCGTATGGTATGGAATACCCCTTTGGCCGGTTTGGGTCGGCTGTCCTGGCTGTGCCCCCTCCTGGCTTCTCGCTGGCAGGGCGCGAGAAGCTGAGAAGTCCTTGACTGGTGTAAGCACTGCTTAGCAACAACTAAAACATCGGCGTGTTGTCAACATTATTCTCATCCTAAATCCAAAACACAGCACTGTACCAGCCACTGGGAAGAAAATTAACTCTATCCCAGCCGAAACAAGGACACCTGTACAGCGGTAGCCCTTGAACAAGGATGGATTTCTGACCTACGGCATCAGCAGGCGCTGTTTCTGGAATTTCCCCGTGATAAATGCCATCCAGTGGTAGAACCAAACTGTTTTTTGTTTCAGATAACTCTGTCGATTCGTCTTTACTTTAGCACTTTTGCTTATGAGCCATCTTGAATTCCAAAGCTAGTAGAAAGTTGCTTTTTTCCCCCATTTATCCCTCGGCCAATTTGATTGTGGCTTTCCATAATATGGCGTATTTGTTTAGTCTCTAATGGCGGTGTCCTGCTACTGTGTGTTTCGTTATATGCCAGTCCTGCATTTCTTCCAGACAAGGATGATGGCTCAGAGGTTGGACAGTTTGAGAAGGAAGTCGAAGCCTTGCCCCCGGAGCTGAGACACTACATCCAGGAGGACAACTGGCGACTCGAGCAGGAGGCCGAGGAGTGGGAGGAGGAGCAATCTTGCAAGATTCCTCAGATGGAGCCTTCACCTGCTTCTGAGTCGCAGGACCTCTCTTCTGAATCGGGAGCAGGTAATACCAGGTCTGAGTTTGCAAACCGTGTTGAAACCAGTAACAGCCAGCTGGCCAAAACTACCGCTGTGTCGGAGCCTTGCATAAATTTCTAGGTATTGAGGAGAAACTGTTGATGAGGTGGGAAAGGCAGCTGGTGGAGGCTCTGTCCTGGCAATACGAAAGGCTATTCTGCTATTTTTGCATGTGCGTCCTTCCAGGCTTGTCACCAGAAATGCTATTTTCCATTCATATAATCATAATGGGATAATCTCATTTCACTTCCAGACCTTTTTTTTTTTTTTTTTTTTAAATAAATATCAAGTAGAAGATGTTGGAGTGCCGTCCTCTGGAGCGGGAAAGCGTTACTCGGCAATCCCTGATGGTGTGTGCCATACCCACGGAAAAGGGGTGTGCACAGGCTCACGGTGAAATGCCTTCACCTCTGGGATGAACGCAGCAGCTGTTCAATCCCGCATAGACAAGAAGCTACACAGCATTTGAGAACGAGAGAGGAGAAGAAATCTTGCCGTTCGTGCTCACTAATACCACACCTCTGTCCCAACAGATCAGTCTTCAGTCTGTGAGCAGAGCGTGCGCTCTCTCTCCTCTGAACACGCCATGATTGCCAAGGAGCAGACTGCCAAGGCCATTGCAAACACCGCCGACGCCTATGAAAAGAACGGCGTTGAGGCAGCTCTCTGCGAGGTAGGAGCTGGGCCCTGGCCCAGGAAGCAACCCGTTCGTGTCTCTCTATTATTCTCCTGGACAGACCTTTGCTTTTTCCATTTCTGTGTAATTCTGTAGCTGTGCCACGTTGCACTCGGTCCCCTTTTGCTTTCCTGTGTTTTGCTTTGGTTTTTCTTACTCCTTTTCTTCTTTTTCTTCCTGGCCACAGCCCAAGGAGGTAGAACCAGTGAAGGCCCAACCGGGAGACACAGCCCTTACAGTTCAGGCAGAACAACCACAGGACGCTAAGGAAACAGAGTCTGCTGCCCAAACTAGCTCACAGGTCTCTGAAGTGGAAATCCCCAGCGTGGGGAAGATTCCTGTTAGATCCGATGCAGACGGATATAATGAGGAGGTACAGATCCCAGTGCAGGGGTTAATTACGGCTGGTCATTAACCTATATCTTTGTAGTTAGCTGGCTTTGAGCTTTCTCAAGATTGGGTGCGATAGCAGGCTGTCACGGAAACAATGCCGTTTGCAAAGCACGTGTTCCCACTGTGGAAACGAAGGCGGCCAGACCAAATCGTTCAGTAATTTCGTTTCTAAACGCCATCAGGAAAGCAGCTCTGTAAAAGCGCTCAATCGTTAGATCTGCACGTTGTTCCTTGAAAGTCGTCTTTCTGGCACAACTGTATCAAAACCGATTCTAGTGGCATTAATTTGTTTACAAGCCTCTTTACTGTCTTCAGTTAGAGTTTCGTCCCCTCTCTCAGAGAACGTTAACCGCTAATGGCATAACTGACAGTAGCCTGGCTACTGATTCTTTTTAATCCGACTGTTTAACTGCACTCATACGTACTCAAGCGGTGTTTTGGAAGTTCAGTCTTTTCCACAAGTGCGCTCGGACTTCACATCAATACCGAGACCGTTACTCCCTGAGTACGCTTAATATATACTCATGTGAAGTTGGCACGACGACATGCTCTGCTGCGAGGCACTGCTCTCTTACGTGTATTGCTTCAGAAGATTGAGTGGGACGCGGAGGGGTTCTGGCTAGCGTGCTTTACGTTCTCGCTTGCTGAATGTACAAACTCAGGGCTCGGAGTGACCAGCCTTTAGACCTTTAAGTGCTTAAAAAAGCCTGCATGTAAAGTGCACGTGGTAGGTGGAGTAAGTAGCATACAAGTAAATCGCAGCTGTGGCTTATTCCACCTGTATTCATACGATTGCCTGTAAACCTTATCTTTCGAAAATTTATTCCTTCCTTCACCGTGCCTTCTCTTCTTTCCCTGTCTGTTACCGTTTTCCTTGTTCTTGTTTGTGCTTCTTTTCCTGCTTTCGTGGTAGGTGATGCTGAGTCCGGCCATGCAAGGTGTCATCCTGGCTATTGCAAAAGCCCGCCAGACCTTTGATCGAGATGGGTCTGAAGCGGGGCTTGTTAAGGTATCTTACTTGTTTGCTAAATCCGGTAGTATGGATGTCTGCTTTCACGGAATGAAGAATCTATGCTATATTGACCTAATCAAGAATGCGAAGGGAGTGATTTGTGCAGTTTTTCTTTTAGTTAATGGCCTCTCTGTCCTGCATTTCTGTTTCTGCTCTCGTATTGTGACAACACGTCCTTCAGTTCCAAACAATTCTTAGAGCCTGTAAGAGCTCCCTCCTCCCAGGAGAAACAGCAGCCTTTTTTTTTCTTTTTTTTTTTTCCCTTCACTTTCCACTATTTATTCTGCTTATTCTTTCAGTATTGGTAATTCCCTCTTGATCTGGATTATAAAACGTAGGCTTTCTCTGCGTGCCTTTCAGAACCTGTTGTCTAGGACCGCAGGGCGATCGTCAGAAAAATAAACCAGCACTCGTGAAATTTTCCTTTTGGTCCTGAGCGTGCATGCTTACTGCGACCTCTCTTGTAAAATGTGTCCTCCAGAAACGTATGCGTTGAACAGAGGGATTTGAAAGAATAAGCACTGCTGAATATTGAAGCTGGTGTCAGATTTTACAGGCAGGTAGATTTAACTAAAAACGCGGCATGGGAGAAGTCGCCCGTGCTATTACTCTACAGGAGTATAAATCACAAGAGGCTCTTGCGCCTTACTAGAGATACAAGCGTGTTACAATCCATGTGGACAACCTCAGCACTTGCAAGAGGATTACCAAGACTGTCTAAGGCAGCTATACGCCCCCTTCTCTGAAAGGCATTTCGCCACCTCGGGGCTCGTGAAAAGCGCACGCTTCATGCATGTGGTTTGCCTTGGCGTGGATGCCTTTTGTTTGTAGTTCCAGGTGTTCGTAGGCTTCCGTTCACTGCTAGAATATAAGCAAGCAGCGGAGGCTAGGTATCGCCCGCGGGAACCCCGTCGTTGCAGGACAGGTTTAAGCTTCGTATCGGCTGCTGCGGCATTCCCACGGGCAGGAGAGTGGAGGTGTGAGTACGTGCGTCTCGTTGGCAGGCGTTCCACGAGGAGTACTCCAGGCTCTACCTGCTCGCCAAAGAGACCCCGACCCCTCAGAACGACGCCCGGTTGCAGCACGTGCTCGTTTACTTCCTGCAAAACAATGCTCCCCAGCAGGTGGTGGAACGGACCCTTCTTGAGCAGTTTGCGGACAAAAACCTCAGCTACGACGAAAGGTTTGTGCCGTGGATTCCGAGATGAGGCTTTTCTCATCTGGAAGCAGCCGGGGCCGTTGTTCTGATTTTCTCCATCTCTGCTTACACGGAGCAGGTCAATTAGCATTATGAAGGTAGCACGAGCAAAGCTGAGAGAAATCGGTCCTGACGATGTCGATATGGAGGAGTACAAGGTAAGGGACCAGAGGGCCGCCTTTGATCCTTCGCGCTGTCACAACTGGTGCTGCCCAAAGCAGCACGTGGGAAGCGGGGAGCGTGGCGCGGCGCCCGGCCAATGCAGCAGTCGCTGGCGCGCCTGTCGGCAGCTTCCTTGCCGCCTGCAGCGCGTGTCTGCGGGAGGATGCAGAAAGGGAGAAGGAATACACTGGAAGTCTCCTGAGTTTTGAGGAATGTCCGTGCAGTTGACTAAATTGATGTATGTGTCGCTTATGAGAGATGTTTAAACCCTTCGAAGGGTAAAACCTGATACGCTTTTGAGTTGCGAAGGAATGTCAAACGCGCGTGTGCGTGTTACGGGTGAAGCTGACGCTCAGCTTTCTTGCTGCTCCTCAACAGAGATGGCACGAAGACTACAGTCTTTTTCGCAAGGTGTCAGTTTACCTGCTGACAGGGTTGGAGCTCTACCAGAATAGAAAGTAAGTTGCTTTTAATTGTGTGTTTGGATGAGATAAGCTGTAGCCTAGAAATAGAGGCCACTGTGACAGAACTCCTCCTTTCTGACCCGCGATGGCCAGTTTGAGTTCAGTCTTGTATTTGGGGCCGATGGGTTTTCTTTTTGACTTGCTGATCGCCCTTTCTCGAATCCACAGCCAACCTCGGTTAACAGTTTAAACATTATGATGAGGTACTAGCTAGTTTCTTAGAGCTTCCCCTAATTTTTCCCTCTCTGAAGCAGAGCTTGGTATTTTCATTTCCGGAGATGGGTTTGCAGGAGTGATTGCCGTCCCCCCCCCCCCCCCCCCCCCCCCCAAACTTTGGAGACCTGTATTAAAATTAAACTGTCTTGAATTGGACGTTCTACTTTGCGCAGACACAGGCTTTGGAGTTCTCTAGACTCTCGAGAATTTGAAAAGGGCCTTTTTTTCTCCCTACTGTTTCAGAACCCGTGTTTTACATAAATAGTGCAGTATGGAGAAGGACAGTGCCGTTTTGTGAAAGGTTTGTAGTTTGAAAAGTATTTTTCCAATCCGGAAAATAAACTGGCTTTCAGAAATTATTCATGGATGGAAACAGAATTGAATTCTGAGGCGGTTACCAGCGATGAACCGCCGAATTCAGGTGGGCAAATTGACAAGAGGCTGGGCGAGAGCGCATTAGAGCTTCCCTGAAGTGACCTACTCTCTGTCAGCTCTTCTCTTTTCTCACCAGGGGTTTATAAGCTAGAAATATGTAGAGGAACTGAAAACGTGTTTTCACCTGCACGTCTTTGAGCGCTCTCCCAGAGTGCAAAGTTCCCGGAGCAATATGAAAAAAGGTCTTCACGCTCAGGCTAAGTTGTACACCAACTTGGCTTTCAGGGGCTCTTCCTGAGGTGCTCGTTTGGCACACTGGGCAAAAAAGGAACTTTAATTGCTTGACGCAGGGCGTCTGTTCATTTTTGCCAAGGAAATAAAGTTTTTCCTGTCAGGCCTGATGCTAGTGACCATTCGGGCCGAATGGAGAGTATTTCCTGAGCTGCCACGGCTGACTGCGCTGCAGCTGTGACCCTGGCAGAGCCTGTGGGCTGGAGATCTGACACTCTTCTCCTAGGTTCCAGGAGTCGCTCACCTACCTGGTCTACGCCTACCAAAGCAACACCAAGCTGCTGGTGAAAGGAACCAACAGAGGAGTGAACGAGTCGCTGATTGCCTTGTACAGAAGGAAGTGTCTCCTGGTTTGTATCGAGGAGCTCTACGCTCGTTCTTAGAGAGGAGGGGAGGGAGCAGCCCGGGTGACGTCGGCTCCTGTGGCGCCGTTCACTTACCGGCTGCTCGGCGTGCATTGCCCAGGGAATCGGACCGTAGCACGTCCCCTGTTAGGAGCAGGCTCAATTAACGTGCTGCATTTTCAGGGAAGGTTCGGATGCTGCTGAACGTGCTCTTGGGTTTTAACTCGGTCCTCGCGTTGTTAACTCAGTGGTTGCATCGTTTTCTGTCCATTCGCTTCCTTCCCCCCCCCAGTATTTATTTCTAATATTAATGGCTTTCTCTCTCTGAGCGCAAGATGACGTCCTTTTCCACCGGGGCGAAAAACCAGCGTAAAAATGACGTTTGTTTTTAGTTCACAGTCCATGGTTGACAAGCCCGGTGTAACACTCTCTCTTGTGCCTATTGCCGTGGCTTCTGCCCCTTACTGAGTACCAGCAAAGTAAGTAGTATAGAAATCTAGGAAATAATAATTCAATGAAAGAATATGCCATATGGCTCTCAGGGAATCTGGGTAAAGGCGGATCTGGATCTCGGCATCTTAAAACCAGAATTGTAAATAAGCTACCTGTATTCTCTACGTATATATAGTAAGTGACACCTATGTATATGAATATATATATATATTTATCAGTTTGTTTCCTGTGGTGCGATTCCTGTGGTTAAAGGTGACTATTCCACCAGAACCTGGCGCCCGGTTCTGTTAGTCGCTGCGTGGCCATCGGTGAAGGGGCCCGAGCCGCGTGCCTTTCCCGACAGCATGCTGATTACCTGAGCTCCGTGCTTGCTTTTTGAAGGTCTCTCCCCTGATTCTCCCTCCTCCCCTAGAAGCTGAACGAGGTGGCAGCGTCTCTGTTCGTAAGCTGTGAAGAAGCTCGTGTGGCAGAGGGCATTACCATCCTGAACGAGCTGATCATCCCCTGCATGCACCTCATGAACAACTTCGAGATCTCCAAAGAGGACCTGGATGCCATCGAGGTCATGAGAAACCGCTGGTGCTCCTACCTGGGACGAGAAGACATGGACGGTAGGGAACGGCTGCCGGCCTGCCCTTTGTCATGCTGTTTGTGGGCAGAGCAGTGTCTAGATCCGAACTAGAAAGGAATTAACAGGACCGTTTAAAACACTTCCCGAGATCCCTGGCGTTTGCACTGTAGCACGTTGGGGTACTTCCGACTGTGAGAGGAGGAATGTGTTTGAATCGTCCGTTGAATTATGCCGTAGAGGAATTTAATCTTCTTTTGCATTAAAGCTGCAGAAGAAGGATTCCTCTTCCCTGAAATGCGAAAAGCCAACTTCAAAAGAAGGGCTTCGCGTTACCTTAGAAGGGTTTTGGGTTTGGTTTGTCTTTCTGAACGGAGGGTTCCCCGTAGATGGCAGGTGAACGCTGGCAGGCTGAGTTGCAGAGGCGTGCTCCCCTTTGGGAGGGAGGAACAGCTTTTACCTGTGGCCAGAAACACGGCCCGCGTTGCAGGAGACCGGATGGGGGAGCAGATTCGGAGGATCTTTGCATTTTGAAGAGAGGTTTGTCAGTTTATGGCTGAATTTCGGTTCTGGATAGCTGTTCTTGCTCTGTATTTCCTTCTGCAGTCTGGAGTCGGGCTCCCACGACTCCTCTCAGGTCGTTTTCGGTACGAGAAATGGGTTTCGACCCCCCTGATCTGTGTCTGAAGGTTTGGGGAGTCATTACAGGGGTTTTGTCATTAGCAGGGGGTAAACTTGCCCTGGGAGAATAAGGCAAAACCACAGAGGTTTATTCTCGAAGCGCTGTTGTAAAGAACAAAAGTTGGATAAATGTATGCTGATAGGCAGGTTTCCCGTCCTTGGCCTTGCCGCAACGGCGTTTACCCACGGGGAAGATTTTAAAGAAACAGAAGTAGGCTGCTTGCACCTCCCGGGTCGCGTGAGCTAGCTCGAGTGTCACCCCCTTCTGCCTGCGTTCCTTCATTCGAAGTGCCTGTCCTCTAACGCGCGGTCCGGTGGCACCGGTGTGGCCTGCCCCTGGGGGACAGTCCTTTACCAGGACCGGACGACGCCTGCTCAGTACGGGCTGACCTGCCGAGGTCTGAGACGTTACGGGCTGCAAAGCGCGCTCCGTTTCCTTCAAATGCCAAGTCAGCATTTGAGCGTCGCCTTGGAACGCGTGGTTAACTTCTGACTCGCCAGCCGGTACAGCGCCTTTGCTGGGAAAACGCGATACCCTGGTGGGACGTGGCACTGTCCCCGGGGCAGCCAGGTGGCAGCGGAGCCTTCCCTCTTTACGAGCCCTGGGTAGGTGGGCAGGACTCGAGGACTGAGCGAGACCCAGGCCGGCAGCTGGTGCGACGCCTCCTCTGCCTCGGCAGACGCTGCTCATCCATGCCTGGGGGAGATGGGCGGTTTCCAGCGCTGGGAGACGGTTCTCTGAAAGGCGTCGTAGCTTTTTAGCTCGCGGCCCTGGAGCCCTCTGCCATCTGGTCTTTTACCGTTGCAGTGCCACTGACTGTTTCATCCTCTCCCCCTTGACAGCGAAACTGCAGATGAAGCTGGGCGAGTTACTCCCCCGGCTCCTCGACTGCTCCACCGAGGTCATTGTTCTGAAAGAGCCCCCGAAGATCCGGCCCAACTCCCCCTACGACCTCTGCAGCCGGTTTGCAGCCGTGATGGAGTCCATTCACGGGGCCTCGACCGTGACTGTGAAATAGACCGCGTACTCCCCGCCGTGGCGTGGTACACACACACACCGCAGGCCACCTGCCTGCCCGGGGTCCTCCCGTCGGGCAGCGTTTGAAAGGGAGAGGGAAGAGAAAGGGGCGATTCGGCTTCAGAGCTGTGTTCTTTGTAAATACGAACGAATAAAAAGCAGTATTGCACTTTTGAGATAAAACGTTGAGCGGTAACGCGAAGGACCTGAACCACTGTGCTGGCGTGAGGCGCCGGGTCCGTGGCGGCACCGTCCCCTGCCGTGGGGTCCCCGGGCCATCTCGGGAGGGTCTTCCGTTCTGGCAACTCTCTAGACGCGGGTCCCTGGGCCTGCGGCGGCAGCAGAGCAAGAGACCGGCTCCTCTGGTGAGCCGGGCTGCGAGCTGCCGTTGATCTGTCAGACGAATTTACATCTTCCTGAATGACCAGAGATTGACATATACATTCAGATCTTGCCAAGCGCCTGCTAGCAGGGGTCCGAGTTGTGTGATCGGGAGGCAGAGAGGAACGGTGGCTGACGCTCTCTACCGCGTGGGCAGTCACGCGTGCAGCCGCGTATCTTGGTCGAGTCAAGCGGGCGTTTGCCTTTTGTATTTTAAAAGAAAATACGCAGGAGTCTTCCTCTGAGGAAGGCACGAGCAAGTGGTGGCAGCGACAGGAGACGGGACGGGGCTGTAAAGATTGTCTCCCGCGCAGTCGTGCTACAGCGATAGCTTACCGGTTGTTGAGGGAGGTCACACCGCCCCGGAGGATATTCCCCTCTTGGATCGGAAGGCAAACTTCCTTCTCGCCTCGGGGGGATTTTCAGTGCCGGATTAGCGTTGATGACAACTGCGAGGGCTGGAATCGGCTCCTTGTTTGCTGGTGGTGGGGTTTGGGGGTATTTTTTTCCACTTGACTTTCTGTAAAAAATGTGCCCCGTTTGCACTTCCTTTTGCGGGCAGCCTGTACTGGGCGTCTGAGCGGCGGCGGTGGCAGTTGTTTTAAACCAAATGTTCGGGGGGTGGGGGGGGGAATCCTGTTTGTTAGGACTATGCAGGTTTTTCTAGAAGTGCAATAAAAGCCTTTGTTCTATGTTAGAATGAAAAAGCTCCCTCCGTGTTTTTATTTCGCTCCGGTGCTATGCCTTAAGGTTCCTCCTGGCTTCAAGACGAAGAAAGGGAAGGAGAAAAAAAAAAACCAAACCCAACCTTGGCAAAGGAACGCAGAAACTTCTGCAGCTTGATGAAGCTCCCAGATAGGCAGGACGGGGCGCGAGCTCATCTTGGGTCTCCTGCGAAGACAGCGGGGCGCTTGGGAGCTGCGGGGACAGGAATTTCGTACGCTTTAGCAGCAAAACGGGTGAGTTTGGTGACTGGGAGCGTAGCTAGGCTTGGAGCAGGCGTGCAGGGAAGCGTGTGGGGGAGAGGCTGGGAAGGCAGGTCCTGAGGAAACGTCTGCGGTCGTTATCGACGCTGGCAGGTTTCTTTCTTTCGAGTCGTGTTCTTCGGAGCGGAGAATCTGTTCTGGAGCCCTTTCCCGCTGCAAGCCGCGCGGCGTTAACCCGTGGGGTTTTGGAAGAGGGAGCCTGCCGTTCCCAAGCAAGCAGCAGTAGAGAAGCATTCGCATTAAACTAGTAAAGAGGAGGGAAAACCGCGCTCTTCCTGTAGCCAAAAGCTCTGTTTTCTTTATTAACCGGGGAATTGAAACGTTTCATTACGTACCGAGCCGCTAACGCGAGCCTGTGTTGTAATGGCACCCTTCTACCTGCTGCTGCTGGCATCGCTCTGACAAAATACAGGTTTCTTGTCAGCAGCGTAGGAAGAGGGGAGAGACACACGCACGGGTGAGGGGGTTTTTTTCCCAACAAATTAGACAGATGTTTCTAGGACTCGTTCCTAGTGCAGAATTTGTTGTAATTAGCAGAGCGGAAATTGTCAGCGCGGTCCCACCGTTCCGTCGGTGCGCGTTTCCCCGTTATGTCGGAATAAACAGCTCCCGGGGGAGAATCTTGCATTCCCCCAGTTGTCTGCGATAAAGTGGAGGCGCCGTTATCTGCAGAGACCCAAGCTGCCTGTGTCCAAACAGTGAGCCGTGCCTCCTCCAGGTGACGGGATGCTGCAGAGCCGGGGCTGCTGCTTTCTCAGCGTTTTCCCCCGTTGTCGTGACGGAGAGCGGAAGGAGATGAGGCCTCCAACTTACTCCTCGGGGTACTTTGACTGCAATGAGTGAACACGTTGGACTTTCGAACAGAGACCCCGGGGCCGTGGCACCCCATACTCGGTCACTGCGCTCACTCCTCCCAGCCGGCAGACGGCTCGGAATCTCTGGACAGCTTTTGCAACGCTGTTGCGTCATTCCGGCTTGCAGGTGAGGAGGACGTGGTTTGGGGAGAGAATCCTGAATTAGGAGAATGGGGTTATTCCCTCCTTCGCGAGACAGTAGCTCTGCCCCGTTCTTTCTGTCGCTGCCAGCAAGTGAAATATCCAGCCGATGTCCAAAGCCTGCTTTTAAAAAAAAAAAAAAAAAGCAAAGGCTTCTCACGAGTGCAGGCCGATACCTGGAACGTCGTGATAGTTGGATCGGGCTGGAAGGGAGGAGCGTCCCGAAGCTGGAAACCTTTGCTGGGTGTCTTGTCCTCCCGTTTCCCGAGGGCGTGGGTGACAGGGTGCAGCCAAAACACTCTCTCTCTCTTTGCTTTCTGGGTTGGTCAGACCTCTCCAGGGCAGCTAACAGCGGGTGCAGGTCTTTGGAAAGCGCACTCGCTCGCCAGCCAAGAATGCCGCCCTCCTGTTTTGCCTCCCTTGATCTTCATTAGGAAGGCCTGAGCACCCGCCTCTCCCCTCTTAACTCTCCGCAGGACCG
>NW_008824763.1:98559-99187 GCF_000699105.1 Pygoscelis adeliae | reverse complement strand
TTTGCCCCCTTTCCCCCCCCCCCCCCCTCCAACCCCCCAGTCTTTTCCGGACAGACCAAAGCATCGTTGGAGCAGCAGCGCTGCCCCTTGCAGCTCCCACCCTTCATCCCCGCTCGTGCCACGCCTCGTGCAAGATGCAGCTGCATGTTCAGAGCACAGAAACACGCTGCCGACGACCGTGGTGATTTATTGCGAATACATCAGAGTGATACGGACACGCAAGGAATGAGCCGCCACGCTGGGGCGTAGCTCTTAACCACGACAGACTTGGCTACGGGGGATTCGCAGGGGATGCTGGCGCGGCGTCGTCAATAAGTGGCTCCACCACAAACGTCACCAGGAGTACAGAGTACTGCCCACTGCTCTGCCTCGCTGCCTTCCCACGCTCGCTCGGCGAGTGCTGCGGGGAAAGCTGTTGCTCCTTAAAAAAGAAAAAGTGAAGCAGACAGACACAGAAGAAGGAAAAAAATCTGCAGGGCTGCCGCAGGAATTGGCAAATCATCCTGTAAAGCATGCAGGAGCCGTCCCGACAACGGGAAGAGCCGGGAGGCGCGCAGGGCACGGCGCCCCGAGTCCCTAGATGACCAGGTCTGCGTTTTTGGGGTGCGGGTGGTGGCCCCCGGCCGGA
>NW_008824763.1:96680-97519 GCF_000699105.1 Pygoscelis adeliae | reverse complement strand
GGGCGCGGGCAGCGGAGGGCCAGCGTCGGGTTCTTCTCAGGAGGGTTTGAGGCATCGACCCTCATTCGGTCGTTAAATGAATACGTAAGGAGCTGTTGAGGACGGGGACGTGGGAGGCAGGGTGTGCCTTTGCCTGCTGCTCACAGGTGGGCACCGATCACCCCGTCCTGCACCCAGCGCCTCACCAGGGGACACGGTTCTTGGTGCTTGACGTGAGCAAACTCTTGCCTGGGAGAAGATACCCTGCTGCAAAAAAAAAAAAAAGGTGGGGGAAAAGGATGGGCCTCACCATCAGGAAAATCCCAACTTTGCGCTGGGGCTCGGCTCCCATCCGTCCCCGCACGCGTCCCCTCCGCGGGGTCCAGCTTGCAGATTCATCTTCCCTGGGAGATTAGCGACTAATCTCTCCTTCATCTGCCGTTCTTTCTTATCAATGGGCGTATCGGGGGCCAGGCTGGTAAATTACTGAGTCCTCCTGGCGCCAGGGGTCTGGCCCCGGTGAGCGTCGGAGGGGACCTTCGCGGGGGGCTCCCGGAAGGAGGGGGTGAGGGAGCACAAACAGGGCAGGAGAGGGACGATGTTTTCCAGCCCTTAACTGATGGTCCCATCCCCAAGAGCGGACGGGGAGCATCATCCCGAGGCCAAGAGCAGGGAAATCCGTTGGGAATCCTCTCCTGCTCCTTCCCCCGGGGCGTCAGGGCACCGGCTCCTTCTGATTAAATCGTCTCGAGGTAATTGTGCTTGTCATTGAGACAGATTAACGGGTGACATTCTACCGCTGGAGCAGCATTGGCGGGCGCCGCCGAGCGCCCCCTCCTCTCCCCCCCCCAGCTTCCGCC
>NW_008824763.1:94856-95232 GCF_000699105.1 Pygoscelis adeliae | reverse complement strand
CGGAGGGGCTGCAGGGCCAGCGCCGCAAGTGCTGGAGGAGGACGGCCCCGTGGTCCAGGCCAGCAAGCGGCAACGCTACGTGACGAAGGTGGGCAAGTGCCAGGTGAACCTGGGCAACATCCAGGAGAAGAAGCGGTTCCTCTCAGACGTCTTCACCACCATCGTGGACCTCAAGTACCGCTGGTTCCTCTTCGTCTTCATGATGTGCTGCATCGTCACCTGGGTGGTCTTCGGCACCGTCTACTTCTTCAACGCCTGGGCGGGGGGTGACATCAGGCACCGGGGTGATCCCGAGCGGCGGGTGTGCATCAAGAATGTGGACGGCTTCGTCTCCACCTTGCTTTTCTCGGTGGAAAGCCAGCGGCCCATCCGGCAC
>NW_008824763.1:93957-94204 GCF_000699105.1 Pygoscelis adeliae | reverse complement strand
CCTCTGGGGCTACCGCTTCGAGCCCTGCACGTCCCTGGAGAAAGGCGCCTTCCGGGTGGACTACAGCCGCTTCGAGATGACCTTCGAGGTGCAGACCCCGGCGGCCAGCGCCAAAGAGCTGCACGAGCTGAAGGAGCTGGAGGCTCAGCCTCTACTGGGACCACCTCCTGCAGCCCTGCGCCCCACCGGGGCCCGGCAAGGATGCTCTCACCGGGCTGAGCATCCCCGGCAGCGTGGCCGAGGGCAG
>NW_008824763.1:89720-90246 GCF_000699105.1 Pygoscelis adeliae | reverse complement strand
GGTTGGGCTGGGAGAGGGAGCGCGGCCGGCAGCAGGTGGCCCTGCTGCGGGCAGGGCCCTGCCCGCAGGTTTCACTGCCTTGCCGGCACGTTCTCCGCCAGTTTGGATGAATCGGGTCGGTCTGTGCTGTTCTCAGGCGACCCCAGCATGAAGAGCGGGAACGGGATCCCAGCGCGCTGCGTCTACCTGGAAGAAATGGCCGCGGACCTGGACGACCAGGACTGGCTGGACATGGACAACGTCGAGCAGGTAGGGCCGCCGGCCTCGGGCGTTCCGCTCACTTCGGCAACAGGGATCGAATTTATTTCCTCGCAACCCACACACGATGCATCCTGAATGCAGCCTGTTTGCCAAAGCCTAGCGGCGGTGCCGCCGGTTGCGGCTTTGCCGGAAACAACCACGGGGGTTTTTGGGGTACGAGGCCAAGAAAGGTTTAGGTTTTGCTGCTTCTGCTCCCTCCTCCTCCTGGAGGCTGCAGGAGCTTGCTGCCGTGCAGATCGGCTGGGGATGGGGAGGGGAGCAAACG
>NW_008824763.1:78665-88734 GCF_000699105.1 Pygoscelis adeliae | reverse complement strand
GGCGTGTATGCACGCGCTGAGGTTCGGCCGCTTGGAGTGTCGTGGTAACAGCCGCGCTTCCCTCGCTAGACTTTGAAGACACGACCGAGTTTCTCGAGGAGGTCATAGAAGCCTTAACGGTGGATGAGGAGGTGCGGACCTTCGGGGAGGTCATGGTTCCCGTGTTTGATATCGTGCTGGGCAGAATCAAGGACCTGGACCTCTGCCAGATCCTGCTGTACACGTACCTCGATGTGCTCCTCTACTTCACAAAGCAGAAGGACGTAGCAAAGGTGGGTGCCTCGGCCTGACCGAGAGCTCCTCGCAGGCTCTGCTCGCAGGAGGGGCACGTTCATAGGACCTGATCTGTCGAGGTCAAACCGACGGTACAGTGTAACAACAGCCTGCGTGTGCGCTCTTGCCCCTCTCCTCCTTTCTGATAGCCTGCCCCAAACCCATCAGTTTGTGGGGGTTTTTACTGGGATTTTATGTGACCGTCGGCACGTCCTGCTGTGTTCCCTAGGTTTTCGCAGGCTATATCCAGCCCAAGGATCCCAGCAACGGACAGATGTACCAGAAGACTTTGCTAGGCGCCATTTTAAACATCTCCTGCTTGTTGAAGACCCCCGGCGTAGTGGAGAACCACAGCTATTTTCTGAACCCATCCCGGTCCAGCCCGCAAGAGATCAAAGTGCAGGAATCCAACATCCATCAGGTGGGCTGAAGCGTGACGGTACTGCTTCCCCGTGTGTTTTAGTGGCCTCTCGTTGCCTGAGGGTTAAAGACCTGATATCAGGGCTTTAGTTCCACCGCTGGCCCTTTAATCGTCTGGCCTGCGCGTAAGCAAGTCCCAAAACTGCCTTGGATCCCCAGCTGTAACATGCGAGCGGTTTCGCCCGCTTCCTCTGGTTGTTGTAACCCAAGTCTTCGTGTCGAGCAAGTCGTGTTTTATCAAAGCAACTGTCTGACCTCTGGGAAAAGGGTAGGGTGGTACTCGTGGAACGGATACCAGCACCGTAACTTGAGGTGCTACGTGAAGGCAATCCACCTTAGGTGCCGTGCTCACCGGGAAATAGCTTTCAGTACCCATCCTGTAATCAAAATGCTAACTGACCCCCCTAACAGAGGAAGCGACAGGCAAGGTTCTCTCTCGTTACGAAAGTAAATAGCTTCCTCAGAGGAACAGTGCTGGGAACGTTTCGGTAGGTAAGGAGCGAAGCGTTGGAAGGCAGGAGATAAATACAGGAGTACGCTCGGGGGCAGAAGTGGTCACAGAGAGGGGCTTTCCCAGTCACGCGTTCTTTCGGCGTCATTGTTGCTGCCAAAAAACGTGTAAAGAACTTTGGTTTTGCTCCCCGCGGAAACACCTTGCTCTCAGCTACGCTTTTGAGGATGTCCCTAATTGGGGGACAATTGTCTTTGCTCCGGCCTCAGGATTTGACCCGCTCGTAACGCGTGTGCCTGACGGGTGATTAATAGAGGCGTCCTGGCCGTGATTTACTTGAAAGCCCTGCCCTCGAAGAGCAGGATGCGGTCTGGAGCCGGGCAAGCTCTGAGAGCGTTAGTGACGGGAGAGGCCAAAGAGCGATCCCGTCAATGGCTCCTTCAACCGCGTTCTCTTCCCCGTAACAGTTCACAGCCCAGTTCCACGAGAAGATCTACCAGGTGCTGAAGAACCTGTTGCAGTTGTCTCCAGAGACGAAGCACAGGATTCTCTCCTGGCTGGGAAACTGCCTCCACGCGAACGCGGGCCGCACCAAAATTTGGGCTAACCAGATGCCGGAGATCTTCTTCCAGATGTATGCCTCGGATGCCTTCTTCCTCAACCTGGGAGCTGCCCTCCTGAAGCTGTGCCAGCCCTTCTGCAAACCCAAATCTCCGAGGCTGCTAACCTTCAACCCTACTTACTGTGCCCTGAAGGAGCTGAACGAAGAGGAGAGGAGGAGTAAGAATGTACATATGAAAGGTATGCCCAAACCTCGGGGGAGCAGGGGAACGAGAAAGGGGATCTCCTCAGGTCCTTACCTCTGCCAGTAGTGCCCTCCCAATGTGTGCCAGTAAAAGGGAGAGTGGAATGAGTCGAGAGGAGCAAGGGAAGAGCTGAATACAAATAAAACGCTGCCTAGCATCACCAGCAGTCGTTTTGCGTCTTCAGCGGGGGCCCTCTCGAGCCCTCTCCTCACCAACGCTGTTGGGTAGGGCTCGATGCGGAGACGCTTTTCGTTCCAGGTTTGGAAAAAGAAACGTGCTTGATACCTGCTCTGAGCGAGCAAGAGCCGGAGTTTGCGAACAGCTACAATCTGGTGACGGAAAACCTGGTCCTCACCCAGTACACCCTTCACTTGGGATTTCACAGGTAACCGCTCTGTCGCTGCACCAGTCTGTCCTTAAGGCCTTCGCCCCTCCGACGGTGGTCAGCGCGCTACTGAAGCACCCAGCGCTCGAGAGGATTTTTAAATCGTATCCAATGCTCGTAAGCAATGCGAATGCCCAAGCCGTAGGTACCGGCGAGCTCCCGGTGCTGTTCTGCACCTGTGTAGGGCCATGTAAATTTTTAGTAAACGCTCAGAATACAGAGAGCGTGCCAGTTGCGCTGCCGAGTACCTTTCACGGTGCGTTTTGGCTGACGTTGGAGCCTCAGGCTGACTGATTTTGGAAAGAAACTTTGTCCGCTGGTGCTCACAGTCAACGCTAACAGTCTTAGGGGCTCCGCGTTATTTATAGAAACGTAAAGGCCAAGTGCTGGGTGTCCCGGGTCGTGTGGTTCGCCCCCTCCTCGGGGAAAGGAGCCGCTGGCATCTCGCTTCTCTACTAGAAAGCGTCTCGGCGGCAGAGCCACCTGCCTGCTGCGAGCTCTCCGAACTGCCCCC
This sequence comes from Pygoscelis adeliae, assembly GCF_000699105.1. Lineage (NCBI taxonomy): Eukaryota > Metazoa > Chordata > Aves > Sphenisciformes > Spheniscidae > Pygoscelis > Pygoscelis adeliae. Next base: position 85,885 of record NW_008824763.1, on the reverse strand, counting down.
GTAAACGGATTTAACGCGAAGCAGAAATGCAAGGTAGCTGTCCCGTTTCCAGGAAGGGATTTTCGGGACACCAGAACGCAGTATTTTTCTCGGCCTCTCTCTGCAAATCGTTGCCTGGATACTGTGAGGTCACCGCTGATCCAAGCACCGTCCCCTTCTGGTTTATTCTCTAAATATAGAAATAGACGAAAAAGTTACGCAAGTGGCTTGTTGCTGGGAAACTGAAAGTGTCACCTCGCAGGTGTCTCTCGGGCTTGCCGGATTCCTGACCTTGGTAACCTAAGGGGGGTCGCAGCTGCGCCGGCTCGTTGCCCACGCCTCCGCAGGCGGCTTCGCAGCGGTCGTCGGTTTACCAGGCCGCTCTGCAGGCCGCTGCGGTTCCTCGGTAAGGTCTGGTATCCTCCCAAGCCCTGGCTTGCATTTCTCCAAAGGCTTCCCGTCGCTGGCCCCCCCAGACAGGTTACCCACAGGAAATGCTTTAAGCGGGACAAAAGCATGCGCTAGCTTACGTGCTGTTTAGGCACTTGGTGCTGAACCTGTATACGTCTCATCTCTTCTCCTTGCCGTGTTTTCCGGGTAGGTTGCACGACCAAATGGTAAAGATAAACCAAAGCCTTCACCGCCTGCAAGTAGCGTGGCGAGAAGCTCAGCAGAGCTCCAGCCCCGCTGCCGACAGCCTCAGGGAGCAGTTCGAGCGCCTGATGACCATCTATCTCTCCACCAAGACGGCGATGACGGAGCCGCAGATGCTGCAGAACTGCCTGAATCTGCAGGTGTCCATGGCGGTTCTGCTGGTGCTGCTGGCCATGGGAAACCACGGGACGGAGCCGCTAGAGCTGACCTTCCCGCTGCCAGAGGTGGAAAACAGCGCGTTGGCCTATGTGCCAGGTGAAGCCGCTTGTCCTGCCGGCGGCCTGTCCGTGTGCCTACCGCAATTAACCGTCCCAAGTCTAGAGCTATTCACGTAACGCTGCCTTTAGAGTAGTTGCACGTACGCGCCCCGATTCCTTAAGGTGTTCACAGCACCTGGGTTCCCTCCTCACTGAGGTGCTTAAAGGACATTCTGCCTTTGAAAAGAAGGGTTCCAGAGCGTGTACGGAAGTGTAGGGAGGGCCAGCCACAACTTCAAAAACGTCAGCAGTCGGGTCAGAAGCTCCAAAGAAAGCTGGGACCTCCGAGTTCACCTTACAATCCTGGTACCTTCTAGCTGAGCGCTGGGAGAGCTGTCCAAGGAAGCACTTCTCTGTCCAGGGCAGGACAGAGTGCTACAACTGACGGCACCTTTCTTTGCGCAGGATATTCCCTCTGAAGAGGGTCACTTGAAGATTTGGGGCTCTTTGAGGGGGCATACTTAGGGTATTGATGCTGCTGACCTTCTAAAGATCCCACTCACGGCCAAGTTGCAAAGTTGTGCCAAATAACCTGTTGATTTACTATTCTCCCTATGCGCAAAATCCTCCTCGTGGTTTCTGTCGTCTAGAGATTCCCTTCCCTCGAGCTGTTCTGTGTAACGGTGCGTACAATCAGCAGATGGCTGCTGGGTTTCACCCTGTAAGTGACCTGACTTCTGAGAGAGGTGAAGCGAATCCTGTGTGTTGCAAATTTCATCAGGCCGGGCATCCTCCACGACCGTGGTGTTCTGATACAGCTAGTTAGCTCCTGAAACTTCAGTCAGAATCGGGGCGATGAGGGGAGAGCGCGCGGGAGGCTAGAAAAGGGCAAAATGAGCTGCCCGAGGAGAAACTCATTGTGCAATCTCTGTTCGCAGAATTCTTTGCCGATAATTTGGGCGACTTCTTCATTTTCCTGCGGCGTTTCGCTGACGACATCTTGGAGACTTCTGCTGATTCTCTGGAGCACATCCTTCACTTTGTCACTGTTTTCATGGGCGACGTGGAGAGGTACGTACAGCCCCGGGTGCGAGCCCTGGGTGCTTATCTGCAGAGCACCCGGAGGGGAACGAGCAAGTGGAAATTGTCAGAGGTGCTTTGAGGTTTGGTTTAGACGTCCCTGAGTGGGTTGATCTCATCGGAGAAGCTAAACTCTGCCCGCAGGAGGGACAGTGAAGGAGGCCCTGCCTGAAGGAGGCGGGCTTCACGCGAGGTGCAGATGGGATTCGGTGTGTAAATACTTGTTTGGTCACATTACGCAGGAGCCTCGTCAGCTAGAGCCATTTTGGTACTTGTTAAAGGAAGCTATCGGGATTGATCTGTTTGGGCTATCTCTATGAAGTCTACTATGGTAACTGAGCACTAAACAAAATTGAGGAGTATTACTGATCTTCCTGATGATAAGACATCGCTGCACGCGCTACACTTCTGCTATTCATTTGTTGATACCTGCGCGTGTAAATACAGCGAACGGAGGGCAGCGGCAGGAGCAGATGGAGATTTCGCTTGGCAGGCAGCTCTCGCTGTTCCCGCTGGCCCTGGGCTGGCCCCGGGAGATGGAGGCTGTAGTTCTTCCTGGCAGTAGCCTACGGCGTGACCTCAGGCAGGTGGTTTGGCTTCTGCCCCGCACGTGCAGCAGAGGAGAGTTATGCCCTCACCTCGGCGATCTGCCGTGTACTGGGCAGCGGGCTGAGCAGGCGAAGCGCTTGGGACTTGCCGAATAAATAGGAGGCAAGTCACTGGGCAGTGAGGAAACAGCCGGGACAAGTCAGGTTTGCTCGGGAGCTACAGCTGACAAGCAGGCACGGGCTGCGAGCCGTGTGCGCTGCTGGGGAGGGAGGGAAGCAACAGCTTTGCTGTTCCCACACCCTCTCGCCTCTCTGCCTGGGATTCAACTGCAGGTATCGAGCCGCGTGCCTTCGCCCCGTGGCTCCGGTGTTGAGAGGGAGCCACTGGACGCCGGTGTTAGTTTTACAGATGGTCTGCAACAACGGGGCACTCCTGGACGGATGGGCGCAGCTCCTGGAGTGTTTCCTGAACGGCTCCCCACACCCTGGCCCTCATACCATCCTGGATTTGCTTTGTTGTTTTCTCTTGCAGGATGAAAAATCCTCATCTGCGAGCCAAGCTGGCAGAAGTGTTGGAAGCTGTGATGCCTCACTTAGATCAGGCCCAGAACCCGCTCGTCTCGAGCGTGTTTCATCGCAAGCGAGTGTTCTGCTCTTACCAAAATGCTGCCCATCTTGCCGAGGCGCTTATCAAAGTCTTTGTGGATATCGAGTTTACCGGTAAGCACGACAGGGGAAGAGTTGTCTTCCTTCTGTAACATCTACAGGGGGAATGTCTCCAGGGCTTGAAGTATGTCAGTGAAAACGAATCTATTTGCGCTTTGTTGAGCTGCTCGGCTGTGTTAGGCAGGCGGTATTCCCAGCAAAGCGTCGGTCTTTCCAAACGTCTGGCTTGCGCAAAACTGCATATCTAGAAAGGATAACCTCCGGAGCTCAAGCTTTTTGGCTCGGCGATGCTTATAGCCGGTCCTCACCGTCCTCTTCTAATGTGGGATCGGTTGTACTGCTCTGAAATCAGTGACAGATTTCACTGACCTGTACGGGAGCGGGGTCTTTATTTCAAACAAACGGTGAAGAGGCATTAGCAGCCCCGTCCCGTGCCCACTGCCCACTTGCAATGCCCTTGCTTTTGCTCGTGTCTAGGTGACCCGCACCAGTTCGAACAGAAGTTTAACTACCGCCGTCCCATGTATCCCATCCTGAGGTACATGTGGGGCACAGACTCGTACCGGCAGAGCATAAAGGTGAGGCAAGAGGCGCATGTATAAGCGTGTGTGTGTGTGCAGCTCGGTACGGAGCGCGCCGACCTGTGTCCTGCCGTTGGGACCGTGCCACAGCGTCCACCGTTCTTTTCGTTCCTTGCAGGCTCTGGCTGATTACGCCTCAGAGAACCTGGAGGCAATGAACCCCCCTCTCTTCTTGCGCTTCCTTAATTTGCTCATGAACGATGCCATTTTCCTGTTGGATGAAGCCATACAGGTAAGGGCTGAGCACGCGTGCTGTCGGCATCACGTAAGTAGTGGTTCTCACTTCCCCTGAAGATGGCCGGGTGCAGTGCGGACCTTCTGTCCCTCAAACAGTATCAGCTTGCTCTGGTCCCGCCTGATGAATCTGTGCAGTAGATACTTGCAGGAAACGATTCCAGGCTGGTGTGGCCAGTGCCCTGGGAGAAGGGGCGAAGGCAGAAGGACGGTGGTGGGCTCTGGGGCGCTGCATGCGGGGCACTCTCTTCCCTCCCTTCGGTCTCGGGAGGCAGGCCAGAACAAAGAGGAGCAAAAGGGCTTTTTTTCAGATCCAGCATGAAGCATGCTGGGGGAGTTGTGAGGAAATCTGCCTGTTGCTAATCGCAGCCAGGTTTTAAACAACTGCTGTGGTTTTTGATCATCAAACGCCCTTGGCCTTTCCGCCGGTGCTTTATCCTAACAAAGGCCTTCTGTCTCCAGGCAGTTCTCCTTTGGGTTTACAAGGCGAGTGCCGGGTGAACTCATGTGTCTGGTGCGTGGTGACTGTCTCTCTGCGCCTTTCGGAGCTGCCTGTTGCTGCTAGAAAGGGCTCTTTTGGGGAGCTTTTATCTGCCATAGAACTGATTGTCGGGAGGCCGGCAGATAAGATGGGTGATGTGGATATTTCCCATCTGGTTGTGAACATTTATGGACTTCCTACGGTTTGCCGTCCAAACCAATGTTCCGTGTTTTCTGAAACGTGCGTGGTTGGGAGAGGCCTTTCCAAGCACCCTGTCGTACCTCTCGCGTCCCAACTTGGCCTCTGTCAGCCCGGAGCAGTGCAGAACAGGTCTGGCTTAGCCATCATTGCCCGTTTACCTGCCTGTTCTCCCATACGCTTCCCTGCCGTGTCTTTGCAGTACCTCAGCAAGATCAAAGTTCAGCAGATCGAGAAGGACCGTGGCGAATGGGACAGCCTGTCCCAGGAGGCTCGCCGCGAGAAGGAGTCGAGCCTGCAGATGTTTGGTCAGCTGGCGCGCTTCCACAACATCATGTCCAACGAAACCATTGGCACTCTGGCCTTCCTGACCTCAGGTAGGGAGAGCAACCCCCCTCCTGCCTGCCGGGACCTGGAGAGGGGCCCTGCCTGGGAGCGGGCGGGCGGGAGCTTGGTTTCAGGGTGGTCAGAGCGGGACGGGACTGCTGTGAAGCTCAGGGAACTGTTGGTTTCTGTTCCAGAAATTAAGTCCCTGTTCGTGCATCCTTTCCTTGCTGAGCGCATCATCTCCATGCTCAACTACTTTCTGCAACACCTGGTTGGGCCTAAAATGGGAGCTTTGAAAGTCAAGGATTTCAGCGAGTTCGACTTCAAGCCGCAGCAGCTCGTGTCTGACATCTGTACCATCTACCTAAACCTTGGGTAGGTGACAAGGGAGAGCTGGCGTGTGGGGTGGCGGGAGCCATCCCGGGGACATCCTGGCTAGCAGAGCCCCGTGGCCCGCTGCGTCGCAGGGCGGGAGCATCCCCTTTGGGAACGGCACTAACAGAATTGCTCTGTGTGCTTACCACGGGCCTTAACGGGCCTTTCAGAAGTGCGCTGTGCTCTTTTAATTTAAATTGCCCGGGGAAGTCAGCTGCAACCCAGCTAGCAGGGATGGAAGTTAGGCACCATCACGGTTACGCTGATACCTTGGGTCACTCTGGAGAGGACCTGGGAGAAACGCTTCGTTACGGTCAAGCTTTCCTCTAGCTTTTGAGTTCTTTGCTATGGTAATGCAGCTGTTGCGGGGACTGTGTTTCGCAGCCTGTGATAAATGTGGATTCTTAAACCTTTGCCCTCTTTTAACCTGTGGTCCAGGGATGAAGAAAACTTCTGTGCCACGGTGCCCAAGGACGGCCGCTCCTATTCGCCAACGCTCTTTGCCCAGACCGTTCGGGTTCTGAAGAAAATCAACAAGCCCGGCAACATGATAGTGTCTTTCAGTAACCTGGCTGAGAGGATCAAGGTGAGAACCGGAGTGAATTTAAGCTCACAAAAAAAAAAAGCGGAGCTGGTTCCCGGCGTCCTTTTTCCATCTGTGTATGGCTGCGTCTTTGCTGGGTAGCTGGATTTCCGGGAGCGGGGCTTCCTCTGAGGCTTAGGCGGGGCAGCTGGGAGGGCTCCCTGCCAGCACGGACCTGTAAATGCTTTAGCCACGGGTTGGGAGCAAACCTGGTTTTTAAAGCACTGGGGGACCGAGTCCCTAAAAGCGGCGCGTGCCCGCCAGTCTCTTGCAGACCGCCAGCAGCAGGAGGAGGAGACGTACGCGGACGCCTGCGATGAATTCCTGGATCCGATCATGAGCACTCTGATGTCGGACCCTGTGATACTGCCCTCCTCCCGTGTCACCGTGGACCGGTCGACTATAGCCCGGCACCTCCTCAGGTACGCAGCGCGGGCCTCGTACTTCGATGCTTTTTGGGGATCTGTTTCACTTACCCAACGATACCCGGCCTCAGTGCACCTGCTTCGCTTAACAACAGAAAGCTCTTGCCGCTATTCCTGGCCCATCTTCCTCTTTTTTTTTTTCCCTCCTAGCGCTGCAATTGTCTGATTAATTTCCTCAACGCTTTGTGTTTCAGCGACCAGACGGATCCTTTCAATCGGAGCCCCCTCACTATGGACCAGATCAGACCAAACACAGAGCTGAAAGAGAAGATCCAGCGGTGGCTTGCGGAGAGGAAAAAGCAGAAGGAGGAGCTGGAGGACACGCTGAACTGAAAGCCAGGATCTCATCCCTAGACCTACAATCACTGGCGAGATAAATGCCTTGCAGGGGTAGCGGCTGGAGCTCCAGAGCGCCTGCACAGCTCGCCACCTTAATCAAGACCGCATTTAGTGCATAGCCGCCACCTCCGGAGTCTCTCCTAGGACCTTCCCTTTCATCCCTCGTTCTGTCTTTTCCTTTCAAGACTTACTCTTTACTATTCAGACTTTCCACTGCACTACAGCTTTGAGCCTCTGCCGGGGGGGGAAGACCGCAGCCTCTTTTGCGTGGCCTGGTGCCCCGGCCCTCTGTTACTTGTTCTTCGTCTTGGCCATCTTGTTTTCCAGCGACACCAAACACCCCCCTCCGCTCTGTTGCTGTGTTCAGACCCTGTAACCACATGGTCAACGCGAAAGCGATGCCTCCGCATCCACAGCCGCTCCCGGGGTCAGAGGGGGGGCCGGGCTGGAGGGGGCCGGTTATGCTACGTGTACATGCCGGTTGTGTAGGAGGGTTTCTTTTCCAAATGATCTTTGGGAACGGCGGGGCGTTGGAAATTAAATATAGAGATGA
>NW_008824763.1:73583-77575 GCF_000699105.1 Pygoscelis adeliae | reverse complement strand
CCGTCAGCTGAAACGCCCGGGCGCTGTCGCCCGCTCCCGAAGGCCAAAACCGATCTGGGGGGGGTGTGTTAAAACGCGATGGGTTGGGGAGGGGGAGGGCGCCGAGTGACTCTGCCATGGCTCTGGAGCATCCCTGCCGCGCCGGAGGAGGCTCCTGGCAAGGCTCGGAGGGAAAGCCGAGGCCCGCAGTACTCACCGCGACCGTGTCCTGGGCAGCCGGTTCGCACTCTGCGGGTTCCTGCTGTTAAATGGGGCCGTCTGCTGCAGACGGTGGCCTCCTTCTTGACGGACCTTCCCTTTGTTTCTCCCAGTTCCCGAGAGGTGTCCCATTGCCTCAGTGCTCTAATTTCTTCCTGAGGCTTTTCTGCTCCCTCCTGTCTGCCCCCCGCAGAGAACCCGGGTCAGGCTGCCTGCCTTCCTCCTCCTCCTCCTCTTCTGTGCAACCAAGCGTGTAGCAGTGAATCCGCGCGGCACTCCCTGCAAACCTGCCTGCCGCGAGACTGGTCCCCACAGGAATCGATGCCTGCTGCAGTGGGTTTCTGTCACCCGGGCTGCTGTTACACCTGGCACCCCAAAGATGTGTTCTGACTTTCAAAAAATTACACTTACAAAAATTTATCCCTTTTTTTTCTGGGTAAGCTGAGGGACAGGTGAGTTCTGCAGCCTCTCCCGGTCCTGCCGGTCGTATTCGATGAGCCACAGGCGCTCAGCACAACGCTTTCCGAGGCCTGACAACCACCAGCCCGCTAGCTTGAAACGCTCTGCTTGTGCCATGGGGAACAACTGAGCTGCTGTCAACGAGGCCTGAAGCCCAAGGGACTGAGGGGCCGAGGGTTGGAAGCGTTTTATTGTATCGGCTTTGCCTTAACTCTTCCCCGCCTCGGCGAGGCTGTGCTTGCGCTCCTCGGGCCCTCGTCGTTACCTCTCCCAGGGAAGGGAGCAGCGGCAGGCGGCTGACTTAGCCCAACTGCCTGGAACAGTCGTCGGTCGGCCTCGAAATTAAGGTGTTTCCCACATAGGTGGTTTAAGAAATGAGCTTTTTTGAAAGGGCTGTAAAAAAAACCAGGAGTGACAACTGACGCCGTACTGAACCTTTCAGAACCGTCTTCACGGCGTGGTCTGTTGAGGGGTGGCTGAACACCATAAACACTCCGTTGCACCTTTGCTTTTTTGCTTGAACTGTTGCCTCGTGAATTGGTTGACGGCTTCGCTTGTCGTGCGTGGAACTTGACTACAGGAGCGAGGAAGGAAGCTGTCGCAGGAGCAAACGATCTAACCGGTGGCTTTTTTTCTTTCAGGAAGCGCTGAGGAACGGTCTGGTGGCCACGGAGGTGCTGATGTGGTTTTATATCGGGGAGATCATAGGCAAGGGCGGCCTGATCGGGTACAACGTCTGAAGACTCGTCCTCAGTAACACCGTCTTCGGTGCCGTGGTCCCGAGTCTGTAACGGGGTCTGTGAACAATAAAGCCGGGAAGCGATGTCGAGCTGTCGTGGTCTTTTCTGGCGGTTGGGGTGCGAGCCTGTCCCCGACGCGGTCGCGCCACCGGCGGTGGAGATGGGCTCCTCGGAGGGGTAGCTGCCCGAAGGCCGGTCCCCTGAGACAGCAGCAAAGCTGGCTTGGTGACGCCGCTGTTCATTATCACACCTGTGCTTGGTCTTTGGACAACCGCTGTGCCTCAGCTACAGCCTTAGGGAAGCTGGGAGAGCCCCAGTTTCAAACCGGGAGTGCAAGTGCTCTCATTTATTTCTGAATGTATTTCACGTCAGCTAGCGGGAACCAAAAAGAAAAGGCGGTACTTTATTTACGCTATCAAAAGATACCTGCCACGGGTTATATCGTAGGGTATGTAGCACCGTTCCACGGCGTTCTGCTGGTTTGGGGTGAGACTCGTGGAGTGCAAGCCTTTGAAGGTAAGCGGAGCTTTACTGTACGCGTCATCTCAGCTCACCGCCGGCTGGAGGTGTAAGCTGTACGGAAACCCGCAAGCTTGCCTCTTTTCAACCAGCTTTTGTAGAGGTGTGTACAAAAACCTGGCGAGATCACCTGCACCCGAACACGTTTTCAGAAAATAATTGGTAGGAGGAGTTCCCTGAAGCCGGCGGTCGTGTCGGGGTAGGACTTAACTGTTTTTATCGTCTATACTGCCTTAGAAGATGGTTCCCAGTCAGTGTTGCTTCTTGTTGACGCTGTCGTCGTACCAGCTGCTCCTTTGCTCCTCTGGGCCTTGCGTTCGGCTCCCCGGTGAACCCGCAGCCCCCCCAGCTTGGCTGCCCTGAGTGACCCCAACGTCTCCGGGGCGGTTGTGCCAATAGCACGGCGATTTCTCTTCTCCCTGCAGCAGAGCTGACCTTCTCAACGCTTCCTCCCGGCAAGAAGCCTCTCGGGACTCCTGACGGGTAGCGCAGGTGAGCTCATGCACTTCACATTTGGTGACCGGACGGTGGACCAGGAAGGTCACTGGGGGCATCGACAGAAAGCTTTTCTTTTTTTGTTAAAAAGAAGGGTTCCCGACCCGGCAGCTGTGGGCCACAGGTCACAACCTGTGACCAGACACCGGACGCCTCCACGCTATAGATGGGGAAACCGAGGCTAAAAACTCGCCAGCTTCCCCAGGTGAGTCTGCGGCAGGAGCAGCGGCGGGACCTGGGCTTCCAGCCCCCTGCCCAGACTTACTGTCCTGCATTCGCTTCTCCCAGCGTTTCTGTCCGGGAGATCACGGTTTCTGCCTGGCACGGCCAAGCAGCAGCGGTCCTGGAAAACCTCTTTTACTCCCGGGACTTGTTGGGTGCTCCTGTTGCTTCCTTTGCTGCTGAGGACTTTGCGATTTCTCACTCCCCTCTGAGGAGGCGACGCTTTCGCGCAAAGGGCACCGGCAAACCTAACCGGGGCTGAAGCGCGACGCCCTGGCTGAGCGGTGGGCGCGCGCGCTGGCGAGGGTGAACAACGGCCCCAAAAACAGCCCCTCCCCGGGAGCTCTTTGCTCCCGTCTTCACAAACCCATCGCCCAGCAGATAAATACCCGTGAGGGGAACCCATCGGGCCCCTCGGCGGGGGGCTGCAGCCCGTACTACTTGATGAGAGACAGAGAGAGAGGTCACACATGGGATTTATAGCGTCATCTTGATTTGCAGAAGGCTTCTGGCCCCAGAACAACCTCCCTGAAAGCAAGTCTGCCTGATCCTGCTCCAAGGCCTGCCTGCCCCGTGCGACTAGTTCCTACCTGCGCGTACTGCTCTCTCTGGGGCGGGAGCTTGCAGGCACTTACCAGCGGGCCCTGCGCGGCAGCTCGCACGCCAGTGCTGGGTCGCGGGGGCTGTCAAACTCGCTTCATTTGGAGGATTGGATTAAACTTGACTAGCAAAGCATGGGAGAGCTTGGAAACGCTCCGGTCCCTTTCACGCTCCCTAGGGAGACAGAAACCATCTAATTTTAATTTTCCTCCCTGGCAGTCCTCATGAGAAGCCACGCTAGCCCTGCTCCCAAAGCAGAACCCGGGCAGCGCATCAAGTGTGAAAGAAGCAGAAGCGGCATCTGTAAACCCAATGGGCTCCAGAAGCTTTTCTGTCCTCTTTAACACCACAGATATCGTTCGGTTGCTTTTGTAAGGGGCAAACAGCCTTTCTCGCCTCCTCAGTCACTCCCTCCCTTCAGTTGATGAGCTTTAAAGGAAACAGGTATTTTACGTTCCTCAAATAGAGGGGTTTTATAACAGATACTCGTGTGTTTGCAGTGTTGTTTTCCTCAGGGAGTACAGCGGGCACTTGTTGGACGTTAACCCTGTTCTTGCTGTGCTGTACAAGATGGAGGCGAGCCTGCGGTGTGACGCCGGGGACCGGAGGGGGCTGCTGGCCTGCTGCCATCGCCATTACCTTCTCCGTGGAGACGGCACCTGGCGGGACACCGGCCCGGCCAACGAGGCAAGCAGGGCGAGGGGGAGCAGGTAGGAGGCAGACAGGGGGGAGGAGGGGAAGGCTGACCACGTGAGCGGA
>NW_008824763.1:71278-71481 GCF_000699105.1 Pygoscelis adeliae | reverse complement strand
TTTAATTTTTTTTTTTTTTTTTTTAAGCCTTTCAAAGACAGCCAGAGCAAGAGTCTGACAACAACCCACCTATTGACAGAACAGGGAAGACATGATGGGGGTGTGTTACTTACTACAGCTGCAGCGGTTCCTTTCCCCCGATTCTTGTTTTGCATCACTTGTTAGCTGCGTCCTTGCACCGGCAAGAAAATTCCCCGGGCCCT
>NW_008824763.1:63746-71268 GCF_000699105.1 Pygoscelis adeliae | reverse complement strand
TTTTTTCGGTTTTTTGGTTTGTTTTTTTTTGAAATGCCAGTTCTGTCTCTTCTTCTACAGGCAGATTTTCAGCTGTGGAGTGGGTGAGCGTATCTTTGTCTATATTTTGCCCGTTTAAAGAGCAGTTGCTTTGCTTTTCCATCGCTGGCAATATCAGAGTTTATTAAAACACGCATAAAAATACAGTTTTCTTGTGTCTTTTCGGCTTGGCGTTGGTGTTATCTGTTGGGCGCCGTGAAGTGGAGCTAGTCACTCGTGGCTGAGCTAGAGTAATTCCTGGGCTGCAGAGTTCCAGCTCCAGCAGGCTGCGGTGCGGGGAGAAAGGGGGTCGCGTTTGCACGCGCAGAGCTGATCGTGGAAACGCTTTTAACCTCACCAGTACAGCACTTTGGGTTTTAACTTGATTGCCCACCAGCATCCCTTTTATTTAATACCGGTGTCTTAAAGGTTGCGGTTTAGGATACTTGTACGTTTTTCTGTTTGCAATAGACCAGGTTCAATGGAATTTACCGGGTCTACTTGAAAGAAGTTAATATCTCACGAGCGCTAGTTCAGTGGCAGAAATGACTGAAATCTGGCTAACCAACCTGACCACAGAGTTAACAACTCGGGAGTTTTTTATGTGGGGGAAGGCGAGTTGCTTTGTTTCTTTTCTTTTTTTTTTTTTTTTTTTCCCCCCTAAGATGACATTGGATTAATTTTTTTTTAACTCCAGTTGTCTTAAAGTATATTTTTGCATCTCAAAAAAACTCTAAAACATCTCTGAAAGATCTTTGTGAGTTTGGCCTTTAGGGCATCTTTGCTTTAAAACAAAATAGCTTGAATGCGTTCTTGGTGCTAGCAGCTGGTGAAGACCATGTCTCCTGGATCTTAAGAATTTTACTTCTTACATCACTTTTCTATTCAGCTACTAAAAACTTCTGTCTAGTAACGTTGCATACAGTGGAAAGTAACAATAGAAGTTCTTTGTGGCTTGGTGTCTGTAGGTTGAGATTCACCTGACCGCTCGTGAGCAGAGAAGGGGTAGACCCAGGGTGCTTTCCTCACTCTGAATTTGCGACGTGTGCTAGCATTCTCGGGTGTGCTCGGAGAGCGGATACTCTCAAGTATTCAGATTTAGTTGGCTCACTGAGTTGGTTTCTTTCCTTTGGTGATGCTCAAGAAACAGAGCATTTTTGCACTGAAGGACCTATTTCTTCTGACCGGTGACTTATTCTGCATGCGTTATAGTCATAGTGAAGATCACACCACTGTTGCTGGTCAGCAGAAGCACTAGGACGAGGTCTTCTCTCCTGCGGTACGAGTTCTCTGCGGGGTGGGAGTGGGGGGTGTGAAAAGAGCTCTAGCATGCCTAGGAAATCAGCGTGTGGGTGCCACCCATGGTCTCTTTAGAGGGGAGGGCGGCTGTGTGTTGGTGCTGAAACGGTGAAGTTCTGGTGCCTGTGTGGTACTCGGCTTTGGGTGGACATGTTCTTCTGGAAGGGGGCTTCCAGGAGAGCCCTGCTTAATAGGGCTCACCATGTCCTTTGAATAACTGCCAGATGCCTGCACCGTTCCCTTCTGCAAGGTTGAGGGTGCGAGCCTGAACCAAGCCAGTTACAACCTTCCACTGAGTTGGCGTTCTGCATCGGGAATAAACTCTGAGTTGTTGTTTTGAATTCAGGAGCTCATGGCGATCAGGGGAAGAAGCTGTGTTATCTTTTTATGTACGACTTCTGCTCTGCGTGCTTATTTGTTTGACCTCTTGGTGACATGCTGCATTCCAGCATTTACTTGTGTAAGTACCTGTTGAAACTGTGCACTACCATCAAAATTTGATGTGACAAAGAAGTCCAGAGCAAGTATTATGCTCGGTCTTTCCCTTGTCTCCTTGCCCTACGTTTTGTGGGACGTAGCAGACTTCATTTCTCATCTAAAAGGTACCTGAATTCTGGGATGCACTGCATACTCCCCGGCTTTCTGGTGACTTTGTATGAATCCTTGACTTCTGCTGCAGCTCAGCGTTTCACTGAGTTGTCTTGAGACCAGCTCGCTTTAAGGGAGCAACGTTTTGGCACAGCAGGAGCTGAGGGGGGGACTTTTTGCACAGTAAAGCTATAACTGGTTGAAAACGGTGGCATTCGTGCTGGATTTCTGCTTGATGCGAATGACACTTTAGTGATAAGGGAAATTTGGTTGTTTCCTTGATTTCTTACGTCGATATTTGGTATAAGAGAAGCTTGCATATAATTGCTGAACACCTGCTACGCCTGTCACTCCAGAGCTCCCCCCCTGTCTCTGGAGTTTAATTGAAGCTTTGGGATGTAAAAGTTGAGAGTGTGTTGGATGCACGTCGACAGTTTACTCCATAAATCTGCATCAGCTTGAAGGTTGCAGGAACTTGAGGTTTGAAATGGAACGTAGTAGTGATGATGGTGTTTCTAGTTAGCGCTGCCGTAATTGTACATGGATCATAATTTTTTACGAGGTAAATGTTAGAGTCTTAGATGTTCACCGATGGCTGGCTTGTTCTGAAATGGTACTAGATCCATGTGCTGGGAGGAAGGAGTGGCTTCCATACTGCTGCCACGGTCACGCCTGAGCTGGAAGTACAGATAATTTCTCTCCTCCACGGGCATTAAAATTCTGTCTGCCTCAAAATTTCCTCTCCTAGTGTTATGTTGAATGGTCACTGTAAAAGTGCCTGGCCATTTAATTTGTAAAGTAGAGGTGTAGAGCCCTGCCTGTTGCTGGTAACAGGATTACTGCACATGCATGGGGAGATAACTGCTCGTAGGTATTGATGTAAAACAAGAGATGCGTGGTGAAGATGATACAGATCATGGCCTGAGAGGTGGGGGGCTCCTTCATGCTGCTTCTCCTTTCTGAGGACTCGAGCCCTCCTTTGTCAGAAGTGTGAAAATACAAGTACGTGTTCTAACCACCCTGGTGAGTTTCCCGTTTCCGCGATTTGGTCAGCGTTACACAGTACTCGAAACCCTCAGAGGAGTGGTTTTGTGAAGGTTTTTGGCGGAAAGGAATTTGGGGTTCCCCGTGAGAAGCTGTTTTTGATGGAAAGTGGTATGTCACTTGTCTCACTGACAGCGGTGATGGGTAGGTAAAACGGTTTCAGAAGCAGCAGCAATGCGCACTGACCAGTTTGCTCTGGGGGCTTTTCGACATAGCACTTCCTTCAGCTGGAAAACTCACAGGACAGGCTCTTGCAGCAGTGTGTTTCACTGCGTGCTTCTGTATTGTCATCAAAGCGCTGAACTACAGATTTTACTGTACTGCATTTGGAGGAAATGAGGGAAGAGTCTGGGTAACTCTTTGAGTCAGTAGTTCACTTCTCAGCCTCTTTTAACCGGTTTCCAAGCGTGTCCCTGCTGAGGCTGCATCGTCCTGACCTGTTGAGTGCATGTGGAACGGTGCCGATGGCTTCCATGAGCGAGTGGGTAGCGGCATGCGCAGGTGCTTTTCTTCTGCGGACGTGTGCGAGGGAACACACTTGCTGCAGGTTTTCCAGCTGTGGTGCCAAAGCTTGCTGCCCGTACCGCTTTTAAGCAGCGAGAATTAAGTGGGAAAAGGTGCTGTCTTACGTGAAGTAAAACTGCAGCGAGGAGGCATTTTGTTCAGGTTTCAGTTGTATTTGGTTTCAGTGAACAGAAACACGGGTAACCTGCGTTCAGAGGGAGCCTTCCGGTACAGGGACTTCGTTTTGTTGGTTCAGGTTGCAAACCAGCCAAGGTTTGTCACTTGGGCTGGTTTTGGCTGGGATGGAGTTCATTTTCTTCGTAGTAGCTGGTATGGGGCTGTGTTTTGGATTTGTGCTGAAAAAAGTGTTGATAACACAGGGATGTTTTCGTTGTCGCTGAGCAGTGCTTACACAGAGTCAAGGCCTTTCCTGTTCCTCACCCCACCCCACCAGCGAGCAGGCTGGGGGGGGGCACAAGAAGTTGGGAGGGGACACGGCTGGGACAGCTGACCCCGACTGACCAAAGGGGTATTCCACACCACATGACGTCATGCTCAGCATATAAAGCTGGGGGAAGAAGGAGGAAGGGGGGGACACGTTCAGAGTGACCTCGTTTGTCTTCCCAAGTCGCCGTTGGGATGGAGCCCTGCTTTCCTGGAGATGGCTGAACACCTGCCTGCCGATGGGACAGAGTGAATGAATTCATTGTTTTGCTTTGCTTGCGTGCGCAGCCTTTGCTTTACCTATTAAACTGTCTCTATCTCAACCCACTTTCACCCTTCCGATTCTCTCCCCCATCCCACCGGGGCGGGCGAGTGAGCGAGCGGCTGGGTGGTGCTCAGTCACCGGCTGGGGTTAAGCCACGACAGTCCTTTTCTTGACCTGTCCTATAGACTACCTGAGGAAACTGTATCTGGCATTTATTGGGAGGCATCCAATCTCTTAGGAAGTCCAGGCTGTTTTGCAGTGAAGTATTGGGAAAGGGCAGACAAAGGGAGTCACTGATGAGATGCTGTGTCTCGCGTCTCTCTCCAGCATTGGTGGCCGCTGGGGATGACTTCGGCAAAGAATGTGGCTTCTTGCAAACTACTTAAATGTGATGCTTCTCTGGCAATTAAATCCTTTTAGCTAGGTGGCCACGCAACATAAGCCCCTGGGGTTTTGATGATCTTGTTTTTTACTGAGAGTACTGCAGTTCATTGTGGTCAGTCCCCTCAGTTCAGTCTTGTGCACCGACAGCAAGTGAATTCTCGGACCTTAAGGTAAAGGGATACCACAAAATTCCCACGGAGGGGTGAGCTGTTCCCCCCTGAGCCAAGCTACAAAGCATAGTTCAACTTCGATAACACTTCCGTGCTTTGCTGGGTGGTGTACGTTTCTCTTGGAGCAAAAGATGAGTTTGCCACTACTAAAAGTTTTCCTAACGCATCGATACAGCAACTTTAGAGCATAGCCGTGTGTGTGCAGAAGTATCTGAAGTTTTGCAACCCACTGCTTTGGTGCGTTGGGCAGCTTTGTTACTTATGTCTACTTTTATTTTACAACAAGCTCTAGAATTCTTTCCTTTCCTCAGCTGTCCAAGTCCGGCTGAAGCATTGCTTTCTAAAAGTCCATTATGGAACTGGGAGAGAGAGAGAGATTTTGCTTGCCAGAAGTGCTCTGTTGCCAGTGGTCTCTTAGATGTGGTCCAGGAGGCTTTGGTCTCGCTTTTCTCTCACCGGGTGCAAGCTAAATCTTTCTAGGTAGTAGTTTGGCTGACCCTCTTCCTTGGAGGTGGTATTGAAAGCTTGTTGCAACCAGAATGAGACTGTTCCAGGTGCTCTAAAAAGCATCCCTCTTTGTTCAGACTGGAAATTGTAAATCAGAATTTCTCATCCAGGACGGAACCGGGGCTCTGTGGAAAGCAGGGACCAATTGTGTTTTATTAGTGGGCTGCTGCTGTAAGTTAGTCTGTTCTGCTGCTCGTGGTTTGGCCAGATAGTGAGAGACTGGCTGTATTGTTAACGTCCTAACACTGCATATTCTCGTTTTCCTTCTAGCAAGCTGGCAAGACTGATCTGCGCGCTCGGTAATACGGTCAGAACGGGCACTTCTCTGCGCTTGAGCCCCATAAAGAGCAACTTGTTCTTTCTAGTTTCTAATCCTTTCTAAAATAAGGTGTCATCCGAGGGACTCCGGAAGCTGCAGTCCTAATCACGGTTGTATTGTCGTGGTTGATTGCCGAGGGTACAGCTGCAACACAGTCACAGGGGTGTATCCTCCCGTTGTTCTAGTTTGGGGGTTGTCGTGTGGAGGTGACCCAGCCAAGAGCTGTTCTGTGCTCTCAGGACGTGCTGCGTAGATCGGTCCTGTTTTGAGGCGAAGCCCCAGTGGAGTCTGTGCGTCATTCCTGTTCAGAGCTTTCGTCTAATTAAAGAATGAAAGGATGAGTGGACCCTCAGCCGAGTCAGTACATATTAGTAACCCCAAGTGCTCCGCCGCTTATTAGCAGCGTTGCATCGCGAGTAATCGCTTGGGAAGCGTCTCCCTGAACTCCCAGATGACTCCGCTCCTGACACGAGCGCAGAGTGCACCCGGCATTTATCTCGGGGTTACTTACTGCCAATCTCCGAGGATGTTTACTCTGCTGAAAGAAGAGGAGTCTGTTAGATATTGTGCCGTAGTTACTAAGCAGGCTTCTGAATGAGCTTCTAAAAATAGTCTCTCTCTTTCCAAGAAGATGAGGTGCGGTATAATTGGGGCCAAAACCAAGATGGTGAACAGGAAGAGAAGTAAAGCATTGTTCTGATAACTCCATTGTAAAATTAAATAAACCTTTTCAAGAGCTGATCGGAACAGCTCCGTTGCTGGTTTAGTGCTTCTGACAGCTTTGATGACAGTCCCGTGCAACTTTATGGATCTGTAGTGGTACGGGTTATACGAGTATTCCTCAGACACAGATCGGAACATGAGTCAAGTACCTTCAGGATAGTTGCTCATTTGAAGGTAGATTTTCCTCCAAGATCTTTTAGTCGGAAGTTTTTTGAAAAGTAATTTTGCTCAGGAACGTTGTAATAGAGATTTGCTTGCAACTTTTCTGTTTGTGTAGTAGCTGGGTTACTTCAGGAAAAGCCTTTCTTCCTCTGCTCACAACTTTGAGGTTTAAACCAAGTTGAGGTAGTGTAATGCTTGAGTGGGAGGTGTAGGTGGAAGCTACATCGAGAGATCGCCCCTTGCCTGCTTGGTTAGGCTTCACGTCTCGCACATGAGGCGAGCCTTCCCTCATCCTTTTATTTATAATCCCGAGTGACCTTTCTTGTGTTGCATTATTCTTTCTCAGGTAAATGAGGTCACGTTCAAAACCATTATGGTTTTTAATCACTCTCCATCTGTCATGCTTTATAGTCACTTCTGACAAACCGGAGGGAGGCTGTTCCTGCTTAATTTGCCTCAAAGCTGCGTTTTGATGTATGATGGCCAACTTGGATGGTTTAGCCTGGCAGAGGCGTACTGGTGTTTAGTAGCCTTCTCAATCTTCTCTGATACGTTACCAGGCTGCCCTCTCAGATAGTGAGAGTGACCGTTTTGAGGTCACCGATACACTCATGAATGTCACCGGACAAACACGAACGATGTATTGGTCATGCTACTTGTAGTTGTAAATGAAGCCAAAGTTGTTATTTTGTGGAGAGTGCCTTTTTACCGCAGACGGTTCTGGTGACTGCTTGGTAGGAAATGAGGAAAAAACGATCTTTCCCAGTATATCGGACCAAAGCCAGAACTAACGTATCCCATTGCAAAAGCAAGGTAATGGTGCTCGGTTTAAAAATAATGCAGGTTCCAATTGTGGATTATGACAGGCAGTTGTCAAAAATACAGCAAGTACTGATGTAGTAGCCGCAGATAAAATAATAGGGGTTTTAGGACCCCGAATAACAACATGAAGAAAACATTTGTAATAGACACGTGAACTCAGAGGCAGATGCAAGTCAAGACCGTTAGCTGTGTTTTGTTATTTGCTTCATGGTCCCAGCCCCCAAATATTTGTAGAAAAGGTGTATCTGTCAGGGTGGTTTGGTGATAGGGGGG